>NC_041393.1:573486220-573620623 GCF_002162155.2 Triticum dicoccoides
GAAAGCAATCAACTCAGCATATGAAGTAAATCATGAAGATAAGTTGAAAGTTGAAGACAAATCAATATGCGAAGATATTCAATAATAACGCCATGAGTGAAACACTTCAAACCAAGAAATTTGGTGGTGGCGTTACCCACCGTATAGGAAGTATTAGACCCAGACACGGTGCACAATTATCGTGGCGCTCCGAAGTAAAATTCCATGTTAATGTATTCACACTCAGAATGTAAGTCTTCATTGATCGAAGATATACTTTACTTCGTGTGTTGCACATCTAAGTCATCAACATGCATAAGTGTTAGGATGTGTGCCTTTTCACAGGACATTTGAGGATTCCAAGAATTTAGCTCACACCGTAACTTGCAAAACCTTTTCTCATCCAAGGGCTTTGTGAAGATATCTGCCAGTTGCTCTTAAGTGTTAACGTGAATAATGTCAATATCTTTCTTCATGACATGATCTCTGAGAAAATGATGACGAATTTCAATGTGCTTTGTCTTCGAGTGCTGGACTGGATTGTTGGCGATCTTGATGGTGCTTTCATTATCGCAGAAGAGAGGGAGTTGCTTCAGATTGATGCCATAGTCCTTGAGAGTTTGCTTAATCCACAGAAGCTGAGCAGAACAAGATCCAGCAGCAATGTATTCAGATTCAGCAGTTGAGAGTGATACACTGTTTTGCTTCTTTGAAGACCAACAGACAAGTGATCGTCCCAAAAAGTGACATGTTCCTGATGTTGACTTGCGATCCACCTTGTCACCAGCATAATCAGCATCCAAGAATCCAACCAGATCAAACCTTGAGCCCTTTGGATACCATAATCCGAGTGTTGGGGTGTAAGCCAAATATCTAAGAATTCGCTTCATAGCTAAGTGATGCGATTCCTTTGGTGCCGCTTGGAATCGAGCACACATGCAAACACTAAGCATAATATCTGGCCTAGATGCACATAGGTAAAGTAAAGAACCAATCATGGAGCAGTATACCTTTTGATCGAACTCTTTACCATTGTCGTCGGGACCAATATGATGTTTGGCTGGCATTGGCGTCGTGTAACCTTTGCAATCTTGCATTCCGAACTTCTTCAGGCAGTCTTTGAGATATTTTTCTTGAGATATGAAGATGCCATTTCTTTGCTGACGAATTTGAAGACCAAGGAAGAACTTCAGCTCACCCATCATGGACATATGATATTGCTCTTGCATCATGTATCCAAACTCATCACTGTACTTCTGGTTGGTGCAGTCGAAGATTATGTCATCCACATATGTTTGGCACACAAACAGTTCACCATCATATGTCTTCGTGAAGAGTGTGGGATCTAGGGATCCTGGTTTGAAGCCTTTGCTCTTCAGGAAGTCTTTGATTGTATCATACTAGGCGCAAGGAGCTTGTTTGAGGCCATACAGTGCTTTTTTTAGTTTGTACACCATATCAGGATGTTTTGGATCTTCAAAGCCAGGTGGTTGAGCAACATACACTTCTTCTTCAATCTTGCCATTGAGGAAAGCACTTTTCACATCCATTTGATATAGCAAGATGTTGTGGTGATTAGCATAGGCTAGCAGTATGCGAATAGCTTCAAGCCTAGCCATAGGAGCAAATGTTTCATCGAAGTCAATTCCTTCAACTTGAGTATATCCTTGTGCTACTAGACGAGCTTTGTTTCTGATGACTTGACCATGCTCATCTTGCTTGTTCCGATATATCCATTTAGTGCCAATAATGTTATGCTTGCGAGGGTCAGGGCCCTTGACAAGTTCCCAAACATTATTCAGCTTGAACTGTTGAAGTTCTTCTTGCATGGCTTGAATCCATTCAGGTTCCATAAAGGCTTCAACAACTTTCTTGGGTTCAGATATTGATACAAATGAAAAATGCCCACAGAAATTTGCTAACTGTGTTGCTCTTGAGCGAGTAAGCGGACCAGGTGCGTTGATGCTATCAATTATCTTCTCAATTTGTACTTCATTTGCAACACGAGGATGAACTGGACGAAGACCTTGCTCATGAAGATCATTGTCATCGTTGGAAGGATTGGCTTCGGTCTGAGCATTGTCTTCAGGTTGGTTTGGTGCAGAAATGATAAGTTCCTCTTTAAGCTGTGCTTCAGAGGGCATGATTTCACCAGTTCCCATCAGCTTGATAGATTCACTGGAAGGAGCTTCATCTAGTGTGTTTGGCAGGAGCTCTCGTTGTGAACCATTGGTTTCATCAAATCGCACATCCACTGTTTCAACGATTTTGTAGTGGAAGAGGTTGAAGACTCTGTAAGAGTGCGAATCCTTTCCATAGCCAAGCATGAAGCCTTCGTGAGCTTTGGGTTCAAATTTTGACTTGTGATGGGGATCCTTGATCCAGCACCTAGCACCAAAAACTCTGAAGTAGCTGACATTTGGCTTCTTGCCAGTAAGGAGCTCATAGGATGTTCTGCCCAGAAGCTTGTGAATGTAAACACGGTTGATGATGTGACATGCAGTATCAATAGCTTCAGGCCAGAACTTTCTTGGTGTCTTGTACTCGTCGAGCATTGTTCGAGCCATCTCAATGAGGGTTCTGTTCTTGCACTCAACAATGCCATTTTGCTGAGGTGTGTATGGAGCAGAAAATTCATGAGTGATTCCCATTGTATCCAGATAAAGATCAAGCCCGGTGTTCTCGAATTCAGTGCCGTTATCACTTCTGATGTGCTTGATCTTGACGCCATAATTGTTTATTGCTCGATTGGCGAATCGTCTGAAGACATCTTGTACTTCAGTCTTGTAGATAATTATGTGCACCCATGTATATCTTGAGTAGTCATCAACAATGACGAAGCCATAGAGACACGCCGTTGTTGTGAGGGTGGAGTAGTGAGTAGGACCAAATAAGTCCATGTGCAACAGCTCGAAGGGTTGTGATGTTGTCATGATTGTCTTCGAGGGGTGCTTGGCCCTCGTCATCTTTCCAGCTTCGCAGGCACCACACAAATGATCTTTCTTGAACTTGACACCTTCGATGCCTATGACATGCTTCTTCTTGACGAGAGTGTGTAAGTTCCTCATGCCAGCATGCCCCAGCCTTCGATGCCAGAGCCAGCATTCTGAAGCTTTTGCAAGAAGACATACGGCAAGCTGTGGACCTGCTGAGAAATCTACCATGTATAGATCACCTTTCATATACCCTTCAAAGACTAGAGACTTGTCAGATTCCATTAGTACAAGGCAACGATATTTGCCAAATATCACAATCATGTTTAGGTCACAAACCATTGAGACAGACATTAAGTTGAACCCAAGGGATTCAACCAGCATCACTTTATCCATATGTTGATCCTTTGAGATTGCAACTCTACCTAGACCCAATACCTTGCCTTTACTAGTGTCAGCAAATGTGATTTGACTCTTGTCGGATGGACGTAAGGTTGAGTCCATGAGAAGACTTCGATCACCAGTCATATGATTAGTGCATCCGATGTCCATAATCCATTCTGAAGCACGAGGTGTCATACCCTACAGTGCAGTTAGGAGGATAGGCTTCACAAGGTATGTTGTGAAGCATAAGCATTTGATGCACACTTGGATTATCACAACATAGATGAAAGTTAGCACTCAGTATGACAGGTAAGCGATTCATATGTGGAATACATAGTAAGTCATTTTATCATGCGTCCCTTTGTGTTTTAGGTCCCCAACAATAATATCGGACGCCTTTGATTGCTGGCTGGAGACCATGTTCTGCAAAAGAGAGTTAGTTCTTCTTCACCACCCACATCTTTAGGGGTGGCTTAGAAGCAGTGAGTCTAAGTGCAGCATCTGAGAATTTCGGCTTTGGAGCCCTAGCAAATAGCCTTGCAGAAGATGAATGATACTCATATGAATAAGCAGAAAAGTTCTTAGTCCTATGAACATAGCGGTTTGAAGACACGCGCTCATATTCATAAGTTTGAGTATGATTTCCCTGCAAAACATTGGCGTTAGGGTGACTCAAGTGAGTCCTGTTTCCGTATGAAGCCATTGGACCATGTGACGCCTTTGGTCTGGGGTTTGTCTTCTTCCCTGGTGGTGTCATGACCACATTCACAGGAAGATTCTCAAGACAACTTTTAGGAACCCAGATCTTCTTCATTGGCGGTCCATTCCTACAGTTAGTACCAATATACCTGGCAAACACTTCACCATTCTGATTTTTGAACAGTTTATAGTTTGCATCAAAGGATTCATCAATGATAACAGGATTAGCACAGGTAAAGCCAGAAAGAGTGGATGGATCCACTGAAGGTTCCTTTGCAGCAACCCATGTGGTTTTGGGATACTGCTTAGGCTTCTAGTAGGAACCATCAGCATTCATTTTCCTCTCGAACCCAACACCCTATTTCCTAGGGTTTCGGTTCAGAATCTGCTTTTTGAGGACATCGCACAGTGTCTGATGCCCTTTCAGACTTTTGTACATCCCTGTTTCAAGCAATGTCTTCAACCTAGCATTTTCATCAGCAATAGTAGTGGTATCCTCAGCAGAGGGGTTAGTTACCACATCAGTAGTTGAAGACAGAGCAACAGTAGTAGCATTGGAACATTCAGCAACAGAGGCAGCGTTATCACGCTCAATGCATTTTAAACATGGTGGTTCAAATCCATCCTGTGTAACGCTGATTTGTTGAGCAAGAAATGAATCGTGCTTCTTCAGAAGAGCTTCATAGTCCACTCTTATCTTTTCAAGATCTTGCTCTCTTTGAAGACATTCAGAAGAAAGTTTCTCATGATCAGATAAGAGAGCATTATGTTGATCTTGAAGGGCGTCAAACTTGGAATGCAGTCTCTGAAGACTCTCAGCCAAAGCTTTTGACTGATCCATTTTGTCGCGCAACATATCATCGCTCTTACTAAGCATGTTTTGAATCTTTTCCAAAGCTCTTTGTTGTTTAGTGGCAAGGGAAGCAAGTTTGACATAGCTGGGGCCAAATTCATCACCTGATTCATCATCACTGGTTTCAGAGAGGTAGCATTCAGTTACCTTAGCACCCCTTGCCATGAGGCATGGTGAAGATGAAGACGATTCAGGTGGAAAGGTCATCTCCTTAATAGACTCCTTGTAGTCATCAGGCCAAGGATCATGACGATTAAGATGGCTTTCATAGACTTCAGAAAGACGGTCCCATATTAGCTTTGCGTGATTGAGGTGCATGACGTTCCTGAACTGATTTCGGGACAGGCAGGAGCAGATGACATCCTTCGCTGTGAGGTTCAGTAGAGTGTACTTGCGAATGTCATCAGCCTCTGCCATCTTGCATAGATCGGTAAGACCAATCTCAGTGACGGTCCACAGTTCGCTGTCCATAGCCATGAGTCGCTTCTTCATCATGGCTTTCCACCGAGGATATTCATGACCGTCAAAGGTGGGACAAGATACATTCCTCAATCCTGCAGTCGACATAGCTAAACTCCAGGTGGTTAAACCGATTCACACAGAATAAGGGAGTACCTCGCTCTGATACTAATTGAAAGTGCTAGTTATCGACTAGAGGGGGGGTGAATAGGTGATATTTATCAAAGTCTTCAAAACGTGGAAGTTTCGAAGACAAACAATAGAAATGACCTAATTGAAATGTAGCGGAAGATAAACTACACAAAGCAAGCCATAGTCAAGTGTGCAATAGTGATAACGTGCGAAGACTAATAGCAGCAAGGTAGTAAGGATCAGGATGGAAGATAGTATGAAGCCAATCAACAATAGTAGTCAAGCAATGAAGTCAAACAGATAAGACAGATAAGCAGTGACTTCACGAAGACAAACTCAAAGTAAAGGGAGGGAAGGGATAGAACCAGTCACTTGTTGAAGACACAGGATTTGTTGGACCAGTTCCAGTTGTTGTGACAACTGTACGTCTGGTTAGAGTGGCTGATATTCAACTCAGAAGACCTTGTCTTCACCTTATTCCCCTTGAGCTAAGGACACCCAGTCCTCGCCCAATCACTCTAGTAAGTCTTCAAGGTAGACTTCCAAACCTTCACAGACTCCGTTCACCCGGCAATCCACAATGACTCTTGGATGCTGAGAACGCGACGCCTAACCGGCTGGAGGATACACAGTCCTCAAGTGTAATAATTCTTCAGGTCACATAGACAGAAAGACTTCAGTGATGCCTAACACTCTTTGGCTCTGGGTGTTTGGGCTTTGTCCTCGCAAGGATTTCTCTCTCAAAGGCTTCTAGGTGGGTTGCTCTCAAAACAACAAAAGCCGTAAACTAACTCTGAGCCGCCACCAATTCATGGTGTAGGGGGTGGGCTATTTATAGCCACAAGGCAACCCGGCCTGATATGTCCGAAATGACCCTGGGTCACTAAGGAACTGACACGTGTTCCAACGGTCAGATTTCAAACACACACGGCAACTTTACTTGGGCTAGAAGCAAAGCTGACTCATCCAGCTCTGGATAAGATTTGCTCTCATTGTCTTCGCTCGAAGACATAGGATTTGGGTTGAGCATCACTTCAGTCACTTTAACTTAGTTCACTTGGACCTCACTTAACAGTACGGTGGTTCCTATGACGCAACAAAGAAGAAAAGGAAACAACAAAACAACTCAGTCTTCGCGCTCCATAGTCTTCACTCAATGTCTTCTCATGTCATAGTCTTCAATGTGAACCTCTTCACACACCACCATTGTCTTTAATGTCTTCATACATTTTTAGGGGTCATCTCCGGTAGGTAAACCGACTCAATGAGGGACACTACCTGCGTTATCCTGCAATTCTCACAAACGCATTAGTCCCTCAACCAACTTTGTCGTCAATACTCCAAAACCAACTAGGGGTGGCACTAGATGCATTTACAATGAGAAATATTTGAATCTTCTCTGAATTATTTTATGTATGATTGACTTATCTTTGCAAGTCTCTTCGAATTATCAGTTTGGTTTGGCCTACTAGATTGATCTTTCTTGCCATGGGAGAAGTGCTTAGCTTTGGGTTCAATCTTAAAGTGTCCTTACCCAGTGACAGAAAGGGTTGCAAGGCACGTATTGTATTGTTGCCATCGAGGATAAAAAGATGGGGTTTATATCATATTGCTTCAGTTTATCCCTCTACATCATGTCATCTTTCTTAATGCGTTACTCTGTTCTTATGAACTTAATACTCTAGATGCATGCTGGATAGCGGTCGATGTGTGGAGTAATAGTAGTAGATGAAGGCAGGAGTCGGTCTACTTGTCACGGACGTGATGCCTATATACATGATCATGCCTAGATAATCTCATAATTATTCGCTTTTCTATCAATTGCTCGACAGTAATTTGTTCACCCACCGTAATACTTATGCTATCTTGAGAGAAGCCTCTAGTGAAACCTATGGCCCCTGGGTCTATCTTTTATCATATAAGCTTTCAATCTACTTTTATTTGCATCTTTAATTTTTGCATCTATATTATAAAATACCAAAAATATATTTATCTTATCATATTATCTCTATCAGATCTCACTTTCGCAAGTGGCCATGAAGGGATTGACAACCCCTTTATCGCGTTGGTTGCGAGTTCTTTGTTTGTTTGTGTAGGTTCGTGGGACTTGTGAGGAGCCTCCTACTGGATTGATACCTTGGTTCTCAAAAACTGAGGGAAATACTTAGGCTGCTGTGTTGCATCACCCTTTCCTCTTCAAGGAAAACCAACGCAAGCTCAAGACGTAGCAAAGGGGAACGCAGTAATTTCAAAACAAATCCTACGATCACGCAGGATATATCTCTAGGTGATGCATAGAAACGAGAGGGGAGAATGTTGTCTACGTACCCTCGTAGACTGAAAGCGGAAGCATTATGACAACACAGTTGATGTAGTCATACGTCTTCATGATCCGACCGATCCTAGCACCGAAGGTATGGCACCTCCGTGATCTGCACATGTTCAGCTCAGTTACGTCCCATGAACTCTAGATCCAGCTGAGGTCGAGGGAGATATTCGTCAGCACGACGGTGTGGTGATGGTGATGATGAAGTTACCGGCAGAGGGCTTCGCCTAAGCACTAAGACGATATGACCGAGGTGGATATCTGTGGAGGGGGGCACCGCACACGGCTAAAACAATTGCCAACTTGTGTGTTCTAGGGTGCCCGGCCCTCATGGGGCACACCCCAAGTAGGATTCCTACTAGGAAGCCTATTCCTAGTAGGTTTCCAAAAAGGGAAGAGAGGGGGAAGGAGGAAGGACGAGGGGGAGGGAAGGAAATGGGTGAGGGAGTCCTGGATTAGGGGGTATTCGGACAGCCGGACTATATACTTTGGCCGGACTGTTGGACTATGAAGATACAAGATTGAAGACTTCGTCCCGTGTCCGGATGGGACTCTCCTTTGTGTGGAAGGCAAGCTTGGCTATTCGGATATGTAGATCTCCTCCTCTATAACCGACTCTGTGTAACCCTAGCCCTCTCTGGTGTCTATATAAACTGGAGGGTTTAGTCCGTAGTACAAGAATAATCAGAATCATAGGCTAGCTTCTAGGGTTTAGCCTCTATGATCTCGTGGTAGATCAACTCTTGTAATACTCATATCATCAAGATCAATCAAGCAGGAAGTAGGGTATTACCTCCATCGAGAGGGCCTGAACCTGGGTAAACATCGTGTCCCCAGTCTCCTATTACCATTAGACTTAGACGCACAGTTCGGGAACCCCTACCCGAGATCCGCCGGTTTTGACACCGACATTGGTGCTTTCATTGAGAGTTCCTCTGTGTCATCGCTACAAGGCTTGATGGCGCCTTCAATCATCAATAACAATACGGTCTAGGGTGAGACTTTTCTCCCCGGATAGATCTTCGTATTTGGCGGCTTCGCACTGCGGACCAACTCGCTTGGCCATCTGGAGCAGATCGACAGCTACGCCCCTGGCCATCAGGTCAGGTTTGAAAACTTGAACTACACGGCCGACATCTGTGGAGACTTGATCTCTGACGGGTTCGGGCCCGTGTCAGGAGCGCCGAATGATCACGACGATCATGACTTAGATCTGCCATCGGATAGTATTCGGGATATCGCACCTGCTGCGGCTCCGGACTTCAATCTGGAGCAGATCGTGCCGTCCAAGGATGGGTGGATGGACCTCGCTGTGGAGGCCGCACACTCATCGGTGATGGAGCCGAACACAGACTCCACCTCTAAGTAAACCTGTGTTACCAGACCCCCGGACTTGTTTCCGGCCGTAGGATCCGGACCGCGTGCATCTGTGCCCATTGAATCTGATTGGGCACCGATCATGGAGTTCACCGCCGTGGATATCTTTCAGCACTCACCCTTCGGCGACGTGCTAAACTCATTAAGGTCTCTCTCTTTATCAGAAGACTCTTGGCCGAACTATGTCCTGCTCAAGTGGGATATGGACGACGAAGAAATTCGCGACCCACCCACCGCCCACTTAATAGCCACTGTCGACGACTTAACCGACATGTTTGACTTCAACTCCGAAGACATCAACGGTATGGACGTCGATGCGGGAGATGATCTAGAACCACTGCCCATGGGGCGCTGGACAGCCACCTCATCATATGATATATACCTGGTGGACACACCCAAGGAGGACAATGGCGACAAAAAGGATGCAACGGAGGATAAACCCCCCGGGCAGAAACCAAAGCGACGGCACAGACGCCGCTCTAAGTCCAACCACAGTAAAGATAGCGATAACAGTGCAAGAAAAATGGACACCCCGGTCAACTCCAAAGGAAACAACGACCATATTGACCCAGCGATGGAGCAGGATGAGCCAGGCCACGCCGAACATAGCCCGGAGTAGACGCCCGATCACGGCGATCCTGAGGGTAGAACTCATGAACCTGCCTCCGGAGAGGAGGACAGTCCAGACGACGATGCATTCATCATCCCGGAAAAATGTTTGGAATAAGAGAACCTCCACAGAAGGCTTATGGACACCGCGAGGAGCCTGAAAAAACAGAAGCAAAGGCTTAAGGCCGCACAGGATACGCTCAATCGTAGATGGAATAAGGTGCTGGACACTGGAGAAAAGTATGGCGACGATCGCCACACAAAGAGCTACCCAAAGCGCAAGCTGCTGCCCGAATTCGGTGACGAGGCCATAGAGCCCATTCCGCCAAAGAATAATACAACTGATCAGCTGGACCGACCACCTCGTGGCCGCAATAGAGCGGCTACTGACGCTGCACACAAGCTAGCACACGATTTACGTGAGCTCCTGGACAAAAAGGCAGGTGCGACCAGGTCCATCTATGGATCTAGAGGACGTGCTCCGGCACAAGATCATAGCCACCAAAACGATCGTATTGATCGAATACCAGTTCAGAACCAACCCCGAACACAACAACCGTCAACAGCATTCCACGACATGTCCAGATATAGAGGTGCTGCACACCCCCTGTGCTTCATAGATTAAGTACTGGATCATGAATTTCCACAGGGATTCAAACCCGTGAATATAGAGGCATACGACGGAACGACAGACCCTGGGGTCTAGATTGAGGATTGTATCCTTTATATCCACATGGCTCGTGGAGATGATCTCCACGCCATTAAATATATGCCCCTCAAGTTGAAAGGACCAGCTCGGCATTGGTTGAAAAGCCTCCCCGAAAACTCAACTGGAAGTTGGGAAGAACTTGAGGATGCTTTCAGGGACAATTTTCAAGGGACCTATGTCCGACCTCTGGATGCAGAAGATTTAAGTCACATAATACAAGAACTCAGAGAAAAAGAAGAATCAAATTGTTGATTGTCCGGATGCCGAAGCCTTAGCGGCCTTCAAGCACAGTATCCGAGACGAATGGCTTGCCAGACACCTCGGCCAAGAAAAGCCAAGGACAATGGCAGCCCTAACAAGCCTTATGACCCGCTTTTGCGCGGGTGAGGACAGCTGGTTGGCCCGTAGAAGCACCAGCGACCCAGGAACATCCAAAATTAGGGATGGCAACGGGAAGCCATGACGCAATAAAAACAAGCGTCGAAACAACGAAGAGAGTCCGGACAACACGGCGGTCAATGCCGGATTCAGGGGCTCCTGACCCGGTCAACGGAAGAAGCCATTTAAAGGCAGCAAAGATGGACCATCCAGCCTGAACAAGGTCGTGGACAGATTATGTCAAATTCACGGCACCCCCGAAAAACCTGTGAACCACACTCACAGAGAGTGCTGGCTCTTCAAGCAGGCCGGCAAGCTAAATGCCGAACACAAAGGAATGGAGACGCCAAGTGAAGACGAGGATGAGCCTCACCAGCTGAACACTGGGGGACCGAAAAAATTCCCACCAGAAGTCAAAACAGTAAATATGATCTATGCAACTCATATACCGAAGAGAAGGCGCAAGCGCGCACTCAGAGACATATACGCTGTAGAGCCCATCGCCCCCAAATTCAACCCTTGGTCGGCCTGTCCGATCACTTTTGATCGCAGGGATCACCCGAAGTATCCGGCACAGAGGATCGGCTGCCTTGGTGCTCGACCCAATAATTGATGGATACCATCTCACTAGAGTCCTTATGGACGGCGGCAGTAGTCTTAATCTGATATATCAGGACACTATCTGCAAGATGGGGATAGACCCGTCAAGAATCAGCCAAAGTAACACTACCTTTAAAGGAGTAATACTAGGCATCGAGGCCCGCTGCACGGGCTCCCTCACATTAGAGTTTATATTTGGTTCTCCCGACAACTTCAGAAGCGAAGAATTAATCTTCGACATTGCTCCCTTCCGAAGCGGCTATCACGCACTACTCGGAAGAACGGCTTTCGCTCGCTTCAACGCAGTACCGCACTACGCCTACCTTAAACTCAAGATGCCCGGTCCATGTGGCGTCATTACAGTTAGCGGAAACACTGGGCGTTCCTTACGTGCGGAAGAATATGTGGCGGCTCTAGCAGTCGAACAATAAGCGGCGTCTCCTATCAGAATACATGATCAGTCGTCAAGACCCCGGACATGGTTAGATGAGTCTGGTGCACCACCGGTGGTAACAGCCCAGATAAACCTGAGCTGGGGTCCATAGATATACCCCCATAGGTGGTGCTAGGGGCTGCAAACATGTAACAAAGCCCACAGTTCAGCTTGACTTTATTAATATAACAATATATTGCATTTTCATTATTCATTGAGAATAACCAACTTCTCGCACGGTTAACACCAGACTCTTTTACCTGGGTGTTTTTTCTCTTCTTCTTGTAGATGACAATCATGCTACACCCTTCCAGGATACGGCACAGCAGAGACAAAGGTGCAGACGTGCAGCAGGGCCCCTCTCAAAGGTTTCTCTTTAGATTAAGCCCATGTGTAAACCTTCTTTAATGTCTCTTGTTGCCTGACATCCCATGGGTATTTAATTCACCCACGAGGGATATTGGCGTTACTGGCATTTCGCCACGACAGATTAATGCACGTACCTGGAAATGCAAGGTCGATTATCGAGGGCGTTACTCAGCCTAGTATATGTTATAAAGTCCGAATACCTTCGGGAGTTTTCGGCGTCGCGAGTTTGGCCTTATATGCATCAGCTCTGAATCATGTCTTTGGTCAAATGTTGGGTTTGCCCAGCTCCTGGGTTTGTTGCCTTACGTTCTGTTTTATCAGCTAAGGCGGCCAAAGGAGAACTACTGCGATTGTGCCCTGATTATTCCGGATGAGCACCTCAGTAGAGAAATCCAAAAACTGACTGTCATGATACACCGAGAGACTGGTCAACCACACGAAGACTTATCGGAATCTTCGGGATTCCTCCGCATTAACGAAGGACCGTTCCCCGGTCATGTACATACGCGCACTGTATTCGGATGAGCGCGGAAGTACCAGGGGCTATATAGTAGCCCCACCGTCAAACTCGTATGGCTAAGTGAAAGTGTTAAAGCTATATAGTCCGGTTTCCTAGTTCGACGTGCGATCACCTCCTTAATGGACCAAGACGTTGGATCAAGTGTGATTACGTGCATTTTACAAACACCCCCGCATTATATGCATGGGGGCTGAAGCCAACGACTGCTAACTTTCAGGTTATATACATACATAAACAGCCGCACAGGAGGCACTACCATACTTTCGGGCAAAAGTATAAAAACAACCTTTATAATTAAAATAGCATTGTCTTTACAATCGAGAGACTTGTCACTCGAACATGATACTCTTCGAGCATTGAGCCTCTATTAAACGGGCGCCTTCTAGGACTTGCTCAAAATAGTGCTCGGCCGGGTCCTGGCTTCCTGCCGGACTCTGGGTTGCAATACCGGTGGGCTCCATATCTGCCCAATATGTTTTAACACGGGCAAGAGCCATCCGTGCACCTTCTATGCATGTCGACTTCTTTACAGTGTCGATACGTGACACAACGCCAAGGAATTGTTGCACCAAACCAAAATAACTGTCCGGCCTTGGTCCCTTTGGCCAAAGATGATCTATGACAGATCTCTTTCTAAGTCCGGATAACCTATGGAGCTCAGCCCAAGAGGCCATCCTTTCATTCAACGGCAGCGGACGCGTTGGCGCACTGAACTGCGACCAGAACAACCTTTCCACCTCATAATCTTTCTGATCCTTGAAGAACTTGGTCGCATCAACAGTACCTTTCGCCAGGTCCGCATACGCGTCTGTAGCACTCCATAACTGATTCAGAGGAGCGTACTTTGGATCTCTGAACTTCATCCGCAACAAATAGGAACTCCCAGCCGCGATATTTCCGGCTTGTCGAAGCTCCTCCTGCACAACTCTGACTTCAGAGCGTGTCTCCTTGGCTGCATCTAAGGCCTTCTTCACGTCAGCCGCTTTCACTTGGCTCTCTATTTCAAGGAGTTCATATCGGCCGGCGACATCTTTCATCTCCACAGCCATCTGGGCTATTTTATCGTCGCTCCGGCGATGAGCAGCCTGTTCGGCTCTTAACTCTTCGGTCGCCTTTAGGGCGGCCGCATTGCTTATCCTGGCATGTTCCTTGGCTAGGGCAAGTTCCGCCCTTAGAGCCTCCACGGCAGCAGCTCCATCTGCAGCCACATCATATTACATTAACATGATGCTTCTCTTAATATTTACTAACAATGAGAAAAAGAGCACATACCCTATGACTCGTCAAGCCGCTTGTTCACAAGCGCGATGTCGGCATCCGCCACATCAAGCTATCGCCTTAGTTCGGCGAACTCAGCAATCCGGTCAACAGCCGGACACTTAGCCGTTTGCACATAACGCAGCGCGGTCATTACTTGGGAGTATGATCCTCCGTTTGCCGCCTCGGGCTGGCAACCAGAGTCTCAAGGGCTACTATCTACACAGAGCACATCGAGCGTGTGCGGTATAGCTGAAAGTTTACATATTTCTTGACGTACCTCAAAGCCTTTGAGCAGGCTTCTAAAAGCTTCATTCAACCCGCTTTTGGCGGATGAAATATTCTCAAACACCATACCCATTCAAGTACGGTGATCCTCTGAGAGAACAACTCGCTCCAAAAGACCCGTCAGTGTGTCCGGCTGAGTGACGGACAGTCCCGAACTCTTCCTATTGCCCTCCTTGGGAGCCAAACACTCTGGGCTTGGGTGGCCGAAGCATTGACTCCTAGCCTTGACGGATCAGGAATCCTCCGTGATGACACCTCGGGGTCGCCCGCTGTCGGTGTCAAAACCGGCGGATCTCGGGTAGGGGGTCCCGATCTGTGCGTCTTAGGCTGATGGTAACAGGAAGCAAGGGACACAATGTTTACCCAGGTTCGGGCCCTCTTGATGGAGGTAAAACCCTACTTCCTGCTTGATTAATATTGAAGATATGATTAGTACAAGAGTAGATCTACCACGAGATCATAGAGGCTAAACCCTAGGAGCTAGCCTATGATGGTATGATTGTAATTGTGATCGGCCTTCTAAGGACCATCCTCTCTGGTTTATATAGACACCGGAGAGAGCTAAGGTTTACATGGAGTCGATTACAAGGAAGGAAATATAATATCCGGATCGCCAAGCTTGTCTTCCACGCAAAGGAGAGTCCCATCCGGACACAGGCTGAAGTCTTGAGTCTTGTATCTTCACGCTTCCATAGTCCGGACGATGTATACAGTCCAGCTGTCCGTATACCCCCTAATCCAGGACTCCCTCAGTAGCCCCTGAACCAGGCTTCAATGATGATGAGTCCGGCGCGCAGTCTTGTCTTCGGCATTGCAAGGCGGGTTCCTCCTTCCGAATACTCCAAGGTTATTATCGAACACGTAGACCATGTCCGGATCTGCAAGATGATCTTCACACACCATTGTAGGGAACATAGCATAAATCCGTTCTGCTGGCAATCTTTGTATGTCGTGCCCTTGCATCATGGCCTGGTCCAATATGAACCGGCGTTTCCTGCCCCACCTTGACTCGAGTTGTGAGGCGGTTTTATTGGGATGTCCTGCCAAAGCAGAGATCATGTTCCTCCTATTACGGGATCTTTCATCAATATGGGCGTATGTGACCCTACGACGACTGTTGGTATGACTCTGTGTATTTTAGATAAGTCTCAAGCGGTCACGCTGAGGACTCTTGATATTCATCCCTTTTATAAAGGGGTCAAAGCCTACGCCTCTTTTCCACCTCCCCTGCTCCTTCTCGCACCTCGAGTTCTAACACCCAAGACCCAAGCTCCAACACCCCAGATCCTCCAACATGTCCGGATCCGATGCAAAAGGCCGGTGGGTGGCCTCCTCGATCCAAGAGGAGGACATTATGAAGCTTAGGGAGGTCGGATACCTGACCGCCGATATCCGGCACAGGCTTCCCACTCCGGGGCAAGTTATCCCCACGCCGGAGCCCAATGAGAGCGTTGTGTTCATTCCTCACTTCCTCCGAGGCCTGGGCCTCACCCTCGACCCCTTCGTGAGGGGGATCGTGTTCTACTATGGGTTGGATTTTCATGATCTGGCTCCAGACGCCATCCTCCATATCTCGTCGTTCATTATTGTGTGTGAGGCTTTTCTCCATGTCACCCCACACTTCGGCTTATGGCTCAAGACCTTCAATGTGACGCCGAGGATGATCGAGGGGCAACATGCGGAGTGCGGAGGCGCCATAATAAGCAGGAACGCAGATGCCCCATGGTCAGAGGGTTCTTTCCCGGAAGTATCCGATGTATGGCAACGGAGGTGGTTTTATGCTACAGCCCCCAGAGGCACAAAGTGGGTAGCTGCCCCCGAGTACCGCTCGGGCCCTCCGTCACAGTTAGCGTCTTGGACTGACATAGGACGGAATTTTGGGCCCGCTGGTGATGTACCAGAACTGCAAAATCGCATCCGGGAACTTATTGGGAGGAACATAAATCTTGTCAGCATAATGCAAGTGTTGCTAATCCGATGGATGTTGTCGTGCAAACGTCGGCCTCTCCGGATGTGGGAGTATAATCCGAAGGGTCTGCGGACTATTAAGCACTTCTTCGGCCTGAAGCTCGAAGGAATGTGTAATTATTCTTCGGACCACAAGTAAAGTGTCCGGACACCACCGAGGATGCGGGCCTAAGCTGCAATCGCCTAGATGCCCAAGTAAGTAACCTTGAAGCTGGACACTTCATCTATATTTATCATAACTATTATTTTGAAAATCCCTCCGTGCCCAGGAATGGCTCAACAAGGCGGAGAGAATCAGGTGTCCGGCGCCACTTCCTGAAGGTTCGCCTGGTCCAACCGTTGCCAAGATGCTTGGCCGGGCGCTCAGCAAAATCCCCTCAGGGGAAGGCGAAGGAAAGGGCAGTGAAGCCGAACTCCACACCCTACGCATCCAGACCGGGGGAATCGCTACCTCTCCTATGGAGGATAGTCGGGAAGCGGAGGTCAAAGCCTCCTCCCCACGCGGGAAGAAGAGGGCCGCCTCCAAAGACTTGGAGGCTGAGACGCCCAAGCAAGGGAAGAAAGTATCACCAGGGGGCTCTGCCGCGACGGGCACCCTCACCGCGTCGTGCCCACCAATGGGCCAGCCCTCCACCGAGCCGTAAGTTATTCATTAATTCAAAGGTATGGTGTTTCCCCGAGATCCATAACCGGGACTTCGTCTTTTGCAGTCCGACGAGTAGCTCTTCTCAAGAGAGTTCGTCTTCGGGGGATCTTCTTTCGGAGATGATGGAGAGTGAGACCCCACCCACCTCTCCGCCTCTTGAAGCGGGCGACACTGAGGTGTCATCATGGAGGAGTCCGGACCTGCCGAAGCCAGAAGCGGACACGTCAGTCGCCCTGAGCCCAGAGCGTTTGGCTCCCACGGGGGGCGATGAGAAGGGTCCGGCATAGTTCGATGCCGGCCAGACATACTGACGGGCCTTCTGGAGCGAGCCGCGCTCTTGGAGGAGCACCGCTCTTTAATGAGCACGGTGCTCATGAAGATTTCATCCGCTACCAGCGGTTTGAATGAGGCATTTACAAGCCTGCTCGAAGGCTTTGAGGTATGTAGTGAAAAATACACTATTTTTGGTTATGAAGCACGCGCTAGGTGTGCTCCCCGTGGATAGTAGCCCATGAGACTCTGGTTGTCTGCCATAGGCGGCAAACGGGGGATCATATAGTAATGGCTGAGCCGTACATATGCACTGGTATATAAGGATCCGGCAGCCGACCAGTCTGTTGAAGTTGCTGAACTGATAGGCAGATTGGATCTATTGATGCCGATATCACGCTGGTAAACAAACGGCTGGAAGAGAAATAGGGTATGTGCTCTGCTTCCCTTATTATGTTGTATGGGAAAATGGGAGAGTGGCATAATGTTAATGCCATGTGTTTGTACTGCAGATGGTGCTGCTGCCGTGGAGGCCCTGAGGGCGGAACTTGCTCAGGCCAAGGAACAAGCTCGGGCTAGCAATGTGGCTGCCCTAAAGGCGGCCGAAGAATTGAGAGCCGAACAGGCTGCTCCTCGCCGAAGCGA
The DNA here is from genome assembly GCF_002162155.2 of Triticum dicoccoides. Classification (NCBI taxonomy): domain Eukaryota; kingdom Viridiplantae; phylum Streptophyta; class Magnoliopsida; order Poales; family Poaceae; genus Triticum; species Triticum dicoccoides. Next base: position 573,504,055 of record NC_041393.1, read on the forward strand.
GGAGAAGATAGCCGAAATGGCTAAGGAGTTGAAGAATGCCGCCGACCGGTATGTACTCCTTGAAAAGGAGAATAAGGCTCGTTCGGCCGAGCTGGACAAGGCACTTAATGCCACCAAGGAGATGTGGACCGAGGTCTGGGGTATGCAGGAGGAGCTCCAACAGGCCGACAAAATCGTGGCTGGGGACTCCTACTTGCTGCGGACAAAGTTTTTGGATCCGAAGTATGCTCCCCTGGCTGGGCGCTGGAGTCCTGCAGACGCATATGCGGACTTGGCGAAAAGTACAGCTGACGCTGCTAAGTTTTTCGAGGGCCAAGGTGATAAAGAAGTGGAGAAGCTTTTGTGGTTGCAGTTCAATGCTCCCACTCGCCCGCTGCCGCTAAATGAGAAGGTGGCGGCTGTGGCGGAGCTCCACAGGCTGTCCGGGCTTGCAATGCGGTCTGTAATAGACCATCTTTGGCCGACAGGGCCTAGGACGGACAGCTACTTTGGATTAGTGCAACAATTCCTTGGGGTCGTGTCTCGGATTGACACCATGAGGAGGTCGGCATGCATAGAGAGTGCGCGGATGGCTCTTGCCCGCGTAAAAGCCTATTGGATGGACATGGAGGCCACCATTATAGCGACCCAGGATCCGCCGTGAGGCCAATATCCTGCCGAGCACTACTTGGCGCAGGTCACAGAAGATGCCCGCCTAATAGAGGCGCAATGCTCGAAGAATGTCCTCTTCGAGTGATAAGTTGAATCATTGTAAAAAACAATGTTTATTTTGATTATGAGGCTATATTTATACTTTTTGCCTGAAAATATGATTGTGTCCCCTGTACGGCCGTTTTTATAAGTATAAGTAGTCCGAAAGATAGCAGTCGTTGGCTTCATCCCCCACGCATACAGTGCGGGGGTGTTCGCGAAAAATATGCTTAATCACACTTGATCCAACTCTTGGTCCATTAAGGAGGTGATCGCACGTCGAACTAGGCAACCAGACTATATAGCTGTAACACTTTTGCTTCGCCATGGGAGTCCAATGGTGGGGCTACTATGTAGCCCCTGGTACATTCGCGTGCATCCAAATAAGGGCGCGTGTGTACATGGCCGGGAAATGGCTCTTCGTTAATGCGGAGGAATCCTTAGAGATTCCGGTGAGTCTTCGAGTGGTTGAACAGTCTCTCGCTGTATCATGACAGTCAGTTTTTGGCTTTCTCTACTGAGGTGCTCATCCGGAATAACTAGGGCACAATCGCAGTAGTTCTCCTTTGGCCTGCATTAGCCAATAATAACGGAACGTAAGGCGGCAAACCCAGGAGCTGGGCAAACCCAACATTTGACCAAAGACATGATTCGGAGCTGATGCATATAAGGCCAAACTCGTGACGCCGAACAGTCCCGAGGGTATTCGGTCTTTGTAAAAGAAAATAGGCTGATGAGAGCCTATTATAAGCCCTAAATTTCCAGGTACGAGCGTTTTAAACTGTCGTGGCGAAATGCCAATAACGGCAGTATCCTCTGTGGGTATGGAACCCATGGGATAGTTAAACAACAAGAGGCAGTATAAAAGGTTTACACAGGAGCTTAATCTAAAAAGAAACATGTTGCACGGGGCCCTGCTGCACGTCTGCGCCTTTGTCTCCTTCATGCCATATCCTAGAAGGGTGTCGCACGAACGTTGTCTGTGGAGAAAAGAAAACTCGTAGGAGAGTATAACGTAAGTATGCGATTAATAATAAAAGTGTTAGGTATTGGCCTGCCAGTAAGGTTGAGCCAGATGTGGGGCTGTATTAAATATTTACAGCCCCTGGTATCCATTACGGGATTACATGTACGGTGCCCTGGTTCAATTGTATCCGGGCTACCGGACTCGTCTAACCGAGTCGGCAGTCGTAATGACCAGTCATGTTTTTTGATATTGGAGGCTGCTTATAGTCCGGCCGCCAGGGCCGTCGCGTGTTCCTCTGCGCGTGAGGAGCGCTCTGTGATTCCGCTAACGGTTATGACGCCACGTGGACCGGGCATCTTGAGTGTAAGGTAGCCATAGTGCGGCAATGCATTGAAGTGGGCGAAGGCCGCTCTTCCAAGCAATGCGTGATAGCCGCTTTGGAAGGGTGCGATGGTGAAGAATAGTTCTTCGCCTCTGGAGTTACCTGGGGAGCCGAATGTTACTTCCAGCACGACGGAGCCCCCACCGTAGGCTTCAACGCCTGGTATCACCCCTTCAAAGGCGGTATTGTTTTGGCTTATTCTGGATGGGTTTATCCCCATTCTGCAGACAATGTCCTCGTATATTAAATTGAGGCTACTACCGCCATCCATGAGGACATGGGTGAGATGGTATCCGTCGATTATTGGGTCTAGCACCAAGGCCTCTGATCCTCCACGCCGAATACTAGTTCGGTTGTCCAGGTGATCGAAGGTGATCGGACGAGACATCCAAGAGTCCGATGTGGGTACGATGGGCTTTACATCATGCGCGTCTCTGAGCGCGCGTTCGTGCCTTCTCGTGAATGTGTGAGTCGCGTGGATCATGTTTACTGTTTTATCCTCTGGCGGGAATTTTTTTTGTCCCCCAGTGTTCGGCTAGCGAGGTTCGTCCTCGTCTTCACTTGGTGTTTCCCTCCCCTTGTGTTCGGCATTTAATTTGCCGGCCTGCTTGAAGACCCAGCACTCTCTATTCGTGTGGTTCACAGGTTTCTCCGGGGTGCCATGAATTTGGCATAGTCTGTCCAGGACTCTGTTCAGACCGGATGGTCCCTCTTTACTGCCTTTAAATGGCTTCTTTTACTGATCAGGTCGAGAGCCCCTGAACCCGGCGTTGACCATCGTGTTATCCGGGCTCTCTTCCTTGTTTTGGCGTTTGTGTTTAGTACGCCGTGGCTTCCCGTTGCCATCCCTTATTTCGGATGTGCTGGGTCGCTGGTGCCTTTACGGGCTAACCAGCTATCTTCACCCACGCAAAAGCGGGTCATAAGGCCTGTTAAGGCTGCCATTGTCCTTGGCTTTTGCCGGGAGAGCCACTCGTCGCGGATGCTGTGTTTGAATGCTGCTAAGGCTTCAGCATCCGGACAATCGACTATTTGATTCTTTTTAGTGAGGAATCTGTTCCAAAGCTTGCGGGCGGACTCTCTGGGTTGTTGGATTATGTGACTTAGATCGTCTGCATCCGGAGGCCGGACATAAGTCCCTTGAAAGTTGGCCCTGAAAGTGTCCTCGAGTTCCTCCCAACTCCCGATTGAATTTTCGGGGAGGCTTTTCAACTAGTGTCGAGCTGGTCCCTTCAACTTGAGGGGAAGGTATTTGATGGCGTGGAGGTCATCTCCACGAGCCATGTGAATATGCAGGATAAAATCCTCGATCCATACGCCTGGGTCTATCGTGCCGTCGTATGCCTCTATGTTCACAGGTTTAAGGCCTTGTGGGAATTCATGGTCCAGTACTTCTTCGGTGAAGCACAGGGGGTGAGCAGCCCCTCTGTATCTGGGCGCGTTGTGGCATGTAGTCGGCTGTTGTTGTGTTGGTGCTTATTCCGAACTGGTATTTGGCTTGTATGAGCGTTTGGGTGACCATAGTCCCTCGCTGGGTGTGTCCTTTAGATCCGTAGATGGACCTGGCTGCACCGGCTTTCTTATCCAGCTGCTCACGTAAATCGTGCATGGTGTCAGTAGCCGCTCTGTTGTGGTTGTGAAGCGGTACGTCTGGTCTCCTGGTCATATTATTCTTTGGTGGAATGGCTGCGTCGTCGAATTCTCGCAGTAGTTTGCGTTTTGGATAGCTTTTTGTATGGCAATCGTCGCCATACCTTTCTTCAGTGTCTAGCACTTTATTCCATCTGCGACTGAGCGTTTCCTGTGCGGCTTTGAGCCGTTGCTTCTGCTTCTTTAGACTTCTTGCTGTGGCCATAAGCTTTCGGTGGAGGTTATCTCGTTCCACGCGTTCCTCCGGGTTGGTGAATGCATCATCATCCGGACTATGTTCATGTCCTAGGGCGGTTTCATGAGCTCGTCCCGCCGGATCAGTGTGATTGGGTATTTGCTCCGAACTTGGTTTGGCGTGACCTGGCTCATCCTACTCCATCGCTGGGTCCATGTGGTCGTTATTGCCTTCAGGGTTTAATGGTATATCGACCCTTTCTTGCGCTCTTGTTGCCATTTTTGCAATTGCTGGACTTTGGGCGACGTCTACGCCGCCTTTTTGGCTTTTGCCCGGGTGTTTTATCTTCCGGATTATCGATGTCGTCCTTCTTGGGCATATCCACCATGTATATATCGTGTGACAAGGTAGTAGTCCCGCGCCCCAGAGATTCTAGAGCTTCTCCTGCATCGTCGTCCATACCGTCGATGTCTTCGGAGTCGAAGTCAAGCACGTCGGTTAAATCATCGATCATGGCAATTAAGTGGGTGGTGGGTGGGCAACGAATTCCTTCGTCGCCTGCTTCCCACTCAGGCCGGACATAGTTCGGCCCAGAGCCTCCTGACAAAGAGAGAGACTTTAATGAGTTCAGCATGTCGCCAAAGGGTGAGTGCTGAAAGATATCCGCAGCGGTACACTCCATTACCGAAGCCCAACCTCGCTCAAGGGTATGCGGACCGGGACCAACAACCGGATACGAGTCCGGGGGCCCAGGGTTGTAGACCTCAACAGAGGTGAGACCTATGTTCGGCTCCACCGCCGATGAGTATGCGGCCTGCGGAGCGGGGTCCACCCCTCCATCCTTGGGCAACGCAACCTGTTCCGGATTTAGATCCGGGGATGCTCCAGGGATGATGTCCTGAGCGCTGTCCGACAGCAGGTCTAGGTCGTGCTCGTCGCGACTATCCGGCGCTCCTGGCACAGGCCCGAATCCGTCGAAGATTAGGTCTCCAAGAATATCCGCTGTGTAGTTCAAGTTTCCGAACCTGATCTGGTGGCCAGGGGCGTAGCTATCGATCTGCTCCAGATGACCAAGTGAATTGGCGCGCAGTGCGAAGCCGCCGAACACAAAGATCTGTCCGGGCGGAAAAGTCTCGCCCTGGATCGTGTTGTTAGCGATTGAATACGCCATCAAGCCTCGAAGCGACGACACAGAGGAACTCTCAATGAAAGCACCAATGTCGGTGTCAAAACCGGCGGATCTCGGGTAGGGGGTCCCGATCTGTGCGTCTTAGGCTGATGGTAACAGGAAGCAAGGGACACAATGTTTACCCAGGTTCGGGCCCTCTCGATGGAGGTAAAACCCTACTTCCTGCTTGATTAATATTGAAGATATGAGTAGTACAAGAGTAGATCTACCACGAGATCGTAGAGGCTAAACCCTAGGAGCTAGCCTATGATGGTATGATTGTAATTGTGATCGGCCTTCTAAGGACCATCCTCTCCAGTTTATATAGACACTAGAGAGAGCTGGGGTTTACATGGAGTCGGTTACAAGGAAGGAAATATAATATCCGGATCGCCAAGCTTGTCTTCCACGCAAAGGAGAGTCCCATCCGAACACGGGACGAAGTCTTGAGTCTTGTATCTTCACGCTTCCATAGTCCGGACGATGTATACAGTCCGGCTGTCCGGATACCCCCTAATCCAGGACTCCCTCACCCGCCCCGTGGGGCGAGGAGGTAGGTGGAGTTTCACTCTACATCATCTCCCAAAGAAGATCCCCCGAAGACAAACTCTGTTGAGAAGGGCTACAAGCCAGACTGAAAGAGATAGATCCTGGTTATTGTTCTCAGAGGAAAACAGTATATATTTATTAAAATACTTTTAGTTAACTTACGGCTCGGTGAAGGGCTGGCCCGTTCACGGGCGTTGTGTGGCGAGGACACCCTCTGGGGCGGGGCTCCCTGGCGAAGGCTTCTTCCCTAGTTCAGACGCCTCCGTTTCCAGGTCTTCGGAAGCAGCCCTATTCTTCCCGCGGGGGAAGGGAACTTGAGATTCACCTCCCCGATTATCCTCCTTCGTGGAGACATTAATTCCCCCAGTTTGGATGTACAATGTATGAAGCCCGCTTTCGGCTTCTTTGCTCCTCCTTCATCCTTCCCCGATGGCACTTGATTGGGTGTGTGTTTAAGCATCTGGGTTAGTACCATATTCAGCAAGCCTTCGGGAAGAGGGGCCGGACACCTGATCCTCTCCGCCTTGCTGAGCCAATCCTGGTCGCGGATAGTTTTTCAGAATAATGTTGTGATAAACATGAACAGAGTGTTCGGTTGCAGAGTTACTTACTTGGGTACCTGGATGATTACAGTTCAAACCCACATCCTCGATGGTGTCCGGACACCTTATGCGTGATCCAAAGAATAACCGATACATCCCTTCGAGCGTCATGCCGAAGAAGTGCTGAATAGTTCACGGTCCTTCCGGGTTGAACTCCCACATCCGGAGAGGTCGACGTTTGCACGCCAGGACCCGACGGACTGGCATTACCTGAATTATCTTAATGAGGCTAACATCCCTCTCAAGAAGTTCCCGAATACGGCCCTGCAATGTCGGTACATCATTAGCAGGCCCCCAGTCCAGTCCCTCATTGGCCCATGATGCCAGTTGAGGCGGAGGGCCCGAGAGGAAGGCGGGGGCAGCCGCCCACCTTGTGCCCCGGGGAGTTGTGATATAGAACAACCTCCGTTGCCATAAATCAGACACCTCCGGGAAGGAACCTTCTAGCCATGGAGCATCGGCGCTTTTGCTTATTATAGCGCCTCCGCACTCCGCATGTCGCCCATCAATGACCTTCGGCTTTACATTGAAGGTCTTGAGCCATAGACCGAAGTGTGGGGTGATGTGGAGGAAGGCTTCGCACACGACGATAAACGACGAGATGTGAAGGATGGAATACGGAGCAAGATCGTGAAAATCTAGCCCGTAATAGAACATGAGCCCCCTCACAAAGGGATCAAGACTAAAGCCTAAGCCTCGGAGGAAGTGGGAAACGAATACAATGCTCTCGTTGGGTTCGGGAGTGGGGATGACTTGCCCTTGGGCAGGAAGCCTGTGCTGAATGTTGGCGGTCAGATACCTGGCCTCCCTGAGCTTCTTAATGTCCTCCTCTGTGACAGAGGAGGCCATCCACCGGCCTTGAAGGTTGGATCCGGACATGATTGAAGGTACGAAGTGCTTAAGCCTGAGCTTTGGGTGTTGGAACTCGAGGTGGGGGAAGAAGCAAGCATGGGAAGAAAGGGACGGGCCTCGGTCCCTCTATAAAGGGGGTGAATATCAAGTGTCCTCAGCGTGACCATTTGGGACTTGGCTAAAATTGAGGAATCATACCAACAGGCATAGCTAGCTTACCCACGCCCGTATTGATGAGAATCCCGTGATAAGGGGAACACGATCTCTGCTTCGACAAGACGTGCCAATAAAACTGCCTTGCAATATGTGTAGTGGCAGGCTGGGAAAAATGGTTCGAATAAAGACCAGGCCGTGGTGTGATGTCACGCTATGTAAAGTTGTCAGCAGATTAGATTTGTGAAATATTGTTCACTCTATGGTTGTGTGTGAAATTTGTTTTGCAGAGCCGGACACGATTCATGTGTTCGAAATTTACTTTGGAGTATTCGGAGATGGAACCGGCCTTGCAATGCCGAAGACAATCTGCGCGCTGGACTCATCGTCATTGAAGCCTGGTTCAGGGGCTACTGAGGGAGTCCTGTATTAGGGGGTATCCGGACAACCGGACTATATATTTGCCGGACTGTTGGACTATGAAGATACAAGATTGAAGACTTTGTCCCGTGTCCGGATGGGACTCTCCTTTGCGTGGAAGGAAAGCTTGGCGATTCGGATATGTAGATCTCCTCCTCTGTAACTGACGCTGTGTAACCCTAGCCCTCTCCGGTGTCTATATAAACCAGAGGGTTTAGTCCGTAGTACAAGAACAATCAGAATCATAGGCTAGCTTCTAGGGTTTAGCCTCTACGATCTCGTGGTAGATCAACTCTTGTAATACTCATATCATCAAGATCAATCAAGCAGGAAGTAGGGTATTACCTCCATCGAGAGGGCCTGAACCTGGGTAAACATCGTGTCCCCAGTCTCCTGTTACCATTAGCCTTAGATGCACAGTTTGAGACCCCCTACCCGAGATCCGCCGATTTTGACACCGACAAGGGGGGGGGGCCTTCCCTTGTCCTATTCGGACTCAAGAGGGGAGGGCATGGCCAGACCCTCCTGGCCCTTCCTCTTCTCCCACTAAGGCCCATCTAGGCCCACTAGTTCCCCCGGGGGGTTCCGGTAACCCTCTGGCACTCCGCTTTTATCCGAAACTTCTCCGGAACACTTCCGGTGTCCGAATATAGTCGTCCAATATATCAATCTTTATGTCTCGACTATTTTGAGACTCCTCGTCATGTTCGTGATCACATCCCAGATTCTGAACAATCTTTGGTACATCATATCACATAAACTCATAATACCAATCGTCATCGAACGTTAAGCGTGCGGACCCTACGGGTTCGAGAACTATGTAGACATGACCGAGACACATCTCCGGTGAATAACCAATAGCGGAACCCGGATGCTCATATTGGTTCCTACATATTCGATGAAGATCTTTATCGGTCAAATCGCATAACAACATATGTTGTTCCCTTTGTCATCGGTATGTTACTTGCCAGAGATTCGATCGTCGGTATCTCAATACCTAGTTCAATCTCGTTACCGGCAAGTCTCTTTACTCGTTCCATAATACTTTATCCCGCTACTAACTCATTAGTCACAATGCTTGCAAGGCTTATAGTGATGAGTATTACCGAGAGGGCCGAGAGATACCTCTCCGAAACACGGAGTGACAAATCCTAATCTCGATCTATGCCAACCCAACAAACACCTTCCGAGACACCTATAGAGAACCTTTATAATCACCCATTTACATTGGGACGTTTGGTAGCACACAAAGTGTTCCCCCGGTATTTGGGAGTTGCATAATCTCATGGTCTGAGGAACTTGTATAAGTCATGAAGAAAGCAGTAGCAATGAAACTGGCACGATCATAATGCTAAGCTAACGGATGGGTCATGTCCATCACATCATTCTCCTAATAATGTGATCCCGTTTATCAAATGACAACACATGTATATGGTTAGGAAACATAACCATCTTTGATTAACAAGCTAGTCAAGTAGAGGCATACTAGGGACTATATGTTTTGTCTATGTATTCACACATGTACTAAGTTTCCCGATTAATACAGTTCTAGCATGAATAATAAACATTTATCATGAATTAAGGAAATAAATAATAACTTTATTATTGCTTCTAGGGCATATTGCCTTCAGTCTCCCACTTGCACAAGAGTCAATAATCTAGATTACATAGTAATGATTCTAACAACCATGGAGCTTTGGTGTTGATCATGTTTTGCTCGTGGAAGAGGCTTAGTCAACGGGTCTGCAACATTCAGATCCGTGTGTATCTTGCAAATCTCTATGTCCCCTTCCAACACTTGATGACAGATGGAATTGAAGCGTCTCTTGATGTGCTTGGTTCTCTTGTGAAATTTGGATTCCTTTGCCAAGGCAATTGAACCAGTATTGTCACAAAAGATTTTTATTGGACCCGATGCACTAGGTATGACACCTAGATCGGATATGAACTCCTTCATTCGCTGCTTCGGAAGCAGCAATGTACTCCGCTTCACATGTAGATCCCGCCACGATGCTCTTCTTGGAACTGCACCAACTGACAGCTCCTCCATTCAATAAAAATATGTATCCGGTTTGCGACTTAGAGTCATCTGGATCAGTGTCAAAGTTTGCATCGACGTAACCGTTTACGACGACCTCCATAAACGAGAAACATATCCTTAGTCCTTTTCAGGTATTTCAGGATGTTCTTGACCGTTGTATAGTGCTCCACTCCGAGATTACTTTGGTACCTCCCTGCTATGCTTATAGCAAGACATACATCAGGTCTAGTACAGAACATTGCATATATGATTGAACCTATGGCTGAATCATAGGGAATAACTTTCATTCTCTCTCTATCTTCTGCCGTGGTCTGATAACCCGCAAGTATACGGGATCGCAACAGTTTTCGATAAGTAAGAGTGTCGAACCCAACGAGGAGCTAAAGGTAGAACAAATATTCCCTCAAGTTCTATCGACCACCGATACAACTCTACGCATGCTTGACGTTCGCTTTACCTAGAACAAGTATGAAACTAGAAGTACTTTATAGGTGTGAAAGGCTAGGTTTGCAAGACAATAAAGAGCATGTAAACATAAACTAGGGGCTGTTTTAGATAAAGATGCAATAAAGTAAATATTAGTAGAGAGCTTTTTGCTATGAGAAAGTTATTTGTCCAAGGCAATCGATAACTAGACCGGTAATCATTGTTGCAATTCTATTTGAGGGAGAGGCATAAGCTAACATACTTTCTCTACTTGGATCATATGCACTTATGATTGGAACTCTAGCAAGCGTCCGCAACTACTAAAGATTCATTAAGGTAAAACCCAACCATAACATTAAAGTATCAAGTCCCCTTTTATCCCAAACGCAAACAACCTACTTACTCGGGTTTGTGTTTCAGTCACTCACGCAACCCACCATAAGCAAATCATAAACATATTGCAAACCCTACAGCGGGAATCCCTCACACTTGCGCGACACGGAGGGCACAATAGGATAGCACCAATAATAAAACATGCAACTCAAACCAATCACGATCATCAATTAACCCATAGGACAAAACGGATCTACTCAAACATCATAAGATAGCCATACATCATTGGGGAATAATATATAGCGTTGAGCACCATGTTTAAGTAGAGATTACAGCGGGTAAGAGAGAGGTTACACCGCTGCATAGAGGGAGGAAGAGTTGGTGATGAAGGCGGTGAAGTTGTTGGTGAAGATCACGGTGATGATGATGGCCCCCGGCAGCGCTCCGGCGCCACCGGAAGCAAGGGGGAGAGAGCCCCCTTCTTCTTCTCCTTCCTTGACCTCCTCCCTAGATGGGAGAAGGGTTTCCCCTCTGGTCCTTACCTCCCATGTCTTGGGAGGGGCGAGAGCCCCTCCGAGATTGGATCTATCTCTCTGTTTCTGCGTTCCCAGATTCTACCCCTTCACCATTTCTTAAATATCCGGAGATCCGTAACTCCGACTGGGGTGAATCTTTCGCCCAGATTTTTCTTGTAAAATTAGCTTTCTTGCGGCAAAAGAAGGGAATCAACCGCCTTACGGGTGGCCCACGAGAGGCCAGGTCACGCCTACCTCCCTGGGGCGCGCCCCCTATCTCGTGTCAACCTCGGACACCGTTTCGCGTTGATTCTTCCTCCGGAAAATCCCAAATATTCCAAAATAATTATTCGTCCGTTTTTATCCCATTTGGACTCCGTTTGATATTGGTTTTCTGTGAAACATAAAACATGCAACAAACAGGAACTGGCACTGGGCACTGGATCAATATGTTAGTCCCAAAAATAGTATAAAAAGTTGCCAAAAGTATATGAAAGATGAAGAATATTGGCATGGAACAATCAAAAATTATAGATACGATGGATACGTATCATGGTCGGGAAAAGACCATCGCTCGTCCCCGACCACCACTCAAAAGGAAGACAATCAATAAATAAAATTGTGCTCCAACTTCATCACAAAGCGGTTAACCATACATGCATGCTACGGGAGTCACAAACCTCAACACAAGTGTCTCCACAATCCACAACCACCCACTAGCATGACTCTAATATCACCGCCTATATATCGCAAAACTATTGCAAGGAATCAAACATATCATATTCAGCGATCTACAAGTTTATGTAGGATTTTATGACTAACCATGTGAATGACCAATTCCTGTCATCTCTCTAAATTGATATAAGTGAAGCATGAGATTTTAATTCTTTCTACAAAAGATATGCCCATGCTCTAACAAATATAAGTGAAGCTAAAGAGCATTCTACAAATGGCGGTTTTCTATGTGAAGAGAAACAGGCAATCCAAACTTCAAATGATATATGTGAAGCACATGAAGCATTCTATAAAGCCATACTCAAAAGATTTAAGTGAAGTGCAATGAGAATTCTATAAATCAACCAAGGACTATCTCATACCAGCATGGTGCATAAAAGAAAAATGAAAACTAAATGCAAAAGACGCTCTAAGACTTGCACATAATGCATGAACGAAACGAATTTGAAAACATACCGATACTTGTTGAAGAAAGAGGGGATGCCTTCCGGGGCATCCCCAAGCTTAGACGCTTGAGTCTCCTTGAATATTTACTTCGGGTGCCTTGGGAATCCCCATGCTTGAGCTCTTGCCTCTCTTCCTTTTTCTCATATCGAGACATCCTCGATTAGACACTACATCCACACAAAACTTCAACAGAAAACTCGCTAAGATCCGTTAGTATAATAAAGCAAATCACCACTCTAAGTACTGTAGCAAACCAATTAATATTTTGTTTTTGCAATGTGTCTACTGTAATATAGCTTTTCCATGGCTTAATCCACTGATATAAATTGATAGATTCATCAAAACAAGCAAACTATGCATCAAAAACAGAATCTGTCAAAAACAGAACAGTCTGTAGAAATCTAAACAATCACAATACTTATGGTACCCCCAACAATTCTACCAAAATTAGGAAAAATAAACAAGTTGTACAGAAATACATTTAAAAAGGAATCAGAACCAATTGATGTTCCAGAATCAGAACCAATTGATGTTCCAGATAAAAATGTAAAATCGCGCACTACAGACAAAGTTTCTTTCCTGCACCGTACAAACCAACAAGCATTGTAAAAATCCTAAAGGCAAACCTTGGCACATTATTTTTATAATACAATGGAATTGTACAAGGGGATAATTATTTTTGATGAAAAGTTTCTGTAATCAAGATTCACAAAGTTTCCGTGAGCATGAACAAAGTTCAAGGCTAGCTCCCACTTCAACAATGCTTGTCTTTCTCACTTTCACTTTCCTTTTTGAAAAGTTTTTAGGTTCCCCTCTTTATTTATTTTTTTGTTTTTAAACTATATAAAAGCACTCAACAGAAATAAATGACTCTCAAATGACTCTCTAAGACTTCTGGGTTGTCTCCCTGGCAGCGCTTTCTTTAAAGCCATTAAGCTAGGCATTTAGTGCTCAAGTAATGAATCCACCCGGATCCCAAGGTATATCAAAGCCAATTTTAATTAACAATGATTTGTAATTTAGTAGTGAGCACAAGGTAACATATATCATGCAACAACGAAGTCTAACTCTCTTCCTATGCATCGGCATGTCATAAAAGAACAATTCATGCACACCAAGTAAAGGCCAATGCATAGTATAAATAGTTTCTTGCAATTCTATCGTATTGGAAACATAGAGAGGTGGAGATAAAGTTCCTCTCTCATAATAATTGCAAGTAGGAGCATGAAGCACATGCATATTACATTCATCAAAATCATCATGTGCAATGGTAAAAGGCAACCCATCAATATAATCCTTAATAAGCACAAACTTCTCCGATATAGTGTAGTTCGGAGAATTCAAAAAGATAATAGGACTATCATGCGTGGGTGCAATAGCAACAATTTCATGTTTAACATAAGGAACTATAGCAAGTTCATCTCCATAAGCATAATTCATATTGGCATCTTGGCCACAAGCATAGCAAGCATCATCAAAAAGGGATATTTCAAACAAATTCAAGGGATCATAGCAATCATCATTCGGTAAGCATGAAGGGGAATTAAATAATGTATGAGTTGGAGGGTTACTCTCATTAGAAGGTGAGCACGGGTAGCTAATTCGCTCTTCCTCCTTTTGTTCTTTGCTCTCCTCATCATCTTTTTCATCCAATGAGCTCACTGTTTCATCAATTTCTTCTTCCATAGCTTCCAGCAAAATATTAGTCTCTTCTTGGACAGCGTTGACTTTATTCATAAAAGCATTAATATAGTAATTGTATTCATAATTTTCATAGCAATATCCAAGTATAGCAAGATTTTCCGGCCTATAACCGTCATCATCAAAAGCTTCATACTTTTCAAACAAAGCTTCAATATCATAGGCAGCCTTAAAAGCAACAAATTCTTCTATTTGTTCCACATCATAGTAATCATATATACCATTAGCATAAGAAGCTAAGGTTTCATTATCGTTAAATTTGCATGAAAAGGGGAGGTGTGGAGCCTTCATCCTAGAGCAACAAGTAATATCATATATCATGCATAGATTCCAGGCATACCAACGCAACATAATAAATTGATCCCATAATAGTTTCCCTTTTTGTGTCGAGCGATAATCCCTAAGTATTCACGTTGATCCAACATGTCTCCCATTATAAAGTTGAATGGGGTTTTCTCAGGATTATCAAAGTAGTACATAATATCTCTCACATAATGAGAATCGGGGGTTTTAGGAGTTACCCCATCTACATGAGTAGCAAGTACCTCTAATTTTTTTTGGTATTTTGTGTTCCATATCCATAACTAAAGATAGAAAACAACTAAGAACAGCAAATAAAAGTTACTTAGTGATAAAGAAAACAAGCACACACGAGAATATTCACCCCACGCTATGACTCCCCGGCAACGGCGCCAGAAAAAGGTCTTGATAACCCGCGAGTATACGGGATCGCAACAGTTTTCGATAAGTAAGAGTGTCGAACCCAACAAGGAGCTAAAGGTAGAATAAATATTCCCTCAAGTTCTATCGACCACCGATACAACTCTACGCACGCTTGACGTTCGCTTTACCTAGAACAAGTATGAAACTAAAAGTACTTTGTAGGTGTGAAAGGCTAGGTTTGCAAGACAATAAAGAGCATGTAAACATAAACTAGGGGCTGTTTTAGATAAAGATGCAATAAAGTAAATATTAGTAGAGAGCTGATGTAGGGTGGAACCCTATGTGGACGATCTTTCACGTTTGGAGGGGATCCTACGGGGATTCATGAAGAACACGCGGAAGCACAAAGGGGAAACACGGGGAAAACGAGAGAGAGAATCACTAAACCGACATAGAATCAATCACACGAGTGCTAGATCACTGACAACATAGAGTAACATAAGATCCACGATCAACAAAGGTAAGGATATAAAGGAACAGTTCTTCTTCGTACGGAGGTCTTGATGGTCTTCCCTAGAAAAGGGTCTTGAATCCGCTTGGGGGATCTTCTCCGAAGAGGTCCTGAGCTCCGAGGAGAAGTAGCCAAGTGGATGAGCAAGGCTCTCACACAAAATATGAGCTAAACCTATGCTACCCGTACCAGGAGGTGGGGGCGTCCTATTTATAGTCTTAGTGCAAATGGAAGTCAAAACGAAGGGGTACAAGGGCTCCACCCCGCATGCGTGGTCACTCAGGTGTCGGTCGTCCGGAAGACGTCGGACGTCCGGAGGCTCGGGACAGTCCGGACATCCGGTCGGGCCCGGGCGTCCGTAGAATCAGCTCTGTCGTGGGCGCGTCGGTCGTCCGGGGGTGGTCGGTCGTCTGGAGCTTCGTGATGGTCCGGACGTCCGGAAGTCGTCGGTCGTCCATAGATTCGGTTCGGGCGTGCATCGGTCGGACGTCCGGTGGTCTCGGTCATCCGTAGATTTGGTTCGGGTGCTCAGCTGTCGGACGTCCGGAGGGCGTCGGTCGTCTGTGGCCTGGGAGTCGTCGAACGTCTGGGCTTGGTCGGACGTCCGAAGCCTGTAGCTTCAGCAGCATCTCCTCTTCTTCTTGAACATGCTTGGGGTCCTCGCCGTCGTGGTTCTTGCAAGTAGTTGATCCTTGGCTCACCTCCATGTACCTGATTACACATAGAGTCTCTGAATGAGGTAGTAGCCATGTCTCGTGAGTAGGAAGAGGGAGTTCGGAGTGGAGCGAGTTCACCTTATCTTCGATAGCCTTAGCTCAGGCTCTTGTCATGGGTCCAAGTGGTGTTGAGGGAGATGTAGGCACGTCCATGGGGATGAGCGAGGGATGCTCCGCAGCACCTCCCCCCCTTGGGAGAGATCCGACATCGGATCAAAAGGTGCATCTCCATGGAAAGGTGCGAGGTCCTTGACATTGAAGATGTCGCTCACATTGTACTTGCCTCCTGGTAGGTCGATCTTGTAGGAGTTGTCGTTGTAGCATGCTAGAACCGTGAAAGGTCCATCGGCGCGAGGTAGAAGCTTGGACTTGCGTTCGTTGGGAAAGCGGTCCTTGCGAAGATGTAGCCACGCTAGATGACCAATGTTGAATACCATGGGTTGCTTGTTGATGTTGAGCTTGGTCGCTAGTCGTTGTACTTGGCGCTCGATGGTGTGCCTTGTATCTTCATGCATCTTCTTGATGTAGCTTGCACAAGCACTTGCGTCGAGGTTGGTTCGCTCTTGTAGAGGAAGAGGTAGAATGTCCAATGTGGACAAAGGGTTGAAGCCGTAGACGACCTCAAAGGGGGACTTGCCGGTCGTGGAATGTCTTGCACGGTTGTAGGCGTACTCGGCGATGGGTAGACACACCTCCCACTCCTTGATGTTCTTCTTGATCAACACGCGAAGTAGAGTGGAGAGTGTACGGTTCGTCGCCTCTGTTTGGCCGTCGCTTTGAGGATGGTATGCCGAAGAGAACAATGGCTTGATTCCGAGCTTGGCACATAGGGTCTTCCAAAAGTAACTCAAGAACTTGACGTCGCGGTCCGAGACAATTATCTTTGGTACTCCATGAAGTCGCAAGATTTCCCTACAAAAGAGATTGGCAATATGTGAAACATCGTCTATCTTGTTGCAAGGAATGAAATGTGCCATCTTAGAAAATCGGTCCACAACAACAAAGACGGAATCCTTGCCATTTTGAGTTCTAGGCAAACCAAGTACAAAATCCATGCTAATGTCTTCCCAAGGTTGATAAGGAATAGGAAGGGGCATGTAAAGACCATGGGATTGAGCTTTTGACTTAGCTTTGCAACATGTAGAGCAACGGTTGGTGAAGCGTGAGACATCACGAAACATCTTGGGCCAAAAGTAGTTCTTGGAGAGCGTGGCGAAAGTTTTGTCGCATCCAAAGTGTCCCATTAGTCCGCCTCCATGAGCCTCTTGCAAAAGGAGCAAACGAAGAGAAGACTCAGGAATGCAAAGTTTGTTAGCTCTCATAAGATAATCATCCTTTATGTAGTATCGTTCCCAAGACGTGTGTGTCAAACACTTAGCATAAGGAGTAGCAAAAGAAGGATCATGCTCATACAAGTCTTTTATATGCTCAAAACCAATAACATTCAACTCAAGTTTAGTGACAAGCGTGCATATGCGTGAAAGTACATCCGCAACTACATTTTCCTTACCCTTAATGTACTTGATCACATAAGGAAAAGATTCAATAAATTCACTCCATTTGGCATGACGCTTGTTCAGCTTAGTTTGGCCTTTCAAGTACTTAAGCGTTTCATGATCGGTATGGATGACAAATTCATGAGGTCTAAGGTAATGTTCCCAAACATGTAGCACGCGTACTAAAGCATACAATTCTTTGTCATAGATGGGATAATTAAGTTGAGCACCGGAGATTTTTTCACTAAAATAAGCAATGGCTCATTTTTCTTGCATTAAAACTCTGCCAATTCCGGTACCACTTGCATCACAATGAACCTCAAAAGTTTTGTCAAAGTTGGGAAAAGCAAGAATCGGAGCATGAGTAAGTAAAGACTTGAGCTCATCAAAAGCGGTGGATTGCAAAGATCCCCAAACAAAAGGAGCATTCTTCTTACTCAAAGCATGTAAAGGAGCGGCAATTGTGCTAAAGTTTTTCACAAAGCGGCGGTAAAATCCTGCAAGACCAAGAAAACTGCGCACTTGTTGCAAATTGGTGGGTTGGGGCCAAGTTTTAATTGCTTTAATCTTAGTTTCATCAACCTGGACACCGTTGGAAGAGACAACAAAACCCAAGAAAATCACTTTGTCAACTCCAAAAGTGCATTTTTTTCAAGTTCGCATAAAGGCTTTCCTTGCAGAGGGTTTGCAACACAGATTTAACATGATTAATGTGCTCTTTCATAGTTTTGCTAAACACAAGGATATCATCAAAGTAAACCACAACGAAGATTCCAATGTAAGGTCTAAGCACATGATGCATAAGACGCACGAAAGTTCCGGGTGCTTCCGACAAACCCATAGGCATCACTAACCACTCATATAAGCCAAATTTTGTTTTAAAAGCGGTTTTCCATTCATCACCTTCTTGAATGCGGATTTGATAATAGCCACTTTTAAGATCAATTTTGGAGAAAAAGTTGGCTCCACTAAGTTCATCAAGCATATCATCTAAGAGAGGAATGGGATGCCTATAACGAACGGTAATGGCGTTTATTGGTCTACAATCGGAACACAAAGGGAAACTTCCATCGGGTTTAGGCACAAGTATAACGGGAACGGCACATGGGCTTAAGCTTTCACGTACATGACCGTTTTCGATGAGTTGTTGTACTTGCCGTTGAATCTCCTTGGTTTCTTCGGGATTGACACGGTACGGAGCTTTGTTTGGAAGTGTCACTCCGGGGATGAGGTTGATTCGATGCTCAATGCCTCGTAGAGGAGGTAGACCCGGAGGTAGCTCATCGGGGAAAACATCTTTGAATTCCTGCAAAAGAGATTGAAACACTAAAGGTAACTCGTGAGAGGTGTTAGTTGTTGGCTCTCCATCTTTGCATACAAGGACGAAGTGCATCACACTCGATGGGTTCTCACACACTTCTCTTATCTCACTTTTGGTGGCAAATAGGATGAGGTTTTTCTCTCTAGGCGAAGAGGCACTCAAATTTGGCTTTTGGCTCTCACTCACTTTTGGGTGTGTCACTTTTTCACTCGTCTTTCCATGATTGGTGGCTTGCTTGTCGGCTATCACTTGACTAGGAGACATAGGTCGTAGCACATATTCCTTCCCTTTCATTTTGAATCTATAATGACTGGTGCGCCCGTTGTGGATGACACCATGGTCGAATTGCCATGGTCGACCAAGGAGTAGGTGGCAAACGGTCATTGGGACCACATCACACTCCAAAGTGTCTTCATAAGCACCAATTTTGAAGGATACTTGGACCGTATGCTCGACTCGTATAGTGCCGGAATCACTTAGCCATTGAATCTTGTAGGGGTGCGGGTGCTTCCTCTTGACCAATTGAAGCTTGGAACATAATTCTTCACTTGCCAAGTTGTGACAACTACCTCCATCGATGATGACCTTTACGGACCTTCCATTGATGCCGGCCTTCGTGTGGAAGATGTGGCATCGTTGGTCTTCTTCTTGTTGATGTTGAAGTGTCAAGACTTTCGAGACAACGAGAGGGGAGCTCGAATCCTCATCACAAAAGACTTGATCATCTTCATCCTCGTTCACGCGCCGGTGCATGGCCACTTTCTCAAGGGCTTCCATCTCCTCTTCACTCATTGAGTCATGTGTGCCATCGTCGTTGAGGATCATGGTGCGCTTGTTCGTGCATTGGTAGGACTTGTAGCATCGACCGCCGCAAGTGAAACACTTGAAGGAGCTTTTTTTGATGGTCTCATCGGTTGGAGTAGATGATGAAGCACGCGTCTTGAAGTTGCTTGTCGTAGGAGGAAGACGGCTTGAACTTGTCGAAGTTTTCTTGTAACTTGACTTGTCGTCGTTGCTTTGAGAAGGTTTGGTTGATGTAGATGTTGGAGGAGTCGTTGAAGCTTGGATGTTGGAGAAACCGTAGGTCTTGGATGAGTACTTGGCGTACTTGAAGTCATCTTGCACTTGATGTTCCGCCTTGGTTTCTTGATGTACGAGCTCAATGAGGTTGGGATAGGGTTGGAAGTAGGCAATCTTCTTGATGGGATGATTGAGTCCATTCAAGAAACGTGCCATTGTTTGCTCATCATCTTCCATGACATTGGCTCAAATCATGGCTATATCCATTTCCTTGTAGTATTCTTCAACACTCTTTGTTCCTTGCTTGAGGAGTTGTAGCTTCTTGAAGAGATCGCGGTTGTAGTAGGTTGGTACAAAGCGTGCTCGCATGACATCCTTCATTTGAGCCCAAGTGGTGATTGGTGGTTCACCTCTTGCTTGACGTCGTTCAAGTACTTGTTCCCACCATAAGAGCACATAATCTTGGAACTCAAGTGATGCCATAGCGATCTTCTTCTCTTCCTCATAGTTGTGCAAGCGAAAAATTTTGTCGACCTTCAATGCCCATGAGAGGTACTCTTCCGGATCATTGCTTCTGTTGAACTTGGGCATTGTGAACTTGAGCTTGCCATAGCGTTGCTCTTCATTGTGTTGTTGGCGATGGTGATGGTGACGTCCTTGACGTGGAGGATAGTCATCCTCATGTTGCTCTTGGCGCGGATGAAGTCCATGATTAACTTGCTCTTGTTGAATTTGAGGTTGAGGTGGAGCTTGACGAGCTTGTTGAGGACCTTGTGGAGCTTGACATTGCACACGCGGTTGGTAGTTCCTCTCTTGGATTTCTTCGCGAAGCGCTTCCTCTTGATTGCACCGCTCTCGATTGCGGTTGGCAATGGCTCGGCTCGAATCTTGAAGGGCACATTGCGCCTCAAGAGCTTGCGCTTCACGTTGTTGTTGTTGAAGACGTTGAGCTTCGGCGTCTTGTTCCTCTTGGTGTAAATGTGCTCGTTCTTCCTCTTGGCACCTTAGTCGTTGCCTTTCTTGAGCTTGAGCAAAAACGACTTGGTTTGATTGAGGACGAGGGATTTGCTCATCGACTTGTTCTTGTGAATGCTTGTCATGTAGCGGGTTCTGCGATGCATGCCGGTCTTGACGCGCGGCTCATCGAAGAATTGTCGATGACGGTGTACTTGTGTCGGAGAAGGTGTCGTCGGAGTGTCGACTTGAGCGGCTCCGTCTTGAGGATGAAGAAGTGGAAGGATGTTGGTTCCTCATCAAGGTGCGGATCTCGTCCATTCTTGCATCATTCTCTTGCTTGTGAGAGTCGAACTTGTTGTCGAAGTAGTCTCTTGTATGTTGCTCGGAGAGTCACAAGTCGGTGGCGAGGTTGTCGATGCGGTCGCTTATAGCTTGTTGCTCTTGGTGTAACGCCCTTTGAGCACCAAAGAGGTGGCTCTTTGTGATGAATGAGGACATGTCGTCGCCGTTCTCGATGAGGGGTGGAGTGGTAGAAGAACTTGGCCTATCCATCATACCAAGCAAAAGGTAAGTGGTAGAAGGAAAAGAACGTGTACCAAATGTAGCTTGACCGAAGTTGAAGATGGATCAAGTCCACTCAAATGCAGATAATGAAATAGCACTGTTGGTACCAATTCTTGTCAGTTCTCACACCTACACACGTAAAAGCTTATGGTGGAGCTTGGTTAGGATGGTGACACAAAATTTGATGCAATAGTAAGTGAGCTTCAATAATGTTGGAAAAGATTCACAAATTTGCAAATGCAACAAGTAGACCAAGCAAGTATGGGTACACGAAAACACACACGCAAATAGATAAATGGGATTGTGCAATCCAAAATTGAGCCAAAATGTGGAAACCACAAAATGCTCTTGTTGCACAATACTAGAGAGACGCTAGCATGATTGCAAAATAGGCGGATACGCAAGCTTGTGCACAACCTACTAGGAAAAAATGCAACGATCTCTATCCCAAGTATTCTATATGTATGATATTTCGGTGCAATGATCCAAGATGATCCTATATGACAATCTGAATGTTGTATGATGCTATGGTTCTTGCTTATAAGTTCTTTGCTTATCTTTCCTCTTTGCTTAAAAGCTTGGGTGGCTCTTTCACTTTTGAGCTCTTTTCTCATGCAAAACTCACGAAGCAAGGTAACAATTGTGTATGCTATGACCACTTTGTGACACACAAGTTGATCTCAAGATATGCACCACTATGTATGGTATGTATGCTGTGGAGTATGATCACTAATGTCCACAAGTCACGTTGCCTGCAATACTCAACGGCTAGTCTCGATGGGTAAGCTACGCAAAAGTAGGGACAATATGGGTATCAATGCAATTGCAAGTTATGACAAAGATGTCATCGAAGTTACCGTCCTTGCGATGATGAGACCCTCGAGAAGTTGAGTCGTGGTGGTGATGAAGTCAAACCGTACCTAGATAGCCGAAACACAAAAGGATACGGAAGCCACAACTCAAAATCTCAAAGACCAAATTGTGTCAAAATCGTCATAGGAGGTATCGTGGAAGATGGTGGTGTATGTGGGTTTGGAAGATGTGGTGGAATGTGGGGTTGTGGTGGTGGCCGAACTGTCAAACTTCAGTCTCGTCAGGGTTTCACGGACGTCCGGGCTTTTACAGTCGTCCGGACTTTGTCGGACATCCTACCTTTTCCGGTCGTCCGGAGCCTGGGCGAAAATCAGGCTCGGGAAGAAGAACTGCGAGATTTCCGGGGAAGAAGACGAATGGTGAGGTCGAAATCGAGTGATATGGTGGATGGAAAAGGGTGGGGAGGGTGGGGAAAGCTAGATCCACACGCAGCAACACAAATCCATGGACCAAATCCAACAAAACCTCAACTCACGAACAAATCACAAAAAAAAATTTGGGGCTATTTTTGTGGGGAATTTTCGGAATTAGGACGAAAACAACAAAATCAAGCTAGAAAACACGGGGTAGGGGCTCCAAAAACGTGATCAACATGGCTCATGATACCATGACGATGTAGGGTGGAACCCTATGTGGACGATCTTTCACGTTTGGAGGGGATCCTACAGGGATTCACGAAGAACACGCGGAAGCACAAAGGGGAAACATGGGGAAAACGAGAGAGAAAATCACTAAACCGACATAGAATCAATCACACAAGTGCTAGATCACCGACAACATAGAGTAACATAAGATCCACGATCAACAAAGGTAAGGATACAAAGGAACAGTTCTTCTCCGTACGGAGGTCTTGATGGTCTTCCCTAGAAAGGGGTCTTGAATCCGCTTGGGGGATCTTCTCCGAAGAGGTCCTGAGCTCCGAGGAGAAGTAGCCAAGTGGATGAGAAAGGATCTCACACAAAATATGAGCTAAACCTATGCTACCCGTACCAGGAGGTGGGGGCGTCCTATTTATAGTCTTAGTGCAAATGGAAGTCAAAACGAAGGGGTACAAGGGCTCCAGCCCGCATGCGTGGTCACTCAGGTGTCGGTTATCCGGAAGACGTCGGACGTCCGGAGGCTCGGGACGGTCCGGACGTCCGTTCGGGCTCGGGCGTCCGTAGAATCAGCTCTGTCGTGGGCGCATCGGTCGTCCGGGGGTGGTCGGTCGTCCGGAGCTTCGTGACGGTCCGGCCGTCCGGAAGTCGTTGGTCGTCCGTAGATTCAGTTCGGGCGTGCATCGGCCGGACGTCCGGTGGTCTCGGTCGTCCGTAGATTTGGTTCGGGTGCTCAGCTGTCGGACGTCCGGAGGGCGTCGGTCGTCCGTGGCATGGGAGTCATCGGACGTCCGGGCTTGGTCGAACGTCCAAAGCCTGTAGCTTCAGCAACATCTCCTCTTCTTCTTGAACATGCTTGGGGTCCTCGCCGTTGTGGTTCTTGCAAGTAGTTGATCCTTGGCTCACCTCCATGTACCTGATTACACATAGAGTCTCCGAATGAGGTAGTAATCATGTCTCATGAGTAGGAAGAGGGAGTTCGGAGAGGAGCGAGTTCACCTTATCTTCGATAGCCTTAGCTCGGGCTCTTGTCATGGGTCCAAGTGGTGTTGAGGGAGATGTAGGCACGTCCATGGGGATGAGCGAAGGATGCTCCGCATCAAGAGCTTTTTGTTACGAGAAAGTTATTTGTCCAAGGCAATCGATAACTAGACCGGTAATCATTATTGCAATTCTATTTGAGGGAGAGGCATAAGCTAACATACTTTCTCTACTTGGATCATATGCACTTATGATTGGAAGTCTAGCAAGCGTCCACAACTACTAAAGATTCATTAAGGTAAAACCCAACCATAGCATTAATGTATCAAGTCCCCTTTTATCCCATACGCAAACAACCTACTTACTCGGGTTTGTGTTTCAGTCACTCACGCAACCCACCATAAGCAAATCATAAACATATTGCAAACCCTACAGCGGGAATCCCTCACACTTGCAGGACATGGAGGGCACGATAGGACAGCACCAATGATAAAACATGCAACTCAAACCAATCACGATCATCAATTAACCCATAGGACAAAACGGATCTACTCAAACATCATAAGATAGCCATACATCATTGGGGAATAATATATAGCGTTGAGCACCATGTTTAAGTAGAGATTACAGCGGGTAAGAGAGAGGTTACACCGCTGCATAGAGGGAGGAAGAGTTGGTGATGAAGGCGGTGAAGTTGTTGGTGAAGATCGCGGTGATGATGATGGCCCCCGGCAGCGCTCTGGCGCCATCGGAAGCAAGTGGGAGAGAGCCCCCCTTCTTCTTCTCCTTCCTTGACCTCCTACCTAGATGGGAGAAGGGTTTCCCCTCTGGTCCTTGGCTCCCATGGCTTGGGAGGGGCGAGAGCCCCTTCGAGATTGGATCTATCTCTCTGTTTCTGCGTTCCCAGATTCTAGCCCTTCACCGTTTCTTAAATATCCGGAGATCCGTAACTCCGATTGGGGTGAATCCTTCATCCAGATTTTTATTGTAAAATTAGCTTTCTTGTGGCAAAAGAAGGGCATCAGCCGCCTTACGGGTGGACAATGAGAGGCCAGGGCGCGCCTGCCTCCCTGGGGCGCGCCCCCCTATCTCGTGGCCACCTCGGACACCGTTTCGCGTTGATTCTTCCTCCGGAAAATCCCAAATATTCCAAAATAATTCTCCATCCATTTTTATCCCGTTTGGACTCTGTTTGATATTGGTTTTCTGCGAAACATAAAACGTGCAACAAATAGGAACTGGCACTCGGCACTGGATCAATATGTTAGTCCCAAAAATAGTATAAAAAGTTGCCAAAAGTATATGAAAGTTGAAGAATATTGGCATGGAACAATCAAAAATTATAGATACGAGGGAGACGTATCATGGTCGGGCATTGAGTCTGACTCAATTTCACACCTTTCAACACAGGCAAGAATCCTTACTTCGACTGATCCATGTTTAACTTCTTCAAAACTTTATCAAGGTATGTGCTTTGTGAAAGTCCTATTAAGTGTCTTGATCTATCTCTATAGATCTTGATGCCCAATATGTAAGTTGCTTCTCTAAGGTCGTTCATAGAAAAACCATTATTTAGGTATCCCTTTATGCTATCTAGAAATTCTATATCATTTCCAATCAACAATATGTCATCTACATATAAGATTAGAAATGCTATAGAGCTCCCACTCACTTTCTTGTAAATACAGGCTTCTCCAAAAGCCTGTATATTCTTTGATCACACTATCAAAGTGTTTATTCCAACTCCGAGAGGCTTGCACCAGTCTATAAATGGATCGCTGGAGCTTGCACACTTTGTTAGAACCTTTTCGATGGACAAAACCTTCCAGTTGCATCATATACAACTCTTCTTCCAGAAATCCATTCAGGAATGCAGTTTTGACATCCATTTGCCAAATTTCATAATCATAAAATGCAGCAATTGCTAACACGATTCGGACAGACTTAAGCATCACTACAGGTGAGAAAGTCTCATCGTAGTGAACTCCTTGAACTTGTCGAAAACCTTTCGCAACAAGTCGAGCTCTGTAAATAGTAACATTACTGTCTACGTCGGTCTTCTTCTTAAAGATCCATTTATTTTCTATGGCTTGTCGATCATCGGGCAAGTCCACCAAAGTCCACACTTTGTTCTCATACATGGATCCCATCTCAGATTTCATGGCCTCAAGCAATTTCGCAGAATCTGGGCTCATCATCGCTTCCTTGGAGTTCATAGGTTCATCATGGTCTAGTAACATGACTTCTAGAACAGGATTACCGTACCACTCTGGTGCGGATCTTACTCTGGAAGACCTATGATCTGAAGCTTCATGATCATCATCATTAGCTTCCTCACTAATTGGTGTAGGAATCACAGGAACTGATTTCTGTGATGAACTACTTTCCAATAAGGGAGAAGGTATAGTTACCTCATCAAGTTCTACTTTCCTCCCACTCACTTCTTTTGAGAGAAACTCCTTCTCTAGAAAGGATCCATTCTTAGCAACAAAGATTTTGCCTTCGGATCTGTGATAGAAGGTGTACCCAACAGTTTCCTTTGGGTATCCTATGAAGATGCACATCTCTGATTTGGGTTTGAGCTTATTAGGTTGAAGCTTTTTCACATAAGCATCGCAACTCCAAACTTTAAGAAACGAGACTTTGGTTTCTTGCCAAACCACAGTTCATAAGGCGTCGTCTCAACGGATTTTGATGGTGCCCTATTTAAAGTGAATGCAGCTGTCTCTAAAGCATAACCCCAAAACAATAGCGGTAAATCAGTAAGAGACATCATAGATCGCACCATATCTAATAAAGTACGATTACGACATTCGGACACACCATTTCACAGTGGTGATCCAGGTGGCGTTAATTGTGAAACTATCATATGTTGTTTCAAATGAATACCAAACTCGTAACTCAAATGTTCTCGTCCACGATCAGATCATAGAAACTTTATTTACTTGTTACGATGATTTTCCACTTCACTCTGAAATTCTTTGAACTTTTCAAATGTTTCAGACATATGCTTCATTAAGTAGATATAACCATATCTGCTCAAATCAACTGTGAAGGTAAGAAAATAACAATACCCACCATGAGCCTCAATACTCATTGGACCGCATCATCAGTATGTATTATTTTCAATAAGTCAGTAGCTCGTTCCATTGTTCCGGAGAACGGAGTTTTAGTCATCTTACCCATAAGGCATGGTTTGCAAGCACCAAGTGATTCATAATCAAGTGATTCCAAAAGTCCATCGGTATGGAGTTCCTTCATGCGCTTTACACTGATATGACCCAAATGGCAGTGCCACAAATAAGTTGCACTATCATTATTAAAATTATATATTTTGGCTTCAACACTATGAATATGTGTATCACTACTATCGAGATTCAACAATAATAGACCACTCAGCAGGGGTGCATGACCATAAAAGATATTACTCGTATAAATAGAACAACCATTATTCTCTTATTTAAATGAATAACCATCTCGCATTAAACAAGATCCAGATATAATGTTCATGCTCAACTGAAAGTGCAACTATCCCTAGGTGGTTTTGGTAATTCCTAACAACATATAGCTCATTGAGCTAATACTATTCCAAGACAAATATTTCAGGAAAGCTCAATGAATGGCATGGCATGGATGATAAAAGTGGACCCCTCAAAATGCTAAGGATAAAAGGATTGGCTCAAGCTTCAAGCTCGAGGCTCTACATTTTATATTTTAGTGATCCAAGATCACATTGAGTCTATAGGAAAAGCCAATACTATCAAGGAGGGATGAGGTGTTGCTTAATGAGTTTCTTGCTTCATAGTGCTTAGTGATATGCTCCAAAACCCTCAACTACTTTCCCACATCCACATATGACCTAAACCTAAAGTCCAACTCGGCCCCACCGATTCTTTCTATCCGGCGCAACCGAGTTCATATGTCATAGCCACTGCCACAAACCCTAGGCAAATCGGTCTCACCGATAGGGATCTCGGTCTCACTGAGATGGGATTGTAATCTCTCTATTTCCCTTCGTAACGTTTCGGTCTAACCGAGATGAGCGATCGGTCCCACCGAGATTGCAATGTAAACTCTCTGTTTCCCTTTCGTAACATTTCGGTCTAACTGAAAAGAGCGAACCGGTCCCATCGAGTTTACTTGACCAACTCTCTGGTTAGCTTATTACCAAAATCAGTCTCACCGAGTTTGTGTAATCGGTCTCACCGAGATTACGTTATGCCCTAACCCTAACCATATCGGTCCTACCGAGTTGCATGTCGGTCCCACTGAAAACCCTAATGGTCACTAGGTTTACTAAATCGGTCTGACCGATTTGTTGATTCGGTCCCACCGAGATTGGTAAATCATGTGTAACGGTTAGATTTTGTGTGGAGGCTATATATACCCCTCCATCTCCTCTTCATTCGTGGAGAGAGCCATCAGAACAAACCTACACATCCAACTTATCATTTCTGAGAGAGAACCACCTACTCATGTGTTGAGACCAAGATATACCATTCCTACCATATGAATCTTGATCTCTAGCCTTCCCCAAGTTTCTTTCCACTCAAATCTTCTTTCCACCAAATCCAAATCCTGTGAGAGAGGGTTGAGTGTTGGGGAGACTATCATTTGAAGCATAAGAGCAAGGAGTTCATCATCAACACGCCATTTGTTACTTCTTGGAGAGTGGTGTCTCCTAGATTGGCTAGGTGTCACTTGGGAGCCTCCAACAAGATTGTGGAGTTGAACCAAGGAGTTTGTAAGGGCAAGGAGATCGCCTACTTTGTGAAGATCTACCGCTAGTGAGGCAAGTCCTTCGTGGGCGACGGCCATGGTGGGATAGACAAGGTTGCTTCTTCGTGGACCCCTCTTGGGTGGAGCCCTCCGTGGACTCGCGCAGCCGTTACCCTTCGTGGGTTGAAGTCTCCATCAACGTGGATGTACGATAGCACCACCTATCGGAACCACGGCTCAAAAATCACCGTGTCTCCAAATTGCATTTGAAATCTCCAAAACCTTCCCTTTACATTCTTGCAAGTTGCATGCTTTATTTTCCGCTGCTCATATACTCTTTGCATGTTTGCTTGAATTGTGTTAAGATTGCTTGACTTGTGCTAAGATTGTTAAAATCCGCCAAAGACTAAAATTGGGAAAAGGTTAAGTTTTTATTTGGTTAAGTAGTCTAATCACCCCCCCCCCCTCTAGACATACTTCAAGATCCTACAAGTGGTATCAGAGCTTTGGTCTCCATTTGCTTTGATTTCCATAGCTTTTGGTGGTCATAGACTTGGTTTCACAACCTAGGAGAGTATGGCGTCTAGCGAGGGAAACCACCGTAGAGGTCCTTACTTTGATGGTACTAATTTTGCTAGTTGGAAGCATAAGATGAAAATGCATATTCTCGGACATAACCCCGCTGTTTGGGCTATTGTGTATATTGGCTTGCAAGGTGAATTCTTTGATGGGAGAGAACCAAACCGTGAAGCTAGCGCGGAAGAATTGAAGATGCTGCAATACAATGCTCAAGCTTGTGATATACTCTTCAATGGATTGTGCCCCGAAGAATTCAACAAAATCAGCCGCCTTGAGAATGCAAAGGAAATTTGGGACACTTTGATCTATATGCACGAAGGTACCGACTCCATCAAGGAATCCAAATTGGATGTGCTTCAAAGTCAACTTGACAAGTTCAAGATGAAGGATGGTGAAGGCGTCGCTGAAATGTACTCTAGGCTTGCTCTCATCACAAATGAGATTGCCGGCTTAGGAAGTAAAGAGATCACCGACAAATTCTTCATCAAGAAGATCCTAAGAGCCTTGGATGGAAAATATGATACCGTGTGCACATTGATCCAAATGATGCCCAACTACAAGAATCTCAAGCCAACGGAGGTCATTGGAAGAATTGTTGCTCATGAGATGTCACTCAAGGATAAGGAGGAGCTGCACAACAAGTCAAGTGGTGCTTACAAAGCCTCATGTGAAGCTCTCACATCATCAAGTGAGAAACAAACCTTCAATGAATAATTGAGCCTAATGGTGAAGAACTTCAACAAATTCTACAAGAGTAGAAGCAAGGAAAGAATTTCCAAGTCAAGGTCCTACAATGACAAAAGATCTTCCAGCCGAGAGCGAAATTGCTACAACTGTGGAAGACCCGGACACTATTCAAATGAGTGTACGGCTCCATACAAAAAAAGAGAAGATTTACCTAAGAGAAGAAGTAGAAGAGAAGAATCTCTGCCAAGAGAGAGAAGGAGTAGAGATGATCGTTATGAACGAAGAACATCTCAGAGAAGCAAGGATTCGGAAAGGAAGGACAAGTCATTAAGGAGCTACACAAAACGAAGACATCAAGCTCATGTTGGTGAATGGGTATCCGGTTTCGACTCTGAACATCACTCCGAGAGAAGCTATCACTCCAACTCCGAACATACTCAAGATGAAGGTGTTGCCGGTCTAGCACTTGTGTCAACCAACTCCTACGACATATTTGATTCACCAAATGAAGGACTTGGAAGATGCTTCATGGCTAAAGGCCCAAAGGTAACACATCCCGAGTATGTTGATTTCAATAGTGATGAAGATGACTTGCTAGGTGATGATGATTTACTTATTGACAACTCTAGTGATGAATACTATGATGAAACGTTAATTAATCATGCTAATCAAGATAAAATGAATGAAGATGATAAGGATAAGACTGATCTCCTAACTAAAGAATTAAACACTCTTAAGTTAGCTCATGAAACTATCTTAGGGGATCATCGAGAACTTTTAAGGACTCATGAGAAGTTACGCTTTGAAAAGCTCAACCTTGAGCAAGAGCATGAGTTCTTAAAGGCAATCAATGATGATCTTTCGCAATAAAAGTTCTTCTTACATTGCCAAGCGTTTACTCTTATCTACTTACATGCCCCAAGTCAAGTCTAGTAACAAAAATAAGAAGGATTCTTCCTCTAGTAGTAACAATCATCATGATAAATCCAATATTGTTGCTTCTAGTAGTTCTCTTGATTCCACTAATGATTCTCTTAGCCAAGTTACACTTGAGCAAGAAAATAGCTTATTGAAGGGAATTATAGAGAAAGTTGTTTACAAGAGCCTTGCCGGGAGTAAGCAATTCAAGGAAATTGTACGCAAGCAAGGAAGGCACCGGAAGAACCAAGGTGTTGGTTTTGAACGAAAGTTCAATGCCAATGGAGTTGAGTGGGAAGAAGATCAATACCCAAAGATGTAGTTTGTTCCTCAACAAGTGAAGTATGATCCTACTTCATTCAAAGGGACACAAGCTCAAGATGATCTTCCACCACAAGACCACAAGAAAAAAGGCAAGGATGAGCTTCAAGAGGAGATTGATGCATTTGAAGAAGCTCCCAAGGCCTTGGTCAAGTGGATTCCCAAGACTACGTCAAGCTCTACTTCATCAAGTACAACTACAACTCCAAGGATTCCCATCAACATGGTGTGGATCCCGAAGAAGAAGAACTAGAGAGTTCTCGAGGGTGACTCCGCCAACATTCTTCACTCATATCATTTTGGCAAGGACAAATGCATCAACTTTCACATCTTGCACTAGTTCAAGGAGTCACAAACCCTCTTGTTGGTAAGACAAGGGAAAACGTAACCTAATGCTTTCATAGACATCATCTTGTGTGTGCATCACTCTATGTCTATGGATATCCTTGTTTGTTCCTTGTGGGACTAACCCATGTAGGTATTGAAAGTGCAACTCACTCCAAAGGATTGCTCCAAATGATCTACATCAACATTGAGCATCCACATCTTCAACACCTACATGAAGTCATCATCGACAAAACCCAAGGTTAGTTCATCCCTCTATAAGGGGGATCTCACATCCAGGGGGAGCTTTACTCTAAGAATTGAGCTAAAGCAACTCTAATGGTGTGAACACATCAATGCATTATGTAAAAGTGGTAACCCCACTTGAGCTTAAACGATGAGTATGACCTATGATCAAATGTTCTCATTTGACTCCTAAGTCAATATACTCATATATAGATGACCTAGTCATCGCCAATTGCTTGATAGATTCTAGAATTGATTGTGCATGCCTTGCCACATATTTGATTTGTCATTTTATTGTGTGAGCATGTTGATTGCATATTTTACTCATTCGAGGACATCCACTTGTAGTTTTGCTTGCTTGGCTTCTTTTTCTTTTGGCCAAGTGGATGGACAAGAATGCCTAAGAACCTTCTCTAGCTATCTATGCTTTTCTTGTCTCAAACTCTATTCATGCTACATCACAAAATTTGATCAAGTCAGATTTGAACCACTCTGTGTAAGGAGCACTCGGAGTCCCTGATTCATCATAGACTTAAACTTCCAAAAGTTCTTTGTGCATTTTGGTCTAAACTATTCTTCCATTTCAGTCATATCGAGATCACTAAGTCGATCTAGGTTTTCAATCTCGGTGCAACCGATTTGAATTTTTGGTCTCACCGAGTTGCAGTAACTGCTTGCAGTAATGCATCTCGGTGCCACCGAGTTGTTCCACTCGGTCACACCGACAGGGTCGGGCTATATATACCCAAGGGCAAAAAAATTGGAAATTTCTCCGAATAGTTTTCGCCCGTGCTCAGCCCGCTCTGCCTCCAGGGTCTCCGGATCGTTCTGCTCATCACCAGCCGCCTCCTGCCGCTGGTCTCCGCCACCGTCAACGGGAATCTCTGTCGCCGTTGCCGCCGTAGCGAGTCCATCGCCGAGCTAGGGTATGGACTTGATCACTGTGCTATTCCAATCTGATTCCTATCACATTGTATTTGTCATGAATCTTGCCACGATTGAAACTATCTCATCTAGTCAAAACTATCCGTAGATTAGGTTTTGATTGAAAATTTAGGGTTAGGTTTCCGCCGAAACCATCTCGGACCCACCGAGTTATAGGAATCGGTTCCACCAATTTGGCCAAGGCCATTGCACTTGTGGTTCTCGGTCTGACCGAGAATTGCAAATCGGTGTGATCGAGTTCAGAACCTTGTGAAACCCTAGCAGTCTCGGTGCCACCGAACTGTGACTCGGTCTGACCGAGTTCACTAGTTTAGGATCCTAAAGCTGCTTCGGTATCACCGAGTTCACAAATCGGTAGATCCGAAATGCTTTCTGTGGAAAACTAAAACTAAGTTTTTAACTCAATCTTTTGCAAAAACATCTGTATTTTGTGATGCTTATCCTCTCTATCTCATCTATATCTATTCACAGGGTCAGCAATCAGTGTTTGCAGCATGTCTAATCAAAGTGACAGCCAGAATAGGGAAGAGGAGCAGGTTCCTATGAGTGAGGGAACTAGTCCATCTAGTTCCTCAGATGAGGGCAGCAGGAGCACCCCAAGCAACCTACCCAAAGCTGCCACTAGGAACAGGAAGAAGAAAACCTCAGACTCTAAGGATGAAGACTATGTGGCAGAAGAAGATGAGGCCACCTCCAGGAAAGTGCTCAAAAAGGAGTATGGTACTGCTGCAGCCACCAAGCTAGGCCTGAACAGGAATGTCCCTGCCAAGAGGACTCCTATGCTGAAAGTCAGAGCATCAACTCAGGAAACTGAGAGATTAGAACCCAAGGAGCCAGTAGTGGCTGAAAAGAAGAGGAAGGAAAGGGTCAAGAAGACCATGGCCAGGGTTGTTGGGAAGTCTTCCATGATGAAAGAGGAGGAAGAAGAAGAGGCTGCTGCTCCAGCTCCCAAATCTCAGAAGCTCATGGGTGATGCCATAAGGTCAGGGGATGCTTCATCAAAGCCCAAAGAAGCACCTAAGGCTGCTTCCAAGCCCAAGGCTGCACCAAAGAGGAATACCAGGAACATCCCAATTGCTGAAAAGAACAAGGCCCCAGTGCCTGAAGTTGTTGCAGAAGAAGAAGAAGATGAAGAGCATGTTCTGAGGAAGCTGAAGCCAAAAATTCCAGATCATAACGATACTCATCCTGTTGCTGAGAACATGAAGCTGAGAAAGGATGCAGGACTGAGACAATGGAGGCTGACTGATCCTTATGCAGTCAGGAGGAGAACTGTTGTAGACTACAGGTTCCACACAAAGGAACAGCAGGACTTCTATGAGACTGTGGTGCTGGACAAGAAACCAATATTCTGTGATATGAGATGGGTCAATTGGAAGTACATCAAGGAGAATGAGGAACACTACCCAGGAGTGTTTGACAGCTTCAAGGGTTGTGGAGTGGATGACTTTGTTGGGCAGAAGCTCACAAAGTGTAATGATGAGCTCATAATGCAATTCTACTCCACAGCACATTTTTATCCAGATGGTAGAATAGTTTGGATGTCAGAGGGTACAAGGTACCAGTCTACAATTGAAGAATGGGAAAATCTGATCAATGCACCAAAGGAGAAAGAAGGTGACTTGGATGTCTATGCCAAGAAGAAAATGGATCACAATACCATGTCACACATGTACAAGGAGATCCCAAATGATGCTCTTGAGACTCACAAGTTTGGATCTGTCCATTTCCTTCTGTCAGGACAGCCAACCTTAACTGGATCCTCAGGCACACTCTCTTGCCCAAGTCAGGTGATCATGACATGATCAGAGGCCATGCTATTAATCTGCTACACTTATTTGATGTGCCTCAAAAGTTCAAGGTCATGAGCCTCATTGTTGAAACAGTCAAGAGGACAACAGCAGACCAGAAGAGAAGTTCTGGGTATGCCCCACAGATCCAGGAGCTCATTAACTCCAAGATGGGCACTGGCACATACTTGTTGGACAAGGAACACATGCCTATCTATCCAGACTTTGAGGACAACCAAGTGGTGATGGATGAAAATGAACCATCTTCAGTGCAAGCACAAGCTAAAAAGGAGAAGGCAAAGACTGAGAAGGCTGCCAAGATGCCAACAATTGATGAGGCATCTGAGTACTTTCTAAAGACCAAACAAGACCAGCTAGGTTACTTGATAGCATCCACTCTGAGGATTGAGAAAGGGTTGGCCACCCTGACTCAAAACCAGGAGGGCCTGGAGAGGATCCTGGAGCAGAAGTTCTATGACTTGGATATGAAAGTAACTGAGATCCAGTCTGTTGTTGAGCAGCTTCAAGATGATATGTAAGAGAGGAAGGGCAAGACAACCACTGAGGCATTTGCTAGAGTGCCTAGAGCTCAGAGATCAGCTGTTGTGCCTGTGACAGACACAAGAGCAACATCATCTGCACCTGCTATAGCTTCAGTGCCACCAGCTCCAGCATCTACTCCACCATCTCCAACTTCATCAACAGATGCCTTCGTCCTTGGAGTCATATCTACTCCACCACATCAAGACCAAGCATAAGAGACGACATAGTACTATGCATTTTCTAGGAAATTTTGGTAACTTGTTGCCAAAGGGGGAGAAAAATGTATAGATCATAGGCTTCGAGAGACAGAGAGAGTTTGCTTTTGTTCTCTCTTGTCTTTGTGGTTGAACTTTATTTGCTTTCCCTTGCTCGAGATACTTTATTGCCTGTGTGATACAATGATGATCATGTGTTTGATCATATGCTACTTAATGCTTGTTGGATGACATTATCCTTGTTATCTCTATAGATCATTCACTTTGCTTGGTGATGAGTGCACGTATTTTAAATATTATCATTTTGAGTGCTCCACCAAGATGTATATGACATGGGAGAGTAACTCATGAACCTAAATCTATGTGCATTTGCAGTCCAAAGCAAATATTAAACTATGCACAAATTTAGGGGAAGCTCTCACATTTCACATACTTCTCAAAGCGACGACGTTTTTCAATCTTATTATCATTTGTCGAAGCTTTGATCTATATGTTGTCATCAATTACCAAAAAGGGGGAGATTGAAAGTGCAACTATCCCTAGGTGGTTTTGGTAATTCCTAACAACATATAGCTCATTGAGCTAATACTATTCCAAGACAAATATTTCAGGAAAGCTCAATGAATGGCATGGCATGGATGAGAAAAGTGGACCCCTCAAAATGCTAAGGATAAAAGGATTGGCTCAAGCTTCAAGCTCAAGGCTCTACATTTTATATTTTAGTGATCCAAGATCACATTGAGTCTATAGGAAAAGCCAATACTATCAAGGAGGGATGAGGTGTTGCTTAATGAGTTTCTTGCTTCATAGTGCTTAGTGATATGCTCCAAAACCCTCAACTACTTTCCCACATCCACATATGACCTAAACCTAAAGTCCAACTCGGCCCCACCGATTCTTTCTATCCGGCGCAACCGAGTTCATATGTCATAGCCACTGCCACAAACCCTAGGCAAATCGGTCTCACCGATAGGGATCTCGGTCTCACCGAGATGGGATTGTAATCTCTCTATTTCCCTTCGTAACGTTTCGTTCTAACCGAGATGAGCAATCGGTCCCACCGAGATTGCAATGTAAACTCTCTGTTTCCCTTTCGTAACATTTCGGTCTCACCGAAAAGAGCGAACCGGTCCCACCGAGTTTACCTGACCAACTCTCTTGTTAGCTTATTACCAAAATAGGTCTCACCGAGTTTGTGTAACCGGTCTCACCGAGATTACGTTATGCCCTAACCCTAACCATATCGGTCCTACCGAGTTGCATGTCGGTCCCACTGAAAACCCTAACGGTCACTAGGTTTACTAAATCGGTCTGACCGAGTTTGTTGATTCGGTCCCACCGAGATTGGTAAATTGTGTGTAACGGTTAGATTTTGTGTGGAGGCTGTATATACCCCTCCACCTCCTCTTCATTCGTGGAGAGAGCCATCAGAACAAACCTACACTTCCAACTTATCATTTCTAAGAGAGAACCACCTACTCATGTGTTGAGACCAAGATACTCCATTCCTACCATATGAATCTTGATCTCTAGCCTTCCCCAAGTTGCTTTCCACTCAAATCTTCTTTCCACCAAATCCAAATCCTGTGAGAGAGAGTTGAGTGTTGGGGAGACTATCATTTGAAGCACAAGAGCAAGGAGTTCATCATCAACACACCATTTGTTACTTCTTGGAGAGTGGTGTCTCCTAGATTGGCTAGGTGTCACTTGGGAGCCTCCGACAAGATTGTGGAGTTGAACCAAGGAGTTTGTAAGGGCAAGGAGATCACCTACTTCGTGAAGATCTACCGCTAGTGAGGCAAGTCCTTCATGGGCGACGACCATGGTGGGATAGACAAGGTTGCTTCTTCGTGGACCCTTCTTGGGTGGAGCCCTCCATGGACTCGCGCAGCCATTACCCTTCGTGGGTTGAAGTCTCCATCAACGTGGATGTACGATAGCACCACCTATCAGAACCACGGCTCAAAAATCACCGTGTCTCCAAATTGTGTTTGAAATCTCCAAACCCTTCCCTTTACATTCTTGCAAATTGCATGCTTTATTTTCCGCTGCTCATATACTCTTTGCATGCTTGCTTGAATTGTGTTAAGATTTCTTGACTTGTGCTAAGATTGTTAAAATCCACCAAAGACTAAAATTGGGAAAAGGTTAAGTTTTTATTTGGCCAAGTAGTCTAATCACCGCCCCCCCCCCCCTCTAGACATACTTCAAGATCCTACATCAACGCTGGCACCAAATAACAATTATTTAGGTCTAAAACTAATCCCGATGGTAGATGTAGAGGTAGCGTGCCGACCGCGATCACATCAACTTTGGAACCATTTCCCACGCGCATCGTCACCTCATTCTTAGCCAACCTTCGCTTAATCCGTAGCCCGTGTTTCAAGTTGCAAATATGAGCAACAGAACTAGTATCAAATACCTAGGTGCTACTGCGAGCATTAGTTAAGTACACATCAATAACATGTATATCAAATATACCTTTCACTTTGCCATCCTTCTTATCCGCCAAATACTTGGGGCAGTTCCGCTTCCAGTGACCAATCCCTTCGCAGTAGAAGCACTCAGTTTCAGGCTTAGGTCCAGAATTGGGTTTTTTCTCTTGAGCAACAACCTTTTCGCCGTTCTTCTTGAAGTTCCCCTTCTTCCCTTTGCCCTTTTTCTTGAAACTAGTGGTCTTGTTGACCATCAACACTTGATGCTCCTTTTTGATTTCTACCTCTGCAGCTTTTAGCATTGCGAAGAGCTCGGGAATAGTCTTGTTCATCCCTTGCATATTATAGTTCATCACGAAGCCTTTATAGCTTGGTGGCAGTGATTGAAGAACTCTGTCAATGACACAATGAACTGGAAGATCAACTCCCAGCTGAGTCAAGTCATTATGATACCCAGACATTTTGAGTATGTGTTCACTGACAGAACTATTCTCCTCCATTTTACAGCTGTAGAACTTGTTGGAGACTTCATATCTCTCAACTCAGGCATTTTCTTGAAATATTAACTTCAACTCCTGGAACATCTCATATGCTCCATGACGTTCAAAATGTCTTTGAAGTCCCGATTCTAAGCCGTAAAGCATGGCACACTGAATTATTGAGTAGTCATCAGCTTTGCTCTGCCAGACGTTCTTAACGTCATCAGTAGCATCTGCAGTAGGCCTGGCACCAAGCGGTGCTTCCAGGAAGTAATTCTTCTGTGCAACAATGAGGATAATCCTCAAGTTACGGACCCAGTCCGTGTAGTTTCTACCATCATCTTTCAACTTAACCTTCTCTAGGAACGCATTAAAATTCAAAGGAACGGTAGCACGGATCATTGATCTACAACAACATAGACATGCAAAATACTATCAGGTACTAAGTTCATGATAAATTAAAGTTCAATTAATCATATTACTTAAGAACTCCCACTTAGATAGACATCCCTCTAATCATCTAATTGATCACGCGATCCAAATCAACTAAACCATGTCCGATCGTCATGTGAGATGGAGTAGTTTTCAATGGTGAACATCACTATGTTGATCATATCTACTATATGATTCACGCTCGACCTTTCGATCTCAGTGTTCTGAGGCCATATCTGCATATGCTAGGCTCGTCAAGTTTAACCCGAGTATTCTGCGTGTGCAAAATTGGCTTGCACCCGTTGTATGTGAACCTAGAGCTTATCACACCCGATCATCATGTGGTGTCTCGGCACGATGAACTGTAGCAACGGTGCATACTCGGGGAGAACACTTGTACCTTGAAATTTAGTAAGGGATAATCTTATAATGCTACCGACGTTCTAAGCAAAATAAGATGCATAAAGGATAAACATCACATGCAATCAAAATATGTGACATGATATGGCCATCGTCATCTTGTGCTCATGATCTCCATCACCGAAGCATCATCATGATCTCCATCGTCACTAGCGCAACACCTTGATCTCCATCGTAGCAGTCGTCTCGCCAACTATTGTTACTATGACTATCGCTACCGCTTAGTGATAAAGTAAAACAATTACATGGTGATTGCATTGCATACAATAAAGCGAGAACCATATGGCTCCTGCCAGTTGCTGATAACTTTGTTAAAAACATGATCATCTCATGCAACAATTTATATCACATCGTGCCTTGACCATATCACATCACAGCAAGCCCTGCAAAAACAAGTTAGACGTCCTCTACTTTGTTGTTGCAAGTTTTACGTGGCTACTACTGGCTTCTAGCAAAAACCGTTCTTACCTACGCATCAAAACCACAATGATTTTTCGTCAAGTGTGCTGTTTTAACCTTCAACAAGGACCGGGCGTAGACACACTCGATTCAACTAAAATTGGAGAAGCGGACACTAACCAACCACCTATGTGCAAAGCACGTCGGTAGAACCAGTCTCGCGTAAGCGTACGCGTAATGTTGGTCTGAGCCGCTTCATCCAACAATACCGCCGAATCAAAGTATGACATGCTGGTAAGCAGTATGACTATTATCGTCCACAACTCTTTGTGTTCTACTCGTGCATATAACATCTATGCATAGACCTAGCTCGGATGCCACTAAAGGGGAACGCAGTAATTTCAAAAAAATTCCTACGATCACGCAAGATCTATCTCTAGGCGATGCATAGCAACGAGAGGGGAGAGTGTTGTCTACGTACCCTCGTAGACCGAAAGCGGAAGTGTTATGACAACGCGGTTGATGTAGTCGTACGTCTTCACGATTCGACCGATCCTAGCACCGAAGGTACGGCACCTCCGCGATCTGCACAAGTTCAGCTCGGTGACGTCCCATGAACTCTAGATCTAGCTGAGGTCAAGGAAGAGTTTCATTAGCACGACGGCATGGTGATGGTGATGATGAAGTTACCGGCGCAGGGCTTCGCCTAAGCACTACGACGATATGACTGAAGTGCATATCTGTG
The DNA here is from genome assembly GCF_002162155.2 of Triticum dicoccoides. Taxonomy (NCBI): domain Eukaryota; kingdom Viridiplantae; phylum Streptophyta; class Magnoliopsida; order Poales; family Poaceae; genus Triticum; species Triticum dicoccoides. The sequence continues at coordinate 573,543,756 of NC_041393.1, forward strand.
GAGGGGGGGCACCGCACACGGCTAAAACAATTGTCAACTTGTGTGTTATAGGGTGCCCCTGCCCCCGTATATAAACGAGCAAGGGAGGAGACCGCCGGCCCTCATGGGGCGCACCCCAAGTAGGATTCCTACTAGGAATCCTATTCCTAGTAGTTTTCCAACAAGGGAAGAGAGGGGGAAGGAGGAAGGAAGAGGGAGAAGGGAAGGAAAGGGGGGCCTTCCCTTATCCTATTTGGACTCAAGGGGGCGGGGGCGGCCAACCCCTCTTGGCCCTTCCTATTCTCCCACTAAGGCCCATCTAGACCCAGTAGTTCCCCTGAGGGGTTCCGGTAACCGCCCGGCACTCTGGTTTTATCCGAAACTTCTCTAGAACACTTCCGGTGTCCGAATATAGTCGTCCAATATATCAATCTTTATGTCTTGACCATTTCGAGACTCCTCGTCATGTCCGTGATCACATCCGGGACACCGAACAATCTTCGGTACATCGTATCACTTAAACTCATAATACCAATCATCATTGAACGTTAAGCGTGCGGACCCTATGGGTTCAAGAACTATGTAGACATGACCGAGACACGTCTCCAGTCAATAACCAATAGCGGAACCTAGATGCTCATATTTGTTCCTACATATTCTATGAAGATCTTTATCGGTCAAACCGCATAACAACATACGATTGTTCCCTTTGTCATCGGTATGTTACTTGCCCGAGTTTCAATCGTCGGTATCTCAATACCTAGTTCAATCTTGTTAATGGCAAGTATCTTTACTCGTTTTGTAATACTTCATCCCGTAACTCAAATTGATGTGCTTGATGCTTGTGCGGATAATCCAGGCCTCTCCACGGCCGAATGGCAGATCCGCTACGGTCTTGAAGAGGCTCTTTCGGGTATTCATCATCAGGAGGAAGTTTATTGGAAGCAAAGAGGCACTATTAACTGGACCTTAAAGGGTGACTCGCCCATGGCCTATTTCTTTGCCATTGCAAACGGTAGACGTCGGAGATGCCTGATTGATAGTCTCCTTATCGAGGGCGTAAGGGTCTCTGATCAGTCTGTGATTATGGGGCACGTGGCCCACTTCTTTTCTAACCTCTTATCTGCTAAACCGGAGTTGGGTTTTAGGTTGGCGCCGTCCTTTTGGACTCCCCTCGAACAGGTGTCGAGTTTTGAAAATGAGAGTCTGATGATTCCCCCTTCTGAAGAGGAGATTTTCGAAGCGATTCGATCTGCCAACTCTAATGCGGCTTCCGGGCCTGATGGATTCTCCATTCCTTTCTTTCGGTAATTCTGTCCTCAGTCAAAAGGCCTCATCCAGGCTATTACACAAGGTTTTTGGCTGGGAACTGTTGACATCTCTAGACTGAATTACGCGGTACTCACTCTCATCCCTAAGGTCAAAGGTGTTGACTTGATCTCCCAGTTTAGGCCCATTGCTTTAATTAACAACTTTGCGAAGATTCCGGCTAAGGGCTTCGCTACTAGGGTTTCTCCGATCGCCCATCGTGTCATTAGTCCTTCTCAATCTGCGTTCATAAAGGGGAGATTTATTTTGGATGGGGTGCTTTGTGCATGAGATAGTCCATGACCTACGGACCAAGGACACTAAGGCTGTGGTTCTTAAGCTTGACTTCGGAAAGGCCTATGACTCGGTGAGTTGGAATTTCCTTCGCCAAGTTCTTCTTGCTAAGGGCTTCGAGGGAGCGGTGGTTCACCGTCTTATGCAGCTTGTCTCGGGTGGGCACACGGCTGTGGCGGTGAATGGTTAGATTAGTAATTTCTTTGCTAATGGTAGGGGCCTTAGACAAGGGGATCCGGCGTCCCCGTTGCTCTTTAATTTCGTTGCGGATGCTCTCTCTCATATCCTTTCTCGAGCAGCCAATGCTGGGCACATTACGCCTGTTAGTTCTCACCTTATCCACAATGGCATCACTCACCTTCAATACGCGGACGACACCATTATTATGGTTGAGCTTAATGAGGACAGCCTCACGAACCTGAAATTTCTCCTCTTATGCTTCAAAGCGCTTTCGGGTCTTAAAATCAACTTTCCAAAGAGCGAAGTTATTGTGACTGGGGTGCCTGATTCAGAAGCTCAGAGAGTGGCTCATCTTCTCAATTGTTCTCTAGGGTCTTATCCTTTCAAATACCTGGGCCTACCAATCTCCGCTCTCAAGCTCTTGGCTAAAGATTTTGCCCCGACAGTGACTAAAGTAGGAAGTAGAGACTTGTCGTGGAGAGGCCGTTATAATTCCCAGGCGGGCAAGGTTGCCCTTACTAATGCGTGCCTCTCCTCCCTCCCGATGTTTCTAATGGGCTTCTATCTCTTGTCCGGAGGGATTCACGTTGGTTTCGACAAGCATAGGGGTGCTTTCTATTGGAACTCCTCTGATAATAAGCACAAATATAGGATGGTTAAGTGGGACCTGATTTGCAGACCTAAGAGCATGGGGGGCCTAGGCATCATTAGTACTTTGGTCATGAACAAGTGCCTCGTGGTAAAATGGTGGTGGAAGATTATGTTCCTCGAGGAGCGTCCCACCTGGCTATCTCTTCTCAAAGCTAAGTACTTCCCCTCCTCAAGCCCTATGCTCGCCTCCTCCTCTGGTGGCTCTCAGTTTTGGCGCCAGCTCATTAAAGTTCGATCGATCTTCCAATCCCTTGTTAAATTTGTAGTTCAGAATGGTAAATCCACTCATTTTTGGTTAGACTGGTGGGTAGGGGATACCACGCTTGCGGTGGCCTACCCGACCCTGTTCTCGTATTGCGCTGATCCTGAGATCTCTATCTTTGAGCTCTCGGCTCACGACTGGGTCCTTGATTTCCGGCATTCTCTTTCTCCTGTGGAGTTGGATGATTGGCAACGTCTTACTGCCAGCTTCCCCTTGCTCTCGGAGGAAGATGACTCCGTGGTCTGGCCCCACACTACCTCGGGGCGTTTCTAAGTTAAATCTGCCTACTCCAAACTTATCTCGGGTGCCCGCACAGCTAAATTCAAGGATATTTGGCCAGCTCGTATTCCTCCTAAGATAAAAATTTTCCTGTGGCAAGCTTTCCGGCGAAAACTTCCTGCGGCCGATCAAATTAGGAAGAGGAACGGGTCGGGCTCTGATAGATGTGCGCTTTGTGGGGCTCTTGAAAACACCGAGCATATATTTTTTCATTGCTCTTTGGCTAATTTCATCTGGAGTTGCAATAGACTTTGGCTTCATGTTAATTGGCATCCACCCTCTTTTGAGGATTTGCGGCGTTGTGTTAATACTTTAGCAGGCCGGTCTAAGAGGGTATTCTGGTTGGCTGGGTAGCGATCTGTTTGGTTGCTGTGGACTACTAGAAACAAGTTCACTATCGAACACATTTTCCCGGCTAACCCTGTGAATTGCTTATTTAAAGTCAATGTCTTTTTGCGACAGTGGAGATCATTGACTAAGGAAAGGGACCTAGAGGCATTCGACGACATGTTATCTAAGATGAGATCTACGGCGTCTTCCCTGGTGCGGCGCTCTAGGAGGAGGGCTTAATTTCTGGTTCTTTTGGACTCTTTGCTGGCCTGCGTGCCATGTTTGGCTGGTTGCCATGTACTCGCACTTCTTAACTCTGCCTGCTCGGCTTATGTGTTGTTCTGAGGGCTATGATGTGATTCTGCCTGATGGCTTTATTTATAAAGTCGGGCGCATGCCATTTATCTAAAAAAAGTTGAATTTGTGCGATCCAAATACTCCCTTCGTTTGCGCACGGGCGATCCTGTCCGCCTTCCATCGTACAGTCTCTCTCTAATAAAAAAAAGGAGCTCCCTTCATTGAGAACCACCTCGTGGTGGGAGGATCACAGGATGGATCTGCGATTTGCAAAGGCTAGGATTCAGATCCCTATGCTCACACTGTCACCAATAATGCTGCATCTACGTAAGTTACTAACGTAAACTTACATTCTTTCCTCCCTCAACTTTCCTCCCACTGTCACACATGCACAGATGCGTTCTGTTGGAATTTACTACTCGTAGTGAATTGATAGTCTGTCGCTCTAGCGTGTCGTTAGGACTTAGGAGACGTAAGTGTTGCGTATGACGAAAAAAACTGCTTCCATCGTTTTCAAAAGGAGAGTCGTTGCGAAGGTTCCTTTTACCTGCGACTGTGCGAGGGCGGCAAAAAAATCTATCCAATCCTCAACTCGTCATGACTTCACCGTGTGACCGAGGCTGCGCAAGATAACGTACGCCATGACACAACCTCGGATCACGAAAACTACAGTTATTCTACAATACAGCCACATGACCGGTTGATGATCTGAGTTAAAACTAGATAAAGTTTTCATAAGTCTCTGGGACGTTCTATGAAAAGCCAGGAATGATCTTCTTTTCAATAACGCAGGTTATCCATGCCTCTTTTTTTTGCGAGAAAAAGTCCAATCTATTTATCAACTGTCAAGGTAGTACAAAGAACACCAAAAGTAAAAGGTACATCCAAATTCGTAGATCATCTAGCGACGACTATAAGCACTGAAGCGACCCGAATCGTGTCGCCGTCTTTGCCCCTCCTTATTGGAGTCAGACAAACCTCGTTGTAGTAGACATCGGAACAACCACCGCCGATGAAGAGAAGCGTCGATCAGAAGAATCCAACTTGTAGACACATGAATACAGACGAACGAAGACATGATCCACGTGGATCCACCGAAGACAAACGTCGACCAAATCCTGCGAGATCCGCCCTCCGACGATGCTAGAAATACCACCGGGATGGCCGGATGGGGACTAGGCGGTGAGAACCTTATTCCATCTTCAGAAAGCCGCCGTTGCCCTGCCTCTCTAAGCAGGACACAAACCCCAACAAAACTCAAAAAAACATGAAAAACGGAGCCCTCCCGCCGGTACGGTCGGGATCCATCGCGCCTCCATGGCCCTACGATCACATGAGACAAGGTAGACCGACAGCGGCACCATTGGGAGGCGCAGGTTATCCAAGCAAAAAGGCAATGCTTAATGTAGGAGGAGGAGGAAAGAAAAACATCTCATTAAGATAACAACTCTAGGTGAAGATTGTTTCTCTCCGGTGTGGAGGGTAGCGGCTAGATCCGCACCGCGTCGCGGACTGCCTCCCAACATCCGTGACAGTGATCTTTTGTGGGAGTATGACCCACCCTCCTGCAATGCTACCGAAGCTTAGCGTTGAGTACTGGCCGACACAATTATCAAAAATTCCGTATCGAGATGGTGATTGGAATACCACTTCAAGTCTAGGTGAAAACCTTCATTCTAGCCTTTAATGGTCAAGATCAGCAACGATGATCTTGCATCGTCACCTTGTTGAAGGCGTTGTCTACTTGCTGATGTGATGGCCTTCATTGGCCAGTCTCGGCAAGTGATAGTCCCGAAGTGCAAGGAATTGTCGTAGCACTTTCCAAAGATTAAGGTAATAAGTATGGAGTGTCGAATCCACAAGGAGATAAAGTTAAAATCAATATTCTCTCAGGTCCTATTTGCCACTGATACAACCCTACGTACACCGAGCGTTTGCTTTATTTAGAAATAAGAAATAAAACTACATTGCGAGCATAAATAGGTAACTTTGCAAGATAACGAAGAAAATAAGCATAAATTTTAGGTGTTGCCGAAGTAAAGATATAATATAATATAAATAACGAGTGTGGAATAATGATGGTATGGTGTGCAGAATTGTCCCCATTCAATCAGCTAGGTTATTAAACCGATCATCGTTACAAGTTTATATGTGGGAAAGGCCCCTGCTAGAATGACATCCCTTACTTGGAATTTTATGAACTTATGATTGAAACTATTAGCAAGCATACAAAATTACTAAAAAGCTCATTAAGGTAAACTCAACCATAGCATTAAGATATATATTGGTCCCCCTTCAGTCCCGTGTTTATCAATTTCTACACTCAGCCTCGGTAATCTCTGTCACTCCGAGCGGTCTATGCATAGTCCTATCAACATACTACTAGCAATAAGATCTGATTCAATGTCCATTGTTGGTCCAATCATGTTTGGGTTTGCTGGGACTAGCGCCCATTTTTCTTGCTACAACCGTCCGGTTTTTGCTAGAACAAACGTCCATTATTTGCTACCATCGTCTTGGGTTTTGCTAGAACCAGTGTACTTTTCTGTTACAACCGTTCTTCAGTTTTAATGGAGCCAACTTACCTTTTTTGCTACCACCGGCTTTTGGCCACGAGCGATGCCGTCGTCGCAATTGACACTGCAACCGGGGGTGGGCAGCATCAGCAAGGAACGGAGTTGTGTTCGGCGCCGTGGAGCAATAGGGAGGCGACGAAAAAGTTTCTACCGGATCAAACGGCCTTTTGTTTGCAATTTGATGATGGCGAGCTCGCTGGCGGCGAGCGTCTACGGCGAGCGACAGGGGCGGCCGGGCATGAGGGCAGGAACGCATGATGCGCGACGAGAGAGGAGAGTGGGTGGCTGCCATTGTTTTGTTTTCATGGTCTCCTTTTTAGGAACACTAGTAAGCGTGCACGTGCAACGCACGTATAAAAATGAAGTCGGTCACACATACAATTATGCCACATGCAAGACATACAAATGATCTTCAGAAGTGCATCTAGATGTCAGTCACATATAGTACAATAGCACTGAAGTCATACTTCTGCATAAGTGTATTTCAAATAAGAAGTCACATACATTACAAAAGCAATAAGGGCATACTTCTGCATAAGTGTATTTCAAATAGAAGGGCCCTTAGAGAATGTGGTGCTCAGAGTTTGGGTCTTCCTTCAGTTCCAGTTCTTGCAATATAACTTTATTTCCTGAATTTGCAGACAATTCAAGAATGGGGAAATATTTTTGAATGGATCAATGATGCAACATCATTACACGAGCTGAACATGAGCTTAACCGGATTCTTAAAATAAATGCATCACATTACAGACAAATAAAAGGCAATCTCCGCACAGGTTAACCCATGAGCAGCAAATTCAATGAGAATAACTTAACAGAGAGGATGAGAAAATTCAATTGGACGAATGTCTAAACGAAAGGATACATAACGAATATGATCCAGTAAAACTCCCTAAATTAGCCTAGTAGGAGAGAGAAGCTTTGAGTAAGTACATCATTAAAAAAGAATAGGAAATCTTAACAGAATTCAATGTAAACTTTAGCAAGAGAGAAGACGGCATAGATTCATATAAGCATCTACTAAATGTACACAAAAAGGGGATAATCTGGAACTAACCATTAAAAAATTGCATGCAACTTGTACTGAAGAAGTTACAATTTAATGTAGAATGCTTCATCTAAGGAAAACAAATTGATGCTCATTGTCGCCTTCAGCTAATTCAGCTGTCACTGAAGAACTGCATAATAGGTAAATGTCTAGTAATGAAATCTCACATCGATAAGAAATATAACTAAGAATAGAGTAGCACAAAAACTTCAATTGAAGCTGTGAGAAGCATGGGCTTGCATCAACCATCATGTGCATGATACACATGTTTTTTGTAGTTTGAGATAGAACCCAACTGTAGCAGTAAATAGAAAAGCCAAACTGTAGCCTAGCAATACACATAAGAGGTAGCACTGATCATGTGAATTGAAAAAAAGAAAGAATACAACCAGTAAAGACCCTTCAGATATACAATGACTACCTACACTCATCTTGATTTTACCGACATAAGAGTGAAAAATACAACCAGTAAAGGCCCTTAAGATGTACAATGACCACCTACACTCATCTTCATTTTACAGATGCGTAACTGACAGAAGAGTAGATTTGTCTAGATTGAGTAATCACAACTCCTCTTTTTTTTGCGTTATCCCCACTTGAGGTGGTATTATCATTCTCATGCTTCATGACAAAATGACCCATTGTTCTTCACAGCTGTGTTTTAGTCTATAAGTTAAGTATAAAGATAAACAGAGACAACCAGCCCGTGTTTCTGCAAGTCTATAAGCATGTAAATATAGAGAGGATAGGCATTCCAAGGGGTTGTCATGGGTCTGCGAACCATCAATCTATCTATCATATAATGGATGGGAAATAGCCAAATCAATCTAAAGAAGAGTTTAGAGGTAAGAACAAAAAATTGACCTGGGAGGTAAGAAAAATTGCAGAGCAGGCAAATAAATATTTCACCGGAATTGAGGAACACACTACAAAGTGGCTAACATGGACTCCAACTAAACTGACAAGTTGAGTTACACACTCGAGTATTGCCTGAGAACCTGAGAGCATCATATTACTATGCTAATAGCCTAGAATCTGAGCAGCAATTTACACATTTGATGTTTCTGTAGATTCTCCTGACAAACAGAGTCCCCCCCCCCCCAGCACCCTGAATCAACCACAAATGCCAAAAAAGCATCCTAAAAGTAGATTGAAGCATATGTACGTATGTATCGAAGGACCTGAGGCAATGACGACTTCCACTTGAGCCCGTGGCTCCTGTGGCAGCAGCGGCTGCCACGTGCGCCCGTGTCCCCTGTGGTAGCAGTGGCTAGCGCGTCCAGGTGGCGGCGGCATGTGATTCCCGCATCCCCAATGGCGGTTCCCCAGTGATTCCCTCACATTTTCACATAACATAAGTGAGGAAACGAGGAACCTATGTCCAAATTAAGCATTCGCCAATAAGTAACATGATCAACTAAAGAAAAATTAAACACGCTATCATGTCAATTTAGGAACCTTGTACCATTCATGACTAATCACATTGCATGTCATCATAGAATATTTTTTCTTTTCTGAAGAGGGCGCTTGGCAGGAGGACTATCACATCATACCACATTTGCTAACTAATATTTTCTTGAGAAGTAGTGCATGCTAATAATTTCATACAAGCTGATTCTTTCCTAAATGCTTGGCATAAGTGTCATTTTGTAAATCATAATCCCTTCACCTCAGCAAGTACAGGAAGAACTAACATAAAGGAACCATGCTAACATTTGGCAAAGTCTATGGAGGATTACAAATATATGCATCATCTATAAAGGAAAAATAGATAAATCTCACAGGGAGAAGCGTGGCATCAGGCACTTGATCTGGATCTCGTTGTTCGAACTTCTAACCACACTTATCTGCACCCCGACCGCTGTAATATATGATATTTCTCAAATTACAGAATGTCGGCATTTTTAGTTCTTCTTATAGGCTAATTAAGTTCCTTTGGTCTAGATATTATTTTGGTGTTCTTGTTCTTTTCTATACAAAGACCGAACAGATAGAAATATTGTAGGATTATGATTATGCTAGGGGAAACAATCATATCATAGGCCATAGCAACAACACAACAGTAAGAAAGCAAACGCATTATCGTTCATGTTTGAACTCTGGAGTGAATTTGTACAAGGTTAGGAGAATAGGGATACAGACTGTGTAGGAATCACACCAATCCCAAACCCTTCCAACAATCGGCCCATGAACAAAAATACGGAGTCCTGCACAGCATAATTCAGGAGGAAGTTAAAATAACATTTGTTCAATTCAGAACAATCCCGCGCGGAACAATTTAGAAGGAAGCATCAGTAAAAATAACAGGCGTAAATTAAGAAACCTTACATTTGCAAATGATATTGCAAGCCACCCAATGATGTTTGGGAACTGCGGCGATCATGAGAGACTGCAGGACCAATAGAAAAGAGAGCATCGTCAGTCATTGAGTGCACGACTGAATGTAATTCCATCAGAGAATCAACCACGAGCAGATCCATGAACTAATACTCCGTACATTTAACAGTAAAATTGAACGAATATAGGACCAAACATGGGTCAAAGGGAATTCAAATATCACCCCTTTAGGACCGATGAACTCGGCGATTTGCCCAATGGCAAAGGCGATGAGTGGGCAAGGAGTAACTGGACGTGAAGCTGAACTGGATGGGGCCAAGCGCGACAACGAAGGTGCAGAGCAAGGTGGAGATGGAGCTGTCGCAGAGCATGTAGGCGGAGGAGCCGAGGCGGGCCACCGTGTCCCCACCCATTGGGGACATCCCCGTGTGTTGGAAAGGCTTTCGCAAGTCCGACGCTGATCAGCCCCCCACCGCCCTCCTCCCCGCCGCTCTCATCCTGAAAGCTCACTGCGCGGCCGCGGGATCAGATCCGTCCTATTCTTCTCCACGTCCTCTTCTCTCTGTTTCCAGCAGGAGATCATTGAGTGGCTCAGCGCCGATTTAGCAGCCCGCGTCTGAAGCCATGTCGTGCTCATCCCCTTGATTGATGGGACAGCCGGCGGCACCTCTAGCAATGGGGAGGCGGCGACCCACGAATCCCGTGGCTTCGGCGGCGCGAGGCGGCAGCAAAGGGCGCGGCCGCGGCAGGCGGCAAAGGGCGCAGTGGGGCGGCTCCTATGGCTAACGGCGGCACGAGGCTGCGAGAAGGGCGCAGCTGCGGGAGGCGAATGTCGCAGGAGGAGGAGGTCATGGGGGAGGCAAACGGCGCAGGAGGAGGAGGTCGTGCGGTCGTGCGGGGCAACTGGTTTGTTTTTTAACTGCGGGGCAGGTTAGCGATCGATGGATTAGCTTAATACGTGGTTGGTAGCGTTAAACACCGGAGAATTAAGGGCCATTAGATCTTGATGATGGATGGGTGTGATTGTTTGGATCTGCCCCTCTCTTTCTTTTATAGTGGTAGTAGATAGATAGATAGGCACGTAGTGTCACTTTCCAATCAGGCTAATCCACCTGGTCGGAAACGAGCGCGCCCGCCGGGTGGCGAGCGCGTGCATATCAACCAAATATGGTAAGCTCTAGATAGAGGATGGTGTAACACTAACACCTGACCGCTGGACCCGCTGTCGCAGACGCGTTAGCTTGCCAGAAATTAAAATACTACCAAAACTGATCAACATTGTCAACTTTTATCGAAAAAGACTTTCACCCCGCTTTATATTATAAAGCAAAAATGCCCAAACCAACAATCCACAAAGGTTCAAACACACAGACACACACAAAGGTCGCACAAACACAGGATTCAGAAGGGCATTGTCAACTTTTTATAAGGCCTTGCCAAATAGGCAAATATTGACACGTCAACTCTGGACATCAAACCAATCATGCCAAACCATCGGCGAGGTGGTCGGGTATAAAACCCGGAGACCCATCGATGTAGCCACTCCCGTCTTTGTTGCCTCTCTCTCACTGATCTCTCTCTCTCTCTCGTTGTGAGCTCCCCGTCTGATCACGCCTCGACCGCTCTAAGGCAACGGGCATTACAGATGGACTGGTGCGGCGGCAGCGTAGGCATGACGACCGTCCACGGGCCAGCCGCGGCGGGGAAGAGCCAGGGCTGGACGAACAGCCGCGCGCTTCACGGCCTCTACACCCCTCTCGAGGTATATATGCTCACTTCAGCGCTTGGCAGTGAGGACGTTTTGTCCATGCATTATCGGTTGGAGGTATTTATATATGACTCCCTGTGGTTTAAAAGTTGTTCAATAAAACATAATACCACTAAGGCCCCGTTCGGATTCCCTCCCACTCCGCAACTCCGCTCCGGAGCGGAGTGGCATGCAGCTATAAATCTGAGCTGGCTAGAACGGCGCTCCATGCGCTCCGCTCCGCTCCGCGGTGGGGGAGTGGAGGATTGCCAAACAGTGCTAAGTCTGGATGATGCAAGTATATATATGCTTGCAGCGATTTGTGTGCCACATGTGTTATGATTCATGCTGGTGTCTGAATTTTGGGCTAGAAGAATTTTGTAGTCTCTGTTTATCTGTTAAAATGTTTAGACTTTATAATGGCTTTAATGCACGTACAAGAATAATCTATATGCTTGAAGAGTTGCAAGTTTTTTTCCTCTTCTTTTCTAACCTGAGCCAGCAGTAACGTAGAAGAACCAATTCGACTCGTATGTGGGCTTTGCAGGATGAACTCTAGCTGATAGTGGATGTCAATATGATGATCCCATTTCACTGACCTATCGCCATATTCCTGCATTACAGTTATCTTTTTCAGCTTCCAAGCCGGGAAATGCAGATGCTCCTTTTGAGGTAAGAACTTACATTCAGTTGTTCCCACATTTCAATCTGTACATTCATATTCCCTTTCTGCTAGTGCGGCTCAATTTTTGTACAATAACTATGAAAATGAAATAAAGTCTTGGAACTGAACTAGATGTTGCTCAATGTTAGTTATCTTTTGGGGTCCAAAGGGACCAGACCGAGTTTGCTATATCCACATGTTATTTCTATTTTCTAACCTTTTTCTAGAACCAAAAAAGTGTGTGCTGAGCAATATCGCAAGTTCCAAATTGGCATTGTTTAGGCTTGTAGTTTTATGAGGATAGTTGTGATACAAAAGGCAAAAAGAAATGGATTTCTATTTTAGCACTATAAGTTCTATGTAAAGAACTACAATTCCAGTGGACAAATACGTTTTGCATGCGTATTTATGTAACTAAGAAAATATGGACTGAATATTGGCAACCGATAATAGAACCGACAAATCGGTTGGAGGTATTTATATAAGACTCCCTATGGTTCTACTATCGGTTGCCAATATTCAGTTGTAGCTAAGAAAATATGGCTTGCGTCCCGAATGGCTGAATCTCGAAACTACCATTGCAGAAATCGATATGCCTCATTTTCACGATAGATTGCTCTGTTTTCGTTATTATTTTGATATCTTTGTTTATGCCAAAGTTCATTGCAATGATATATTTAATTCAATTCAATTGTGTTTTGTAACATCCCGATTCTCAGAATGTTTGAGAAAAAGATTTCAAAAAATCAGGGCGAGAAAATTTCATTTGTTTTATTTGGTAACAAAGCTTAAATTGGACTTTTATAATTTAATGGATTTAATTTGATCTAATGCGAACTTAAATTTAAATTTGAGTTTTGTTCTTCTCTTTTAGTTGGGTTTTCTTTTTCTCGCTTCAGCATATTAAATTATGCGCATTTGTATTTTTGGAACTTGTTTTGATTGTTGTTTGACCTTCTATTCCATGTTAGTTAGTTTTTCTTTTAGGAAAATCTAATTCATTTCCTCTCTCATACTCTAGGCAAAATTCCCTTGCTCAACATATATCTCTTCCGTAGGTGTAGCCATATTTTTTTTTCCATCCAAATGGGCTAGGTCCATCTTTTCTTCCTTCCTTTCCGGTTGGGCTAAAGGAAGTGGCCCATCTTTCCAACTAACGCCTCTTCTCTTTCTTCTCTTCTGTACGTTCCTAACCTACACAAACGAAACAGCCATGTACCTTGATTGTTGCCTTCCTTTAATTCCTCCTGACTTCCTATTTCTCTCCACTCTCCACCTCTCCCAACGAGGGCCTCTTCTCCTTCCCTTCATTCGTCCTTAAGCTCGCTCGCACACAGCACACAGAGAGGAAGCGTCAGAAGAGAAACAGCCCTCCCTCTTTCCTATAAATCCCATCAGTTTCCAAAACGGCAGCCCCTCCTTATTGTGCGCCTCTACCTCCTCTTGCACCCCGCAGAAACTCCTGCCTCTCCCTTCCTTGTTCTCTCCATAACACTCTGCAAAGAAACGGTGCTCCATGGACACTGGTGTACGACCCCGATGAAGGAGGCCATCCCCATCTGTTTTCTTGCACCGGGAACTTCTCCTCCATGCCGCAGCTCCGTTTAGAGAAGAAACAACATGTTTCATCCACCACACGCGAACAATTTTACATGTTCGTCTACACTGTTCATCGAGTTCATCGCACCATTCTACAAACCTCGGTGAGTCTCTATCCAATTCCTTCCACATGCCCACCCAATCCTATCTAACCTACGCGCTAGACAACCCGTTGCAGCCTATGGTAGTAGTTGGCCGCGCCCATGATGTTGTGGTCCTGAACCGTATGATTTTCAATGGCATGGTCATGTTTCTCTCATTTTGGTTCACCGGTTGATCTCCGATCCAATAGATGAACCGTTTATTACGAGCATGGAAACGACGTGGTGGAGTTAGATCGCTAGTTTCATCAATAGGAGTTTAGTATAAATTTTTGTTATAGCCGCTCTTGTCGAAGATTGAATCGGGTTTCTTCATCGGTGAAATTTGTATTGATATGTCATTGTTCAGATGTTTATGAGTGCATCCTTTGGTCTCATAATTTTTGCATGTGACAAATGACTGGTTAGATTTATTTGTTTACCGATTATAGTGTTTGTTATCGCAAGTCGATAATATTTTGTTTGTATTGTTATTATCTTGTGGTAGACATGTCTATTGATTTTAATATAGTTTCTATGGTTTCATGTATATAATTCATGCCTAATTGGAGTAGTGTGTTACACTTTTGTTTCACATTATTTCTTGTGATTTGTTAACACGCGTGGAGTTGACCGGTGAACTTTCATGTTAGTATGATATTTGTATGTTCGTTATATGCCTAGAAGTTGCTCCTACTTATTTCATAATTCTATGAGTTAGATGTGATTGACTAGATTTGTTGTAAGGTTTATTTTATTTATTTATCTTATATTGGTACTTATCTCAAGTGTTATTTTTGTAGCATGTAGCCCTATCTTATACATGCGTACAATATTTGGCGAACATTCGCCATGTTGGTAATTGCATAGAATTATTCTAAACTTTGTTTTATTTATCTAGTCATGAAATACTTCATATTGTATTTTAATTTTGTTTAGCATGGTGATGTTTTAGATATAGTTTACATATTCTTGTTCTTCCATGTCGCATTCTTATTTTATTGGTTTGAAATCATGGCGTTCCGACAATAGATGTTTATATATTTTTTGTACGTTTTATTGGATAGTTTTGCTTATGTTAGAGATCAAATGAAATGTCTTGTTGATTGGAAATGAGTGCATTATAGTTCGTTGCGTAGAATATAATTTCCTAGTTGTTAAACTTATTTTGTAGATGTTGTTATGGTTGATCACTTGGTTAGTTGTTTTATGTCATGGTTCATATTTGTATTACTATATAGAATTTATTCTTGTGACATAGAACTTAGTTTATTACATCGTCTTGCTAATTATCATAGGTGTTTATTTATCTAGTTATTACCATGCTTTGTTAGCAAGTGATTAGAGTAGAACACATGTTTTGATCGTGTCCTATCATTTGATATATGATTGCTAGTTTGTACTATATGGTCACACTTAGGGTTGGTCTTGCTTGGTAGAGATACATGTTAGTAGATACATGCTAGTAGTATATGATTCCTTCTTGATTGATCCATACCATGTCATGACGTTGTGATTGCATAACATGTGTGTATCGATTCATGTATTAGATGATGCCTAAGTTGTTTATCTATTTACTTGCAAGTGTATGACATACTATAGATAGGAAATACATGGAATCATGTAATTCATGCTAGTATAATACATGTTGATTTGGTGATGCCATGAATTGGTTTTTACTTTCCTACATGCTTAGTATGCTTCCTCGGTGTGCTTATACATCACAACTAGAATGCATGGTGGTGTCCTATTGCATGCTTGATTGTCATGTTAGTTGATATCAACTAAGAGATCTTATTATTGTGAGTTGTATTCTATTAGCATCACAATTTGGTACCTCGTGTAATGATCATCCCTGCTCAGTGTTATACATGTGTATCTATTGTTGCATTGCTGTATGCCTAACCCTCATTCATGCAAGTGATCTTTCATGTCTTATGATGTTCTGTGTTATAGTTGCCTAGTTTAGTTCTTCCTTAAAGATGGTTTAACTTTGTCTCATGTTAGTATTATGAGTGCTTTATACATGTTTCAATTGCTCATCACATGCTTAGGATAGTTTACCTTTCATGTTAGTTGAGTTGCATTTTTCTCTTATGCTTAGTGTGCATAGTTTGCCATGTTGTTACAAGCATGTGGTGATAATATTGTTGCTAGTGGTCAATTGGACATTTGTTATTTGTTATTATAAAGAGCATGTCCTAGTTTACTATCTTAGCATGATCACTCATATGTGTGATGCTTCTGTTATTCATTGAGACCTCTAGTGATTCGGTACTCACATGCGTTGTGTGATATGTGTGCTATTATTAAGTTGTTTAATAAGTTTCTATCTTAGTATTGGTTTGTCTTCTTTTATAGAAATACTTGCTAATAGTTGTTATGATTGATTTTTAGTCTTTGCTTGTTGTTAACCATTATAAGTATTTGGATTCCTCCAAATATTTATTCTTGGTTGATTGTTACTCTTAATCATATCATGCCTAGGATAGTTGTTCATGCACTTGTTTCGTGTGTTGTATAGTTTCTTGTTAATTGTTTGACAAATGAGTTGGTTGGTATAAAGGAGTTGATTCTACTTTCCTTAATATTGTTTTAAGGTTAAACCTAGGTCCAACTAAATTCATGTTGCTGTATGATGTTTCATTGATTAACTAGTATGGTTTGTAATTTTTGTTTGTTTGTTTATTTGTTTGTCTTATGAAACACTTGCTTTTGAATTGTTATATAGTTGATGTGCATGTTTACCTGCTATTGACCATTATAACTATTTCGATTTCATCTAAATATTTAATTGTGGTTGTCTGTTACCTTTATCATGCCATTCTATGATTGGTAGTTAAAATGCATATGTTGGTTCCATTCCATGTGTGTTGATGCCATTGTGTTTGTTATGTGGTAGTTTCCATTTAGCTAAGATGTGTAGTGGGAACTACTAGTGGATAGTAGCATAGTGCGTATCAGAATGTTAGTCTTGTTGGCAAGCCTTCCTTAGCCATTTCAACCTAAACCATGTCACTTCATTGAGTCCTCTGCTTACCTTCCAATCATGCTATCTCCTTTTGGAATCTCCATCTTGATCAATATCTTACCATCCACTCTTAATTTGGTTTCGATGTTTTGGATTTACTATTGTTTGGGTATTTATTTGTTTTCCATTTGCTATCGTTACGACGAGTAGGGAGTGACGATGTTGGACAAGGACAGAACAGGTTACTGAAGAAGGACTCAACAACGAAGGCATGCCTCCTTCTTTGATCATATTTATCCTATGTTTACAAAATTGCATTGTGTTTTATGGTTACTATATGCATGCTATTTGAGTTCTTGTAGCTAGTGTGTCGATTGACACATTACCCTGATCCACTTGTCGCCTATTTACTTGACACCTGAGTAGAAGTATATAGTTCCAGTAGAGTAGAAATGCTTAGCCATGCTTATCATCCTATAGGTGCTTTGTTGAATGGCCTCTGGGTCATTGACAGTTGAAACTTAACGCTGAGCTAGGCCAGTTGGCCCTTGTTGATCTCCTCTACTCTTTTCTACTCTCGGTGAAACTTACCATCTGAATACTGGTGCGGGCGACAGCTGAATCAAGGATTGAAGGAGCGATTGGCCGCCCTTCACGTGTTGAAGGGGGCAATCAGTCGTCCGTGCCGCATGAGGCCTAATAAGTCTTGGATTTGAAGATTGTGATAACAGTACAACCACATGCTATATGGGCACTGGCTTGGTTAATTAGTTAGTTCACTCTTATTGTCGTCATCGCCGTACCGCAGATGGGATAGCTTCCTTGCGAGGAGTATCCTCGGCACAAAAGGGGAGCCCCGACTGTGAACTGCGGTTACTTCCGTGTTGAAACCTAGTGGGCTTGGCACAGTAAGTTTGCTCTAATGAAAGACCTCGTCACAATCCCCATGCCGGTATACCAAATGGTGTACTATGCTAGCGACGGCTAGTGGCAACAAGTCGGGATTGTGTCGTGTGGGTAAAGTGTACAACCTCTGCAGAGTGTAAAACTATTCGAATAGCCGTGTCCACGGTCATGGGTAACACATGAATCTTTCTTGACGTACGGGACCTGTCTTGCTTATTGCCTCTTTGCCCCTATTCTTGAAACCTATGAAGGACGTGAGTTGATCGAGGATCCTCACTTGAAGAAAGATATTATTCTGGAGATAAAATATGTTTTCATCTAAAACCACTATTATTCAACTACCTTATTTGTCAAACAAAATTAGCTTTATGCAAATGAGCCATACAGCCTTCCTTTGAAGCCACATGTAGCTATTAGGTCCTTCCCCGTGGGAGGCATGTTGAGTACGGAATGTACTCATGGCAATACTTTTGTTGAACAACAGAGTTCCATGAAGACGAAGGTGATGACTATGACAACTATGGCGATCCGTAGGAGTGAGGTCACGTGGACTACATCGACTGCCTGTGGCTGAGATGGAGTCGCTACGCATTGTACTTTCCGCTTCTTTCTGATTGTAATAAATGTCATGAGACATTTCTCTATGTATGCCTTGTGGCAAGATATATTTAAACTTGTAATACCTTTTACGCATTGTGCAATGATATCATTTCGCTGTGTTGTCAACAATGATCCTGGGATTGACAAATATACACAGGAGGGTCTGGAAGTTAACTCTGGGTTCTCACAGAAGTGGTATCAGAGCCGATGTTGACCTAGTCGTGTGGCCTTAGTTAGAAAAGGAAAGCCTTAGGGACTATCTTTATAAGAAAAAAATATTTTGAAAAGATACATTCTCATACTCTTCTTGTTCAATATTTCTCTTCTTGCCTTATCTTATTTAAATAAGATTTAAACTCTACTTCCTTATCTTCTTATAGTATATAAAACCCTTTCCCTGCTGTTGGTTTTGAAAAGGCAGAAGCTTCACAAGATGTGCCAAGAATTTCAAGATAACTTCAACCCGTGAAGTTTTGAGTAGCAACATTTCTCCAAGAGAAGACACTTCGAGACCTCAAGAAGGCAACGACCGTCGATCATGCTCCAATCGTCCATGTCGAAGATTTGCCCCATGATTTATTGTGACCGGCCATATAGGATTAGGTTGGTTAACACCCCTGTAGTGATAGAACTCGTAGCATGTAGACGCAAAACCTTTCTTGTGTGAGTATTTTTTGCATATTTTTGGTGTTTTCCTATGCAGTCATACTAAAACCCTATTTGCCAAAATGAGTTGCTTTTGAGTTTTATTTGGATAGCTTCATGGTTATCTCGGTGTTATCTTTTGTTTATCTTCTGGGGTATCTCTGCCTTGCTTAGGATTCTTTTACTCCTCTTACGCTCTCTCCCTCTTCTCTATCAACCCTGGAGAACACTTTGAGTGGAAAGAAGCTACAACAACCACTTGGATATCTATTATGAAAGTGAACCTTTTGGAAAACCTCTTTTAAGGGGGGTAGTAGACGGTGATTTGTGGCGAGAACGAAGTTTTGAAGACCTTCGTCGCAAAGAGGAAAAATAGTTGAAGACCTTCACCGCACCTACCATGAAGTTCAACCTGAAGGAAGGATCAATTAGTCCAACCGCACCAAAGCTTGATCTAAAGAAGAAGGGAAAGATAGAAGAATTTGAACCAACCAAAGAAGCTATCAGATTACCATCGCCAAGACCGAAGGACTGCTTCCAAGCTTTCAGCAAGCTAGAGATAGTATCAACCATCGAGGTATCTCCAATCAAGCCCTGAAGTTGCTTGTCACCAAGATCATAATCGACCGTGACCCACAAGTGTCTCTAAGAGGAACTATGTCGAAGACGAAGCCAACCCAAACCCATTCTCTTTAGTTTTCCTGAATCTCGGGGACGAGATTCCTTTTAAGGGGGGTAGATCTGTAACATCCCGATTCTCGGAATGTTTGAGAAAAAGATTTCCAAAAATCAGGGCGAGAAAATTTCATTTGTTTTATTTGGTAACAAAGCTTAAATTCGACTTTTATAATTTAGTGGATTTAATTTGATCTAATGCGAACTTAAATTTAAATTTGAGTTTTGTTCTTCTCTTTTAGTTGGGTTTTCTTTTTCTCGCTTCAGCATATTAAATTATGCGCATTTGTATTTTTGGAACTTGTTTTGATTGTTGTTTGATCTTCTATTCCATGTTAGTTAGTTTTCCTTTTAGGAAAATCTAATTCATTTCCTCTCTCATACTCTAGGCAAAATTCCCTTGCTCAACATATATCTCTTCCGTAGGTGTAGCCATATTTTTTTTCCATCCAAATGGGCTAGGTCCATCTTTTCTTTCTTCCTTTCCAGTTGGGCTAAAGGAAGTGGCCCATCTCTCCAACTAACGCCTCTTCTCTTTCTTCTCTTCTGTACATTCCTGGGAGATGATTAGATTAGAAAGAAAAAAGAAAAAAAAATAACCGTAGGATAAAGTGGGAGCACGGATGGGAGCACGGGGAGGGAACAGGCAAGCCGGATCCCACAAACGAAACAGCCATGTACCTTGATTGTTGCCTTCCTTTAATTCCTCCTGACTTCCTATTTCTCTCCACTCTCCACCTCTCCCAACGAGGGCCTCTTCTCCTTCCCTTCATTCGTCCTTAAGCTCGCTCGCACACAGCACACAGAGAGGAAGCGTCAGAAGAGAAACAGCCCTCCCTCTTTCCTATAAATCCCATCAGTTTCCAAAACGGCAGCCCCTCCTTATTGTGCGCCTCTACCTCCTCTTGCACCCCGCAGAAACTCCTGCCTCTCCCTTCCTTGTTCTCTCCATAACACTCTGCAAAGAAACGGTGCTCCATGGACACTGGTGTACGACCCCGATGAAGGAGGCCATCCCCATCTGTTTTCTTGCACCGGGAACTTCTCCTCCATGCCGCAGCTCCGTTTAGAGAAGAAACAACATGTTTCATCCACCACACGCGAACAATTTTACATGTTCGTCTACACTGTTCATCGAGTTCATCGCACCATTCTACAAACCTCGGTGAGTCTCTATCCAATTCCTTCCACATGCCCACCCAATCCTATCTAACCTACGCGCTAGACAACCCGTTGCAGCCTATGGTAGTAGTTGGCCGCGCCCATGATGTTGTGGTCCTGAACCGTATGATTTTCAATGGCATGGTCATGTTTCTCTCATTTTGGTTCACCGGTTGATCTCCGATCCAATAGATGAACCGTTTATTACGAGCATGGAAACGACGTGGTGGAGTTAGATCGCTAGTTTCATCAATAGGAGTTTAGTATAAATTTTTGTTATAGCCGCTCTTGTCGAAGATTGAATCGGGTTTCTTCATCGGTGAAATTTGTATTGATATGTCATTGTTCAGATGTTTATGAGTGCATCCTTTGGTCTCATAATTTTTGCATGTGACAAATGACTGGTTAGATTTATTTGTTTACCGATTATAGTGTTTGTTATCGCAAGTCGATAATATTTTGTTTGTATTGTTATTATCTTGTGGTAGACATGTCTATTGATTTTAATATAGTTTCTATGGTTTCATGTATATAATTCATGCCTAATTGGAGTAGTGTGTTACACTTTTGTTTCACATTATTTCTTGTGATTTGTTAACACGCGTGGAGTTGACCGGTGAACTTTCATGTTAGTATGATATTTGTATGTTCGTTATATGCCTAGAAGTTGCTCCTACTTATTTCATAATTCTATGAGTTAGATGTGATTGACTAGATTTGTTGTAAGGTTTATTTTATTTATTTATCTTATATTGGTACTTATCTCAAGTGTTATTTTTGTAGCATGTAGCCCTATCTTATACATGCGTACAATATTTGGCGAACATTCGCCATGTTGGTAATTGCATAGAATTATTCTAAACTTTGTTTTATTTATCTAGTCATGAAATACTTCATATTGTATTTTAATTTTGTTTAGCATGGTGATGTTTTAGATATAGTTTACATATTCTTGTTCTTCCATGTCGCATTCTTATTTTATTGGTTTGAAATCATGGCGTTCCGACAATAGATGTTTATATATTTTTTGTACGTTTTATTGGATAGTTTTGCTTATGTTAGAGATCAAATGAAATGTCTTGTTGATTGGAAATGAGTGCATTATAGTTCGTTGCGTAGAATATAATTTCCTAGTTGTTAAACTTATTTTGTAGATGTTGTTATGGTTGATCACTTGGTTAGTTGTTTTATGTCATGGTTCATATTTGTATTACTATATAGAATTTATTCTTGTGACATAGAACTTAGTTTATTACATCGTCTTGCTAATTATCATAGGTGTTTATTTATCTAGTTATTACCATGCTTTGTTAGCAAGTGATTAGAGTAGAACACATGTTTTGATCGTGTCCTATCATCTGATATATGATTGCTAGTTTGTACTATATGGTCACACTTAGGGTTGGTCTTGCTTGGTAGAGATACATGTTAGTAGATACATGCTAGTAGTATATGATTCCTTCTTGATTGATCCATACCATGTCATGATGTTGTGATTGCATAACATGTGTGTATCGATTCATGTATTAGATGATGCCTAAGTTGTTTATCTATGTACTTGCAAGTGTATGACATACTATAGATAGGAAATACATGGAATCATGTAATTCATGCTAGTATAATACATGTTGATTTGGTGATGCCATGAATTGGTTTTTACTTTCCTACATGCTTAGTATGCTTCCTCGGTGTGCTTATACATCACAACTAGAATGCATGGTGGTGTCCTATTGCATGCTTGATTGTCATGTTAGTTGATATCAACTAAGATATCTTATTATTGTGAGTTGTATTCTATTAGCATCACAATTTGGTACCTCGTGTAATGATCATCCCTGCTCAGTGTTATACATGTGTATCTATTGTTGCATTGCTGTATGCCTAACCCTCATTCATGCAAGTGATCTTTCATGTCTTATGATGTTCTGTGTTATAGTTGCCTAGTTTAGTTCTTCCTTAAAGATGGTTTAACTTTGTCTCATGTTAGTATTATGAGTGATTTATACATGTTTCAATTGCTCATCACATGCTTAGGATAGTTTACCTTTCATGTTAGTTGAGTTGCATTTTTCTCTTATGCTTAGTGTGCATAGTTTGCCATGTTGTTACAAGCATGTGGTGATAATATTGTTGCTAGTGGTCAATTGGACATTTGTTATTTGTTATTATAAAGATCATGTCCTAGTTTAGTATCTTAGCATGATCACTCGTATGTGTGATGCTTCTGTTATTCATTGAGACCTCTAGTGATTCGGTACTCACATGCGTTGTGTGATATGTGTGCTATTATTAAGTTGTTTAATAAGTTTCTATCTTAGTATTGGTTTGTCTTCTTTTATAGAAATACTTGCTAATAGTTGTTATGATTGATTTTTAGTCTTTGTTTGTTGTTAACCATTATAAGTATTTGGATTCTTCCAAATATTTACTCTTGGTTGATTGTTACTCCTAATCATATCATGCCTAGGATAGTTGTTCATGCACTTGTTCCGTGTGTTGTATAGTTTCTTGTTAATTGTTTGACAAATGAATTGGTTGGTATAAAGGAGTTGATCCTACTTTCGTTAA
This sequence comes from Triticum dicoccoides, assembly GCF_002162155.2. Classification (NCBI taxonomy): domain Eukaryota; kingdom Viridiplantae; phylum Streptophyta; class Magnoliopsida; order Poales; family Poaceae; genus Triticum; species Triticum dicoccoides. Next base: position 573,566,913 of record NC_041393.1, read on the forward strand.
TATTGTTTTAAGGTTAAACCTAGGTCCAACTAAATTCATGTTGCTGTATGATGTTTCATTGATTAACTAGTATGGTTTGTAATTTTTGTTTGTTTGTTTATTTGTTTGTCTTATGAAACACTTGCTTTTGAATTGTTATATAGTTGATGTGCATGTTTACCTGCTATTGACCATTATAACTATTTTGATTTCATCTAAATATTTAATTGTGGTTGTCTGTTACCTTTATCATGCCATTCTATGATTGGTAGTTAAAATGCATATGTTGGTTCCATTCCATGTGTGTTGATGCCATTGTGTTTGTTATGTGGTAGTCTTCATTTAGCTAAGATGTGTAGTGGGAACTACTAGTGGATAGTAGCATAGTGCGTATCAGAACGTTAGTCTTGTTGGCAAGCCTTCCTTAGCCATTTCAACCTAAACCATGTCACTTCATTGAGTCCTCTGCTTACCTTCCAATCATGCTATCTCCTTTTGGAATCTCCATCTTGATCAATATCTTACCATCCACTCTTAATTTGGTTTCGATGTTTTGGATTTACTATTGTGTGGGTATTTATTTGTTTTCCATTTGCTATCGTTACGACGAGTAGGGAGTGACGATGTTGGACAAGGACAGAACAGGTTACTGAAGAAGGACTCAACAATGAAGGCATGCCTCCTTCTTTGATCATATTTATCCTATGTTTACAAAATTGCATTGTGTTTTATGGTTACTATATGCATCCTATTTGAGTTCTTGTAGCTAGTGTGTCGATTGACACATTACCCTGATCCGCTTGTCGCCTATGTACTTGACACCTGAGTAGAAGTATATAGTTCCAGTAGAGTAGAAATGCTTAGCCATGCTTATCATCCTATAGGTGCTTTGTTGAATGGCCTCTGGGTCATTGACAGTTGAAACTTAATGTTGAGCTAGGCCAGTTGGGCCTTGTTGATCTCCTCTACTCTCTTCTACTCTCGGTGAAACTTACCATCTGAATACTGGTGCGGGCGACAGCTGAATCAAGGATTGAAGGAGCGATTGGCCGCTCTTCACGTGTTGAAGGGGGCAATCAGTCGTCCGTGCCGCATGAGGCCTAATAAGTCTTGGATTTGAAGATTGTGATAACAGTACAGCCACATGCTATATGGACACTGGCTTGGTTAATTAGTTAGTTCACTCTTATTGTCGTCATCGCCGTACCGCAGATGGGATAGCTGCCTTGCGAGGAGTATCCTCGGCACAAAAGGGGGGCCCGGACTGTGAACTGCGGTTACTTCCGTGTTGAAACCTAGTGGGCTTGGCACAGTAAGTTTGGTCTAATGAAAGACCTCGTCACAATCCCCCTGCCGGTATACCAAATGGTGTACTATGCTAGCGACGGCTAGTGGCAACAAGTCGGGATTGTGTCGTGTGGGTAAAGTGTACAACCTCTGCAGAGTGTAAAACTATTTGAATAGCCATGTCCACGGTCATGGGCAACACATGAATCTTTCTTGACGTACGGGACCTGTCTTGCTTATTCCCTCTTTGCCCCTATTCTTGAAACCTATGAAGGACGTGAGTTGATCGAGGATCCTCACTTGAAGAAAGATATTATTCTGGGGATAAAACATGTTTTCATCTAAAACCGCTATTATTCAACTACCTTATTTGTCAAACAAAATTAGCTTTATGCAAATGAGCCATACGGCCTTCCTTTGAAGCCACATGTAGCTATTAGGTCCTTCCCCGTGGGAGGCATGTTGAGTACGTAATGTACTCATGGCAATACTTTTGTTGAACAATAGAGTTCCATGAAGACGAAGGTGATGACTATGACAACTATGGCGATCCGTAGGAGTGAGGTCACGTGGACTACATCGACTGCCTGTGGCTGAGATGGAGTCGCTACGCATTGTACTTTCCGCTGCTTTCTGATTGTAATAAATGTCATGAGACATTTCTCTATGTATGCCTTGTGGCAAGATATATTTAAACTTGTAATATCTTTTACGCATTGTGCGATGATATCATTTCGCTGTGTTGTCAACAATGATCCTGGGGTTGACAAATATACACAGGAGGGTCTGGAAGTTAATTCTGGGTTCTCACACGTTTGAATATGTAATTGCACCAGCACACATGTATGATAATGTCGACTTTTCATTGTGGTGTACAAAATCTTTTACAGCACATGTGTGTACCGGAGCCTATAACTGTCATCTACTTTGCTTGGTACAGACTAATGCTATTTTAGTGGTTTACACAAAAGTAAATGAAGACCTTGAAGAGATTGGCCGCACTGAAGTGATATTGAATTCACTGGAACCTTTGTGGGTCACGAGAACCATAATAAATTACAGATTTGCAATTCCGCAACTGCTCATGTAAGTCTATAAAATACTCCTATAAACATTCTCATTACTTCTAGAACGATCATACTTACTGCTACTCTTTTTTTGGCATCATAGATTCAGGATATATGACATTGCCAAAGAGCATCTCAACACACCAGTGAAGGTATATTCTGCGCCGTAATTCATGTTTTTGTTGGAGCCATGTTTGAAATCAAGACAAGCTTTGTTGTTTTATTTCACTCTTCTTGTTTTTATGGCTAGATTTAGTGGTGTAAATACCTTTCGTGCTAATTAGAAAATAATTACTGAAAAGAGGCCTGTGGTCAGTGTTAGATGTGTATAGTCCCTTTTCGGTATATCCCCATTGTATAAGGGGTTTTCTGCATTTTGACACAGATGTATATGTAATGGCCTTTGGCCCTCAGGAAATACTAGTTGCCATTCATCCAACATGGTATCAGATACTAGGTTAACCCCTTCCCCCCGCACGCAGCAACTCTGTGCGCCTCGTCCCTAGTCCGGCCGCCCCCGTCTCCGGCCGTCACCCGTCCGGCCTAGACCGGCTTTCCTCTCTGCCACATGGGCTGAGCCCCTCTGCTATCGCCGACGCCCCGGTCCCCAGGTGCTGGACCCCTCGCCCCCGCTCCTCCCAGTGCTGCTCTGCTTCGGGCCCGGCCGCCGCTCGTCAGCACTCGGCTCCCTCGAACGCGCGAGGCTGCATCGGCTTCTCGCTCGGGCCCGGCCGCCCCCGACCCCTCCTCCTCTGCTTCGGTCGGCTGCGGGAGCTCCTGCCCTCGAGCGCTGCTAGATCCCCGGGCTCTGCTGGTCCCAGCTCCAGATCGGGCCTCGTTCGCCCGCTCGATCCCCCGCTCGCTCTCTGGCCTCGCGAGCAGTTGTGCCTGATCCAGATCGGGCCTACAGTAGCAGTTGAATCCAAAAAAAGGGAGAGAGAGAGAGAAAGAAAGGCAGCAAATTCCTCATGTCTTCTTCGGGTTATATTGTTGTTCCTCGGTGCTCAGTGATTTTTGACGGCACCAACTATGCTGAGTTTGTGGGTTTCATGCGCATCCATATGCGGGGTCTCCTTCTGTGGGGTGTTATCTCTGGCGAGGTTCCCTGTCCGCCCAGCCCTGTTTCTCCAGTGGCTCCTGTTCCACCGGTATCGCCGGTGCTTGCTGCGGATGCTTCTCAGGCTGATCGGGATGCCGCCAAGGCTCTTGATGATGCTGCAGTTGATGCTTATGATCAGCACGTATCCGCATATTCTGATGCTCTTTCTGTCTACCGGGATGATCTGTCTGCTTATACTCAGTGGTGCAATGATGATGCTCGAGCTGCTGCTGTTCTTACTGCAGGTGTCCTACCTCAGTTTGCTTCAGAGTTCATGGGCCTCGGCACTGTTGCAGCGATGTGGTCCTATCTTTGTCAGCGCTATCAGCCCTCTGGTGATGCTCTATACCTCTTTGTGGTGCGTCAGGAGCATGCTCTTCAGCAGGGTGACTCGTCTGTGGATGAGTTCTATTCCCAGTGCTCTGCCATCTGGCGTCAGCTTTACTCACTGTGGACAATTGTTTGTGGCACTTGCCGTTGTTGTCAGACTACGAGGTCTGACTTGGAGTTTCAGAGGGTCCATGAGTTCTTATCTCGTCTCCGCTCTGAGTTTGAGCCTCGCCGTGCTCACTTGCTTGCTCATGGTCGTGTTCCTATCTTAGAGATACTTGCTGAGCTTCGTGCCGAGGAGACCCGCCTTCGCTCTGCTGGGTTACTTCTGGTTCCGTCAGTTTTGGCTGCTCGGGCTCCTGTGTCGTCTGCTTGCCTCACTGCTCCACCGCTCCTGCACACTCCTCCGGGGGGGTGAGCCATCCTCCTTATGCTAAGAAGGGAACGTCGTGCCGTGACACCGTCTGTGGTTACTGCTCCCGGCCAGGTCACCCAGAGTCTGATTGTCGCCAGAAGAAGCGAGACCAGAGGTGCTCCTCCAACAGGCCTCCTGTGTCTTCCTCGACTCCGTCACTCACTGACGAGGACATTGTTCGCCTCAAGCGTCTTCTTGCTTCCTCAGGCTCCTCGTCGACTGGCTCTGCTGCTACTGTGACTGCATCCTCATCCTCATCATCACAGGCATCTACACAGTCAGGTACATCTTCGTGGGTTCTGGATTCTGGAGCCTCCTTTCATATGTCTTCTGATTCTTCCGTGTTGTCTTCTCTCCGACCTCTTGATTCGCCTGTTAATGTTCTTACTGTCGATGGCACATCTCTTCCTGTTGCTAGTCGTGGTATTCTTTCCACTCCATCTTTTTCTGTTTCGAGTGTTTCACATGTTCCTCGACTTACCATGAATCTTTTTTCTGCTGCCCAACTTACTGATTCTGGTTATCGTGTCATTCTTGATACCGACTCTTGCTCCATTCAGGATCGTCGCACCAAGGCTTTGGTTGGTGCTGGCCCCCGGCGCCGTGAGTCAGAGGGCCTTTGGGAGGTTGACTGGCTTTGTGTTCCTTCCGCTGCCACCACTTCTGCCAGCTCTCATGCTCTTGCTGCCTCTTCGTCTGCGTCCTTCCAGCAGTGGCATCATCGACTTGGTCACATCTGTGGCTCTCGCTTGTCTTCCTTAGTTCGTCAGGGCCTCTTAGGGTCTGTATCTAGAGATGTCTCCTTACATTGTAATGGTTGCAGACTTGGCAAACAAACTCAGTTACCTTATCCTACTAGTGCGTCTGTATCTCAGCGTCCTTTTGACTTAGTTCATTCTGATGTCTGGGGTCCTGCTCCCTTTGATTCGAAAGGTGGTCATCGCTACTATGTTTTGTTTATTGATGATTTCTCTTGCTACACTTGGCTCTACTTCATGAAATCTCGTAGCGAGGTTCTCCCTATATACAAACGTTTTGCTGCCATGGTTCACACCCAGTTTGCCACGCCCATTCGTACCTTTCGTGCTGACTCCGCTGGAGAGTATATCTCTCAGCTGTTGCGTGGTTTTCTCGCGGAACAGGGTACTCTTGCCCAGTTCTCCTGTCCTGGTGCTCATGCTCAGAATGGCGTTGCCGAGCAAAAGCATCGTCATTTTCTTGAGACCGCTCGTGCGCTGATGATTGCTGCTTCCCTTCCACCCCATTTTTGGGCCGAGGCTGTTTCCGCATCCACCTATCTCATCAACATTCAGCCCTCGACTGCTCTGCAGGGTGGCATTCCTATGGAGTGTCTCCCTGGTCGCTCTCCTGACTACTCAGCTCTTCGTATGTTTGGATGCATCTGCTATGTTCTTCTTGCCCCCCGAGAACGCACCAAACTGACTGCTCAGTCGGTTGAGTGTGTTTTCCTTGGCTACAGTGATGAGCACAAGGGCTATCGATGTTGGGATCCTGTGGGTCGTCGCTTGCGCATCTCGCGTGATGTGACTTTTGACGAGTCTCGTTCTTACTACCCACGTTCTTCTTCCTCAAGTTTCTCTGTGGACGACCTTTCTTTCCTTCTCCTTCCCGATACACCCTGCTATGTGCCTCATGTGTCACCTCTTCCTCCGGCACCTCTCATTCCTTCTCATTCACCATCGACCCCGTCTTCTCCATCCTCCTCCTCCACCTCTCCCCCATCCTCTCCAGTCCGTCGTCCTCTCCCACCGTTTCCTCTCAACTATACTCGACGATCTCGTACTGAGGATGTCTCCTCTGACGAGCCTTCCACCTCTGGTGCACCTCCTCTCACGCCTTCCCCGGTTCATAACCTCCGTGCTCGGCCTCGCCCTCCGCCTAATCGCTACTCCCCTGATCGGTATGGTCTCTCTGTTTTGACTGAGCCCACTTCCTATCGCACTGCCATGACTCAGCTTGAATGGCAGCTTGCGATGGCCGAGGAGCTTGCTGCCCTTGAGCGCTCTGGCACTTGGGATCTGGTTCCCCTCCCTTCCGGTGTCCGTCCCATCACCTGCAAGTGGGTCTACAAGCTTAAGACTCGCTCTGATGGTTCTCTTGAGCGCTACAAAGCTAGTCTTGTGGCCCGTGGCTTTCAGCAGGAGCAGGGGCGTGATTATGATGAGACATTCGCTCCTGTGGCCCACATGACCACTGTCCGCACTCTTCTTGCCGTGGCTTCTGTTCGTCAGTGGTCTATCTCTCAACTTGATGTTCAGAACGCTTTTCTCAATGGCGAGTTGCGTGAGGAGGTTTATATGCAGCCACCACAAGGGTACTATGCTCCTCATCGTATGGTCTGTAGACTTCGCCGCTCCCTATATGGTCTCAAACAGGCCCCTCGCGCCTGGTTTGAGCGCTTTGCCTCTGTGGTGACCGCCGCTGGTTTCTTGCCCAGTGACCATGATCCCGCGTTGTTTGTTCACACGTCTCCTCATGGTCGGACTCTTCTCCTTCTCTATGTTGATGACATGATCATCACTGGTGACGACAACTGATTACATTGCCTTTGTTAAGGCTTGCCTTCGCGACCAGTTTCTCATGACTGATCTTGGTCCACTTCGCTACTTTATTGGGATTGAGATCTCCTCGACCTCTGATGGCTTCTACATCTCCCAAGAAAAATATATTCAGGATCTTCTTGCTCGCGCTGCTCTCGGTGATGAGCGCACGGTTGTGACTCCTATGGAGCTCAATGTTCAGCTTCGTGCCACCAATGGTGACCCTCTTCCTAATCCCACTCGCTATCGTCATCTTGTTGGCAGTCTTGTCTATCTTGCTGTTACGCATCCTGACATCTCCTATCCTGTCCACATCCTGAGTCAGTTTGTTTCAGCCCCCACCTCTGTCCACTATAGTCATCTCCTCCGTGTTCTACGGTATCTTCGTGGCACGATCTCTCAGCGCCTTTTCTTTCCCCGCTCCAGCTCTCTTGAGCTCCAGGCCTACTCTGATGCTACCTGGGCTAGTGATCCCTCTGATCGACGCTTGCTGTCTGCTTATTGTGTCTTTCTTGGTGGCTCTCTTATTGCCTGGAAGACAAAGAAACAGACTGCAGTTTCTCGCTCGAGTACAGAGGCTGAGTTGCGAGCCATGGCGATGTTGACGGCTGAGGTGATCTGGTTACGGTGGTTACTTGAGGATTTTGGTGTGTCTGCTACTACCTCGACTCCCTTACTGTCAGACAGTACTGGCGCTGTCAGTATTGCGCGTGACCCGGTGAAGCATGAGCTCACCAAGCACATCGGTGTGGATGCCCACTTTGTGCGTGCTGCTGTGCAGGATCAGACTCTTGCTCTTCACTATGTGCCCTCTGAGTTACAGTTGGCGGACTTCTTCACCAAGGCACAGACTCGAGCGCAGCACGGCTTTTTCCTCTCCAAACTCAGTGTTGGTGATCCACCATGAGTTTGAGGGGGGGTGTTAGATGTGTATAGTCCCTTTTCGGTATATCCCCATTGTATAAGGGATTTTCTGCACTTTGACACACATGTATATGTAATGGCCTTTGGCCCTCAGGAAATACTAGTTGCCATTCATCCAACAGTCAGTACAATATTATGCAGTCATGCTGGAGAAAAGGGCCAATATGTTAAAACATAGTCAACATGCCTAGTAAAATGGTTAAAGAATTGAGCACATTGTTTTCTACCAAAAAAATCCTACTTGGTGATGCATATTTGCCCAACAAATAATTATCCCTCCAAACTGATGGACTGAGTAAATGGTGTTAAACATGTAGCCAGATTACACGTTTGGGGCCTCATTCTTTCTTCCGCACACATGTGAGCATTCTACCTGTGTTTGTTTGCTCATTATTTTGCCCCTGCGTAATGTAATATCGGGTCAAAAGACGAAAGGTATTAAAACTCGCATAAATATTGTCCATATACAATCAACGAGGGCTCAAACTAGCGGGTAGAACTTTCACAGAATATTTGTTCTAAACAATCTGGATGATGAGCTCATGGTAGAGTTGTTCCATTCACCACAAAAATTAATTGCAAGTTTTCTAGGCTATCATTTACGTTAGTGACTCGCACAAGAGAGAACCTTATAGCATCCTTAGAATTTCTAGTATGTTACTTTATACACAACTATTGAAGCCTAAATTATTTATCTTGTGCAGATGTTGTGTTGGGGTGATCAATATTTTCTAGGGGAAGCCATCTGCAGTTTATCCAAGGTTGTCCAACATCAGTTAGATGATCCAATGCATAATCCAGCTGCAGTATATATTTTCTCTAAATAAATGCAAATGAAGGAAAAGAAACACAAATTCATTCTCCTTATATTTTATTTTGCACCCCTTTGCTGTTTTCCCAGGTACTGACAAGGCCAAATCGGAGCCTAAAATTGAATCTCCGAAATGATTCTGGAGCTCCACTACATAGCACATTGACTGTTCATGCTCAAGAAAATGTTTCGTCGAGGATGGCAGTTGAGATGACATTCCACTGCCTGAACCTGTATAACAAGGGCACTGCCCCAAAAAGTGTATGTATAACTTCCTTGGTATTTATAAGGTTAATCTGATTAGTTGCAGTTGTGAATGGCTGATTTATGTTGTGCAGGATCCCTTCCTGAGAATCTCAAGGTCGTCAGAAAGTCCTATTGCAATTCCTCTCTGTGAAACAGAAGTGGTCAATAACAATTTAAAACCTGTTTGGAGGCCTATAGTACTGACATCACAACAGTATGGTAGCAAGGCAAGTACATTTATCTTTTTGGCGGGTGCCAAGTTAGTCCTAATTCTTAGAAAATGAATATTTCCGTCGGCCATGTTTTGCCCATGTGAAATTTCAAGGTTAATCTGATCTTTTGTTTTTCAACCTGTGACTTTATTTCAGGATACCCCACTGCTAGTTGAGTGTTTAGACTTTGATGTCAATGGAAATCACAAAATTATTGGGTAGGTTTGTTGAGAAAGTAGTTTGGCATATTTTGCCATTGATCCCTTAGTTTAATCATTTTCGTTACTGTTTTGACAAATAGGACTCTCCATACAACTGTCAGTGAGCTTGAAACACTGTATAAATCAAAGGCTGGAGCAGATTTTGTTAGTGTTGATCTCCACTAGTTGGCCCAACGGCCAACTGGACCCTTGACTTAGTCCTGATCGGGGACGCTCAACACAACTGGGTTGCGGGCCCCTGTTGCGCAGCTCCATATAAGGGAGGTGGGGGCCACGAGTGCAGGACGCCAAGTATGGTTCGGACCCCACCTGCCCTGCCTACCGATTGAGGCGGAGCTGACAGCGGCGGGAAGCGCCGCCGCCAGCGCCACCAGCCACTTCACCGTCGACCTCTACGCCGAGCTCCCCTCCGTTCACCTCCACAGCACCGCCATGGCCACCGACACCATGGCCACTGCATCAGGCACCTCGAACTAAAGTGAAGGTATAATACCGATCTAACCTAGCCTACCCGATCCATGGATCTATCAATGGTATCAGCCCAGGTTGGCTTGTTGGATCTTCGGTAGCAAAAGAAATAGGGAGCTTGAAACACTGTATAAATCAAAGGCTGGAGCAGATTTATACAGCCATAAGGGACAAAGGAAGGTTAGATTTTAATTATACAACGCAACATACTTAACAAAAAATCACTCCATCTAGCCTCTTGATCTAAGCAATCTTTGTTCTTTTGAAAGGACAGCTCTTAAAAAGAAAGAAAGGAAAACTGTTCTTGGATAATTTCCAGGAGAAGGTAAAATATACTTTCTTGGACCATATATCCTACGGTTATGAGCTCATGTTTATGGTGGCTATAGATTTTACAGGTTAGTTTCTTAATTAACAGCTTAAATGATTTTTATGTAGCTATTTTAACGATTTGTTGGTGCTTGTGTTTCCAGCAAGTAATGGTATTCTTGGTTCACAATCGTCTTGGCACTACATTGACCCCTCTGGCAGTCTAAACTTATACCAGCAGGTTAGGAATTTTATGACGTTAATTAGATATTCTTGAAACTGAACGCCTTCTCATTGAACCATTTGATGCACCAGGCAATACAAGGGGTCGGCAAAGTTCTGCGGTCTTATGGCAATGGTAGCAAAATTCAAGCAATGGGTTTTGGTCAATGAGGAGGTAAGATTCATTATGTACTTCATTCATTTACTTGTTTTTCATCAGTAGTACTAGTATTTAACTGAACAACTAATGTTTCGCACACGAGAACATAGTGCTCCAGAGCCAAGTTCTGTTAAGCTTCGAATACCCTTCTCTTTTTGGCTTTCCTTGCAAATGTTAGCGGGCAGATATTGTTGACTCGGGAATTAGATTCATGTTGGACTCATGAATGTCATGGTTACAAAATAGTGATGTTCTTATCATGTTCGACCTATTGGCACAAGAAATATCATGCTACAAAATGAACGTTGTTCATGAATGCTGACAAAATATTAGAGCAACGTGTATAATACAGTAATATAGAATAACTGATGGTATTTTATTTATATTGCTTATACCAGTTTTGCAGACCTAATGCATTTTTTGCAGCTGATAGCACTTGTATTTCTTAGACCGCCTTTCATGTTTACATACTTGTCTAATTCTATTCCCATCACAGCTCACAGGAGTTGCTGAGGTATTTGCAGCTTATGAATATACTCTAAAAGTGGTTTCCCTTGCGGGGCCAACCATGTTTGGGCCCGTGATCAACAAGGCTGCAGAAATTGTCAGCCATTCTGTGGAAAACGGAAGTAAAACATATTCGGTCTTACTCATTATTACGGTATGTAATCAGATATCCTCATGTGATTGATGTTAGCTCACAAAATTCACCCGAGCATTGTTTGCAGGCTGAAGTATTTACTGACAAGCAAGAAACAATAGATTCTATTGTGAGGGCATCAGAGTTGCCCTTGTCTATTATCATTGTGGGAGTAGGAGATGCTGATTTCACAGAAATGAAGGTGAACATTTACTGAATATTTTCAGAATTGAGCTTCTTGAAGGCACTTTAACGGCATCTGCGGTGCCATGCGTCCAACGAAGATGCAGGAATTCACTTGCACCTACCAGAAACAATTTTACGAATCACATGTGGTTTGCCTGATGAACAAAGGCTGCCTGCTTATTTTTCAACGCAACATGAAGTACCACTAATGCTTATCTGACAATTCCCCCTGGCTTTGTCAGATGCTAGAGGCGGGCTACGGTAAGCGGCTGGAAAGCTCAACAGGTCATGTCGCGAGCCGGGACATCGTACAGTTTGCTCGCATGAAGAAAAATGGAGGTCAGCAGCAGTTTCACATACCTTCGACTAACTCCGGCTGCTGTACCACCGTGGCTATTCCTGACCTGAAAAATAACTGCGACACCCATCACTGAAAGGCAACAATTTTGTGTGCAGGTCAGAACGTTCTCCAAGGTCTGCTGGATAAACTACCTGGGCAGCTCGTGGAGTACATATCCGGCCCCCGCCCGGTGGATTGCAACACATTAGACAAACTTGGGCTAGCAATTGGATGAACCGAGAGATGTTTTGCCGCCAACCATTTGGGTGTGTTTGGCAGCAAATTATTGTAAAAACCAAAGTATTGAAAAACAACAGTAGCTTGTTTGTATCCACTGTCCACTAGAGGGTAGTTCAAATGGAATGATTGGGCTTGAGGAAAAAGAAAGGTTACTTTTATACCCATGGGCACCAAATTACCACTCTCCTTCACATTGCTTAATAATCAACTGTGTATGATTCAAGACTTCATTTTTGAATTTCTCATAAAGCACCGTTTGCCACGATTCTTTGCGCTTACACGCAGTACAATATGGAAAATACCAGAAATGACCACAAGGCAAAGTACTACAATGGTGATCCAGGCTTATAGTTCATTACAGAGTTTGCTTAGCCCATGGCATGCATACCCCTCGGTTTATACCATCTCTTCCACATGCTATTGCCTTCAAGATTGGATGAATAACCAAAATTCAGCTTCAACTTCAGCATCTACTCTGCAACATGTGCTGAACGTCACTGCAGGACGATTCATATGTTTCCATGTGGCGATTGGGTAGATGAGCATAAGCTGAAGCTATAATGTTGTTTGGGGGTCAAGAGATAATTTGCTGGTATCTGTGCCAGCGCCGTGGCTAGACGCCTTCTTCATCTCCAATGCAGTTTTGTATGGCGGGGCGATGGGAGGCTGGACTGGATCTAGGCTCTGGTAGGTGCCGCCTTCTGTGCTTGGAAGGGGGTATGAGCGGTCTGAATCGTAACCGCTGAGGTCACCGCAAGCCAGAAACGGGATGTAGACCTTGTTTGGTCCCTCCAACCATCCGCTTCTGCAATCTGCACGTGAAAAATAGCATAGATAATTTGGTATCATGTATCATACGTTCAGCCTATTGCGGCAGTAGAGCATATCATTCTCAGTACCTAGATCATCAGCCCCAGAAGGAGTTCCCACTTTCTCCAGCAGGTGATATAAATCTTTCTCTTTGAAGCCCTCTGGAGGTGAGTAGTTCTCGCAAACTGCAAATGCCTCTGTTTGACAAACATAAAGATAAGATCATATAAAAAACTTCTCATCAAGCGGGAAATATTATCAATGCTAAAAAGACAACATCAGAATATCAGTAATGCGACAAAAATGACGTGCGTCATATAGGAAAATAGGCAGACATACAAAAGGTACATGTTGACTCATTCTCCTTTAAGCAGTGAAGGCTTACCGATACTTGAGTTGCGGCTGCTTTTTGGCTTTGCAAATGTAACTTGTGAGAAGAACAGCTTTAACTGCATAAAACATTGATAGCAATAAGCACTATACTGTTTCCACATAAACACCTCGTGCAAACATCTAGAATGAATCAGTAAGTTAAATGCCACTTCTACCAAACAGAGTGTAAAATTGTAGCAATATCATGACAACTCTACTGTGACACTTAAGAGACTATTTGTAATCAAGCATATACAAAAAAGACACATGAAAGCTGATGACTAACTTCCTCGATGAAACAAAATGTTTCTGAAGTACATATGGAAATTCCTAACCAGACAAGCAAACCAGCACCAACCAATACCTGGCAATACAGGAGACTTGTATCTTTACCCCGGAAAATCTTCGCAACAAATTTTCCACCAACTTTGAGTACATGAGTCACAATTGTCAGTGCCTAAATGCAACACATATATATACACAAATTAGCCAAATAAACAAGCAACTTGCAAGTTCAATCTGGAAAACTAAGCCAATGAAAACTGCAAGTAGTTGAAAATATAACAAGTTAATAGAACCATAGTGTTACACCATGTAGTTCTACAACATACACAGCAACGAATGAGTAAAAATGGTCCAATGTTCAATAAAAAAATACAAATAAGTAATTGCACCGAAAGTAAACATTTTAAGGCAGAATGCCGAACATAAACTGCAGGGTTAAGGTAGCATTATTTTTGGACAATGTATCTTATGGACGCTGCAAATTGCTTCCAATAAAAATATACCAACCGCCAATATAAGCTGGGACTGAACAAACTCGTCCATATCATGAAGTCCAGTAACTGCAATCATCCAAAGCGAAGTAAGAAACAGAAGTACCATAAACACATGTAACATGGTTATGGACCACTCGTCTAGCAATGCAATCTTACCATCAGGGGCACCATCACAGACAACCAAGTCCGCTTTGCATCCATCAAAATGCCTGATAACCTGGCAGCATATTTACATCTGTTACAGCAAGCAAAAAAATAATTACACAAAATTAATCTATATGTGTCTATCCAATATCCATCTCACCACTTCCGCTGTTCGAGCATTGGTGATGTCGCCCTGCACTTGTATGACACCTTCTATCGGAGCCATCGGTTGCAGATCGATTGCGACGATGAGAGGAAGGCCACCATCTCTGGTATAAGCAGAGCACAGAAACAATAAGATACAAAGAATGAAATTATGTTGGAACATAAAGTGTTCGCACTGACGCTACTACTTACTTGCCGTCAGACGATAGCTTTGCCGGTAGATACAAATTGCGGCTCAAAACCTGCAATTGCGATTGAGATAAGCAACTGAACGAAGGCATGCAAGCATGGATGGGCGAAACTGAGCATGCTAATACCTGGCTCCAGCTCCCAGGAGCAGCGCACAGGTCAACGGCACGCTTCACTCCTGCACACACGAACAGCAAAACGAGAACGCCCTGTGGTTAATTCGATGCTGTGCATCAATGGAAGCAAAGTGGCAGGAAGGCGAACGAGCCGATTGGGTTGAGACGAGACCGTGGAAGATGTTGAACTCCTGGTCGATCTGCATGAGCTTGAAGGCGCTGCGAGCCCTCCATCCCTCCTCCTTGGCCTTCCGGTAGTAGATGTCCTGGGAAACCGATGGGCAGACCAGCGAGCCGCGGGCACGGTGAGGGGCAGCGAAGCGAAGTGGGGGAGGGGAGGGGGCGAAGCTGGGTGAGACGAAAGAGAGGGAGGCCGCGTACCCGCTTGTCTTTGGAGGCCTTGCCCATGGCGACGAGGAGCCCAGCGCGGCGCAGGAAAGGAGCGGCGCGGTGCGGCGGAGGCCGACGGTGGTGTGCGCGGAGGTCCGATTGGAGATGACGGCGGGGAAGGAGGAGCGACCGGCGGCGCGGCGCGGCGCGGCGCGGGTAGTCTGTCTGCTGGGTGCCGACTGCGGCTGGGCTGGGCTGGGCTGTTGGGCCTATCTCGCTCTATACGGCTGTAGACGGAATCGAGCCCGTTCTCTTGAGATGGGTCCAAACGACCCTGAACCTAGCAAAGTTTTATTTTTCGTTCTAAAAAAAGTATATTTTTTTACCCGAAAAAGGGAAAATTGAGAAACTCTAATTAGGAAAGTGCAAAGAAGAAGCACATATGCTGCTGGCGTCTTTGGGTGCTGCGAGGGTTCGTTGTGCACACTGGTTTAATGGAAAAGTGGTTTCCCTATCAAAATAATAAATGCTTTACATATGAACTAGGAAAATTGCCCGTGCGTTGCAACGGGGATACACTATTAAAACATAACCGCCATGAAAACTGACGAGGAAGAAAACATGAAAGGATTATGTATGTTTTACCTCCTCACCGTGTCGCTGTTGACACCCTTCCCGCCCTGCATCGTGTACATCAACATCACATGACATGACATGACAAGCAATTGCTTAAGATCCTGCCATGGATCCACCTCAGCCCCGTCGTGAATCCCGGTCGTGTACTGTCACCATGGTGGCCGCACACGACGGGGGTCGTGACCAGTATCTTCATCATCTTTTTCACCGCATTTTTGGGACCTTGGTGCAGGCGAGTATAATGTCCCTGAGCTGACGAGATAATGAATCCTGTCCACTCTTGATGTCTGAACCGAAGATTTGGAAGTCGATATGTCGACGGATCCTCTTCTTGTATCTTAGTGTCTTTCATGGTAGATGGAAATAAGAATTAAGAGGACATAATATGTTTAAATTAGAGGTGCATGTGCTATTATGTTCATCTCTAAAATAGATTAACTGTACAGATAATTTGACCCCCTTAAAAGTTCTCTGTCAGAGCATATAAAATCACTATGTGCAGTTTACCTAATCTGACCATACTAATTAAGTGTAAGTGTAACTCATGCAAACAAAAAGGAAATTCACTATGCCCACAAAGATCTAACTTTGTTGATCCTCACTTAACAGATAGTGGGCAACTTCAGTACAAAAATCCGAACAAAAGTGCTGTAATTTAAACCACCCGCTGAAGCAATCCTGGTACAAGACTGATTCAATAGCATATTTCAATCTGGTGTTGCAACATCTTACACTCACCTGCTTACCGTCCGCCAAACATGGTTTTGCTCTCTCGCACACAGATGGACCAGGCTGGAGTTTTCAGTTCCTTCCGTTTTTGAACGGGGTTTTCAGCTCCTTCATGCAGCCCAAAAGGACATGGCGCAGATTTATTTTCACCATCCCTGCTACGACCAACAACCATCAGAATAACCCGTAATGCTTTTATCTCCCAGTTTCGTTTTCTTTATAATGGAACTCCCTTCTTCTCACAGATCCATCATTCCTTGCCTGTCGAGCTCCCTTTGTCCTCAGTTCCGCAGCCATCAGAGTCCCCCCGTACAGCCGGCGGCCAAGCAGGCCTGGGACGCAGCACAAGCGCCATGGAGGAGATTGGCCTAGAGGATTAGGGCGTTCGCGCGTCCCCTTCCAGCCGGCGGCCAAGTAAGCATCGGTCATACCACGGGTGCCGTGAAGGAGCTCAGCCGGGAGGAGCAGGACGTCCTTGCCGGTCCCCTTCCAGCCAGCGCCAAGCATGCCCACGTCTCAGCCGGGGTGCCGTGGTCTCTGAAGCCATCAATGCTGCGGCGTTGTACGAGTGATGGCAGGCACAAGCGATGATGGAGCCGAGCGTGGCTATGGGGTGCGTGGGGATGGGCGATGGTGGTGCGGCTCCAACCGTTGGAGGCCAGATGCGGGATTGCGGATGGCAACGCTGCTTCGGCATTAGGAGTCGGCGGCAGAGAGAACGGAGACCCAAAGCTTGCGTACGGCTGCGTATATACATATCTACTTGGCTTAGCCCTCACTACGAAGATCCTGCAAAGTCAGAACGGCAAGAATCAAAGAAGGGGTCAACGGAAGAGGAGATCGAGTCGGCCCCGATGGGGCACCGTGCTCGTGGAGACAAAATTAAAAATAGTGTGCGTGAATCGGGCGTGAATCGGACGAGAAACATGCGATGCATACGTGTGAGGGGATGTACGTAAATTTTTACCACGGACCGAACCAAGCAGACCAAACCAAGAATATCACCTCCTTTTAATAGTAGGTATAGATATAGATATAGATATAGATATAGATATAGATATGACCATGTATTTCCGTTGAAGAAAATTGTTCTCATCATACACACACAAAAAATCGCACAAAATTCCGCTTTGTTGCATATGTAGAAACACAATGTTGCGATAGCTCACTGCACTTGTGATCCTGGCTTTTGATGTAAGGGATGTGTTTACTCATAGGAACACTTTCATGCCAAATACACACACATCACCTACACAGGATGCACAAATAGTATGGACGCAAAAGAAAAAAAAACTTATGTTTTTTCTTTGAGAATGAAAAAAAGCTTATGTATCCCCGCCATAAAAATAAACAACCATAAATCGTAAATTAAGCATGTAGCTGAAACGGTGATAAGCGAGGTGATAACTCTAACTAGTGGGTCAAATCACTGCAGCTACCAAGAAAAGGGGCAGTTCCAATTTCAAATGCGGATATGAATTTTTGCTAGGGGCTCCAAAAAGTCAGATTTCGCAATTTAGGTGTCCACGTCACACAGATCAATGAGACCATAACCATATATAGATGACAATATGGGAGAAACAATCACACAACTATCTTTTTTTTTAGAATCACCGGGGGGGAGCTCCCCCACCTGAATATATTGCTCAAAGGGTTGCCGTGGCAGCGAGTACAGAATTACATAGGCACGGTGCAACATGCAGAGAGGTAGGAGCGCCACGAGAAGGCGTCCTCCTTGTCTTGTGAAAGCACAAGATGATGAGACCAGAGATCCAAAGCAGTAATAAGGTTCCTAAGGGTTATTACAAAGTTTTGTTCGACCAATCTAAATACCATGTCATTACGTGCTGCCCAAATCATCCATAGTAAAGCCAGGAGAACCGAAGGCCAAGCCGTGGTCGGGAGGTGAGGAGGAGTAGTGGCGTCCCATAGGTCTGAGATTTCGCTGGTTGGAGGCAGGAGCCCAAGTCGTTGCCAAATTCTGTTAGCAAGAGGGCACATGATGAAGAGGTGGTTGGAGTCCTCGAGTAGCCTAGCACACCGAGGGCATATATCTGAATCGATTATATGCTTGCGTGCAAGGTTGACCCTAGTGTTGAGACGGTCTTTGAAGAGTAGCCATGCGAATACTTTGAGCTTCCGAGGAACTTTGGCATTCCATATGAAGGGAGCAATGAGATCGTTATCTGGCCGAGCCATGAGGGCACTGTATGCATGTGCTTGGTGGAGAAGGCAATGTCATGTCGTAAGAACCGTTGGTCTTCCCCCGCCGATGGCATAAAATCCTGCAAAATAGCCACAAGTGACACTAGCTCTTGTTCTGCCGTGAGGGAGAGGCGATTACAGAGGTTAGCTTGAATACCGTAACGCAAAATGTTAGCCACTTTAACCAGCTCTAAGGTGGAGTGTGAAAATAGGTGGGGGAAGGTGACGGCAAGGGGTTGTGGGACCAGCCAAGTGTCGAGCCAGAAATATGTGTGTGAACCACTATTTGTGAGCACGAAGGATATATTTTGTACAGTAGGGATTTGCTATGAAATTGTGCGGCACAGAAAAGAGGTTTGTGGGGGTAAGGAGACTAGAGCGTTAGGGTGTTGAAGATCAAGCCACTCCAGCCAGGGTGTTTGTGCAGTGGAGAGTGATTTGGCTGCAAATTTCATAAGGAGGCAGTTGTTCTGAACGTGTAAGTTTTTGAGCCCTAGACCACCAAATTTTTTGGTAAACAGATATTTTTCCATGCAACAAGACATTGAGCACCTGAGCAAGCATCGTCTCCTGCTAAAAAAACTCCTTCTCAGGGAGTCCAGAGTTTTGATTGTTTTCTTTGGGATGCGAAAAACAGACATAAAATAGGTGAGGATTGAATCTAGCACCGCATAAATGAGGATGAGCCGATCACCTTTATCAAGAAGTTTAGCACGCCAACCGGTAAGTAGTTTCCTGGTTCGTTCAACCAGAGGGTTGAAAACATTGGTGAGAGGTTTGGTCGGGGCGAGAGGAAGACCACTAGTAGAAAACATGGCATACGTTTGGGCCAGGTAAGCCCATTAGTCCCGGTTCGGCAACGAACCGGTCCCAATGGGCCCATTGGTCCCGGTTCGTGAGGCCAGGGGCCTGCCGGGCCTCGTGGGGGCATTGGTCCCGGTTCGTCTGGCCTCTTTGGTCCCGGTTGATGGGACGAACCGGGACCAATGGTCCTCGCTCCTGGCCCACCTCCATTGGACCCAGTTCGTGGCATGAGCCGGTATGAAAGGGTGGCCTTTAGTCCCGGTTCTTGCCACAAACCGGGACCAATGAGTTGCCTATATATATCCTCGCCCGCGAGCAGAGCACTCCCACTGCTCTGTTTTTCCTGGCCGGCGACGGGGGAGGCTTGTGGTGCTCTAGCTTACCTCCTATGCCCATCAGGTGTTCGATGGAATGCCCGAGCCACACTACTTAAGCTTTCTCCTCTCCAAGCTCGACCTCCAAGCTCCATTTTCCTCAATATTTGTCTAGGTTTAGCGGTCCGTCACGTCACGTCCCTGTCTTCACCGTCGTCGATCGCCCGCGCCGATCTCGTCGCCGGCACCACCGTGGTGAGCCTCTTGTTCTTATCTTCTTTCTGAAAGGAAAAAATTCTTACTTGTATGTTTATATAGATACTTGTATAATTTTCTTACTTTTATTATTGCTTCTTATTCTTTAGTGCGATGGTTTTGGTATCCGCCCCCGTCGGCCCTCGTCCTGTCTATGATTAGGATGTGGTATATATTATCTTTATAACTATTTGGTTCATTTATTGTTTATGACAATTATGCCGACCAGCGTGACATAGATTTTATTTATCTAGGAGGTATGTGGACCGAAAATTCCAACCGACCCTATTGTCGAGAGGTTAAATTTAGTTGAAGAAGAAAACAATTTCTTGAAGGAAAAACTAAAAAAATTGAGGAGGAGAAGATGATATTGGAGTTGCATGTTGCGGATGTCGTCGATGATCACAAGATCAAGATGGATGCAATGCGCTTGAAGATTAGAAAGATTAGAAAATATGCCATTCATACCGAGGCTTGGTATCATTATGCCGTTGGCTCAATTGTTACCTTGGTTGCGGTTATGATCGCATTTGTTTTGGCATTAAAATATTTTACATAGTTTCAATGTATGGTTTAATTAATTAGATGCTGTGGAGAGCTATATGTTGTTAGATGAGAACAATATATGTACTTTGGTTTTAATGTGATGATGAACTTCTATTAATTTGGTCACTTAATTATCTATTCATGATGTTCTGTAATGTTTTTTGACACACTTAGTTATATATAATGCACGCAGATGAACCGACAATGGATGTATGGTGACAAACACACCTCCGAGTACATTAAGGGCGTGCATGATTTTCTCAAAGTGGCTGAGGCAAACAAGCAGGATGGTTTTATGTGTTGTCCATGCCCTATATGTGGGAATACGAAGTCTTACTCTGACTCGAAAATCATTCACACCCACCTGCTTTATAAGGGTTTCATGCCACACTATAATGTTTGGACCAAGCACGGAGAAATAGGGGTTATGATGGAAGACAACGAAGAAGAAGAGGGTGATGATAACTATGTGCCCCCCGAATACAGTGATGCTGCAACGGGGGAAGCTGTTGAAGATCAAGAGGAACCAGACGATGTGCCCGATGATGATCTCCGTCGGGTCATTGTTGATGCAAGGTGTCAGTGTGAAAGTCAAAAGGAGAAGGTGAAGTTCGATCGCATGCTAGAGGATCACAAAAAAGGTTTGTACCCCAATTGCGAAGATGGCAACACAAAGCTCGGTACCGTACTAGAATTGCTATAGTGGAAGGCAGAGAATGATGTGCCTGACAAAGGATTTGAGAAGCTACTGAAAATATTGAAGAAGAAGTTTCCAAAGGACAATGAATTGCCCGACAGTACGTATGCAGCAAAGAAGGTTGTTTGCCCTCTAGGATTGGAGGTGCAGAAGATACATGCATGCCCTAATGACTGCATCCTGTACCGTGGTGCGTACGAGGATTTGAACGCATGCCCGATATGCGGTGCATTGCGGTATAAGATCAGACGAGATGATCCTGATGATGTTGACGACGAGCGCCCCCGGAAGAGGGTTCCTGCCAAGGTGATGTGGTATGCTCCTATAATACCACGGTTGAAACGCTTGTTCAGAAACAAAGAGCATGCCAAGTCGATGTGATGGCATAGAGATGACCATAAGAAAGACGGGAAGTTGAGAGCACCCGCTAACGGGTCGCAGTGGAGAAAAATCGAGAGAAAGTACTAGGAGGAGTTTGCAGGTGACGCAAGGAACGTATGGTTTGGTTTAAGCGCGGATGGCATTAATCCTTTCAGGGAGCAGAGCAGCAATCACAGCACCTGGCCCATGACTCTATGTATCTATAACCTTCCTCCTTGGTTGTGCATGAAGCGGAAGTTCATTATGATGCCAGTTCTCATCCAAGGCCCTAAGCAACCCGGCAACGACATTGATATGTACCTAAGGCCATTAGTTGAAGAACTTTTACAGCTGTGGACTGGAAAAGGTGTACGTGTGTGGGATGAGCACAAACAGGAGGAATTTGACCTACATGCGTTGCTATTTGTCACCATCAATGATTGGCCTGCTCTCAGTAACCTTTCAGGACAGACAAACAAGGGATACCACGCATGCACGCACTGTTTAGATGACACCGAAAGTATATACCTGGACAAATGCAGGAAGAATGTTTACTTGGGGCATCGTCGATTCCTTCCGACCAACCATCAATGTCGAAAGAAAGGCAAGCACTTCAAAGGCGAGGCAGATCACCGGAAGAAGCCCGCCATGCGTACCGGTGATCACGTACTTTCTATGGTCAATGATTTAAAAGTAATATTCGGAAAGGGTCCCGGCGGACTATCTGTTCCGAATGATGCTAAGGGACACACACCCATGTGGAAGAAGAAATCTATATTTTGGGACCTACCCTACTGGAGAGACCTAGAGGTCCGCTCTTTGATCAACGTGATGCACGTGACGAAGAACCTTTGCGTGAACCTGCTAGGCTTCTTGGGCGTGTATGGGAAGACAAAAGATACAACGGAGGCACGGGAGGACCTGTTGTTGGGGAACGTAGTAATTTCAAAAAAATTCCTACGCACATGCAAGATCAGGGTGATGCATATCAACGAGAGGGGAGAGTGTTGTCCATGTACCCTTGTAGACCGAAAGCAGAAGCGTTAGCACAATGCGGTTGATGTAATCGTATGTCTTCACGATCCGATCGATCCAAGTACCGAACGTACGGCACCTCCGAGTTCAGCACACATTCAGCTCGATGACGTCCCACAAACTCTGATCCAGCAGAGCTTTGGGGAGAGTTTCGTCAGCACGACGGTGTGATGATGGTGTCAATGATGCTACCGACGCAGGGCTTCGCCTAAGCACCGCTATGATATTACCGAGGTGGAATATGGTGAAGGGGGCACCGCACACGGCTGGGAGAGATCAACATATCAACTTGTGTGTCTATGGGGTGCCCCCTGGCCACGTATATAAAGGAGTGGAGGAGGGGGAGAGTCCGACCCTTCTAGGTGTGCCCCAAGGGGAGTCCTACTCCCACCGGGAGTAGGATTCCCCCCCTTCCATGTAGTAGGAGTAGGAGAGAAGGAAAGGGAAAAGAGGAGAGAAGGGAGGAGGGGGCGCATCCCCTCCCCTAGTCCAATTCGGACTAGGCCTGGGGGGGCGTGCAGCCTCCCCTCTCTCTTTTCCCTAAAGCCGAATAAGGCCCATCTACTCCTTGGCGAATTCCCGTAACTCTCGGTACTCCGAAAAATACCCGAATCACTCGGAACCTTTTCGATGTCCGGATATAGTCGTCCAATATATCGATTTTTACGTCTCGACCATTTCGAGACTCCTCGTCATGTCCCTGATCTCATCCGGAACTCCGAACTACCTTCGGTACATCAAAACACATAAACTCATAATATAAATCGTCACCGAACGTTAAGCCTGCAGACCCTACGGGTTCGAGAACTATGTAGACATGACTGAGACACGTCTCCGGTCAATAACCAATAGCGGAACCTGGATGCTCATATTGGCTCCTACATATTCTACGAAGATCTTTATTGGTCAAACCGCATAACAACATATGTTGTTCCCTTTGTCATCGGTATGTTACTTGCCCGAGATTCGATCGTCGGTATCTCAATATCTAGTTCAATCTCGTTACCAGCAAGTCTCTTTACTCGTTATGTAATGCATCATCCCGCAACTAACTCATTAGTCACATTGCTTGCAAGGCTTATGGTGATGTGCATTACCGAGAGGGCCCAGAGATACCTCTCCGACAATCGGAGTGACAAATACTAATCTCAAAATACGCCAACTCAACAAGTACCTTCGGAGACACCTGTAGAGCACCTTTATAATCACCCAATTACGTTGTGACGTTTGGTAGCACACAAAGTGTTCCTCCGGTAAACGGGAGTTGCATAATCTCATAGTCATAGGAACATGTATAAGTCATGAACAAAGCAATAGCAACATACTAAACGATCAAGTGCTAAGCTAACGGAATGGGTCAAGTCAATCACATCATTCTCCTAATGATGTGATCCCGTTAATCAAATGACAACTCATGTCTATGGTTAGGAAACTTAACCATCTTTGATTCACGAGCTAGTCAAGTAGAGGCATACTAGTGACACTATGTTTGTCTATGTATTCACACATGTATTATGTTTCCGGCTAATACAATTCTAGCATGAATAATAAACATTTATCATGAATTAAGGAAATAAATAATAACTTTATTATTGCCTCTAGGGCATATTTCTTTCAGTCTCCCATTTGCACTAGAGTCAATAATCTAGCTCACATCACCATGTGATTTAATACTAATATTCACATCTGCATGTGATTAACACCCATAGTTCACATTGTCATGTGACCAACACCCAAAGGGTTTACTAGAGTCAATATTCTAGTTCACATCGATATGTGATTAACACCCAAAGAGTACTAAGGTGTGATCATGTTTTGCTCGTGAGAGAAGTTTAGTCAACGGATCTGTCACATTCAGAGCCGTATGTATTTTGCAAATATTCTATGTTTACAATGCTCTGTACGGAGCTACTCTAGCTAATTGCCCGCACTTTCAATATGTATCCAGACTGAGACTTAGAGTCATCTGGATCGGTGTAAAAGCTTGCATCATTGTAACTCTTTACGACGAGCTCTTTTATCACTTCCATTATCGAGAAATATTTCCTTAGTCCTCACCAAGGCTATTCTTGACCGCTGTCTAGTGATCTACTCCTAGATCAAAATTGTACTCCCTTGCCAAACTCAGAGCAAGGTATACAATAGGTCTGGTACACAACATAGCATACTTTATAGAACCTATGACTGAGGCATAGGGAATGACTTTTCATTCTTTTTCTATTTTCCGCCATGGTCGTGTTTTGAGTCTTACTCAACTTCACACCTTGCAACACAGGCAAGAACTCCTTCTTTGACTGTTCCATTTTGAATTACTTCAAAATCTTATCAAGGTATGTACTCATTGAAAAATCTTATCAAGCGTCTTGATCTATCTCTATAGATCTTGATGCTCAATGTGTAAGCAGCTTCACCGAGGTCTTTCTTTGAAAAACTCTTTTTCAAATACTCCTTTATGCTTTCCAGAAAATTCTACATTATTTCCGGTCAACAATATGTTATTCACATATACTTAGAAATGTTGTAGTGCTCCCACTCACTTTCTTGTAAATATAGGCTTCACCGCAAGTCTGTATAAAACTATATGCTTTGATCAACTCATCAAACTGTATATTCCAACTCCGAGATGCTTGCACCAGTCCATAGATGGATCACTGGAGTTTGCACACTTTGTTGGCACCTTTAGGATTGACAAAACCTTCTGGTTGCATCATATACAACTCTTCTTTAATAAATCCATTAAGGAATGCAGTTTTGACATCCATTTGCCAAATTTCATAAAATGTGGCAATTGCTAACATGATTCGGACAGACTTAAGCATCCATACGAGTGAGAAAATCTCATCGTATTCAACACCTTGAACTTGTCGAAAAACTGTTTGTGACAAGTCAAGCTTTGTAGATAGTAACACTACTATCAGCGTTTGTCTTCCTCTTGAAGATACATTTATACAATATGGCTTGCCGATCATCGGGCAACTCCACCAAAGTCCACACTTTGTTCTCATACATGGATCCCATCTCAGATTTCATGGCCTCAACCATTTCGCGGAATCTGGGCTCATCATCGCTTCCTCATAGTTTGTAGGTTTATCATGGTCTAGTAAAATGACTTCCAGAATAGGATTACTGTACCACACTGGTGCAAACCGTACTCTGGAAGACCTACGAGGTTCTGTAGTAACTTGATTTGAAGTTTCATGATCATCATCATTAGCTTCCTCACTAATTGGTGTAGGAATCACTGGAACTGATTTCTGTGATGAACTACTTTCCAATTCGGGAGAAGGTACAATTACCTTATCAAACTCTACTTTCCTCCTACTCACTTCTTTCGAGAGAAACTTCTTCTCTAGAAAGGATCCATCTTAGCAACGAATATCTTGCCTTCGGATCTGTGATAGAAGGTGTACCCAACAGTTTCCTTTGGGTATTTTATGAAGACACACTTCTTCGATTTGGGTTCGAGCTTATCAGGTTGAAACTTTTTCACATAAGCATCGCAGCCCCAAACTTTAAGAAACAACAACTTTGGTTTCTTGCCAAACCACAGTTCATAAGGCGTCGTATCAACGGATTTTGATGGTGCCCTATTTAAAGTGAATGCAGTTGTCTCTAATGCATAACCCCAAAACGATAGTGGTAAATCGGTAAGATACATCATAGATCGCACCATATCTAGTAAAGTTAGATTACGACGTTCGGACACACCATTACGTTGTGGTGTTCCGGGTGGTGTGAGTTGCGAAACTATTCTGCATTGTTCCAAATGTAGACCAAACTCGTAACTCAAATATTCTCCTCCACGATCAGATCGTAGAAACTTTATTTTCTTGTTACGATGATTTTCCACTCCACTCTGAAATTCTTTGAACTTTTCAAATATTTCAGACTTATGTTTCATTAAGTAGATATACCCATATCTTCTCAAATCATCAGTGAAGGTGAGAAAATAACAATACCCACCGTGAGCCTCAATATTCATCGGACCACATACATCAGTATCTATGATTTCCAACAAGTCAGTAGCTCGTTCCATTGTTCTGGAGAACGGAGTTTTAGTCATCTTTCCCAAAAGGCACGGTTCACAAGCATCAAATGATTCATAACCAAGTGATTCTGAAAGTCCATCTTTGTGGAGTTTCTTCATGCGCTTTACACTGATATGACCAAACGGCAGTGCCACAAATAAGTTGCACTATCATTATCAACTTTGTATCTTTTGGCATCAATATTATGAATATGTGTATCACTATGATCGAGATCCAACAAACTATTTTCATTGGGTGTATGACCATCGAAGGTTTTATTCATGTAACAGAACAACAATTATTCTCTGACTTTAAATGAATAACCGTATTGCAATAAACATGATCAAATCATATTCATGCTCAACACAAACACCAAATAACATTTATTTGGGTTTAACACTAATCCCGAAAGTATAGGGAGTGTGCGATGATGATCATATCAATCTTGGAACGACTTCCAACACACATAATCACTTCACCCTCAACTAGTCTCTGTTTATTCTGTAACTCCTATTTCGAGTTACTAATCTTAGCAACCGAACAAGTATCAAATACCCAGGGGCTACTATAAACCTAGTAAGGTACACATCAATAACATGTATATCAAATATACCCTTGTTCACTTTGCCATCCTTCTTATCTACAAATATTCAGGGCATTTCCGCTTCCAGTGACCATTTCCTTTGCAGTAGAAGCACTCAGTTTCAGGCTTTAGTCTAGATTTGGGCTTCTTCACGGAAGTGACATCTTGCTTTCCATTCTACATGAAGTTCCCTTTCTTTCCCTTTGCCCTTTTCTTGAAACTAGTGGTCTTGTCAATCATCAACACTTGATGCTCTTTCTTGATTTCTACCTTCATCGATTTCATCATCATGAAAAGCTCGGGAATCATTTTCGTCATCCCTTGCATACTATAGTTCATCATGAAGTTCTACTAACTTGGTGATGGTGACTAGAGAACTCTGTCAATCACTATCTGATCTGGAAGATTAACTCTCACTTGATTCAAGCGATTGTAGTACCCAGACAATCGGAGCACATGCTCACTAGTTGAGCGATTCTCCTCCATCTATTAGTTATAGAACTTGTTGGAGATTCCATATATCTCAACTCGGGTATTTGCTTGAAATATTAAGTTCAACTCCTGGAACATCTCATATGGTCCATGATGTTCAAAACATCTTTGAAGTCCCGATTCTAAGCCGTTTAGGATGGTGCGCTAAACTATTAAGTAGTCATCATATTGAGCTCGCCAAATGTTCATAACATCTGCATCTGCTCCTGCAATAGGTCTGTCACCTAGCGGTGCATCAAGGACATAATTCTTCTGTGCAGCAATGTGGATAAACCTCAGATCACGGATCCAATCCACATCATTGCTACTATCATTTTTCAACTTAGTTTTCTCTAGGAACACATATAAAACATAGGGAAGCAACAATGCGAGCTATTGATCTTACAACATTATTTGCAAAATACTACCAGGACTAAGTTCATGATAAATTAAAGTTCAATTAATCATATTACTTAAGAACTCCCACTTAGATAGACATCCCTCTAATCATCTAAGTGATCACGTGATCCAAATCCACTAAACCATGTCCGATCATCATGTGAGATGGAGTAGTTTTCAATGGTGAACATCACTATGTTGATCATATCTACTATATGATTCACGCTCGACCTTTCGGTCTCAGTGTTCCGAGGCCATATTTGTATATGCTAGGCTCGTCAAGTTTAACCTGAGTATTCTGTGTGTGTAAAACTGTCTTACACTCGTTGTATTTGAACGTAGAGCTTATCACACCCGATCATCACGTGGTGTCTCAGCACGAAGAACTTTCGCAATGGTGCATACTCAGGGAGAACACTTATACCTTGAAATTTAGTGAGAGATCATCTTATAATGCTACCGTCAATCAAGCAAAATAAGATGCATAAAGGATAAACATCACATGCAATCAATATAAGTGATATGATATGGCCATCATCATCTTGTGCTTGTGATCTCCATCTCCGAAGCACCGTCATGACCACCATCGTCACCGGCACGACACCTTGATCTTCATCGTAGCATCGTTGTCGTCTCGCCAACTATTGCTTCCACGACTATTGCTACCTCTTAGCGATAAAGTAAAGCAATTACAGGGCGATTGCATTGCATATAATAAAGCGACAACCATATGGCTCCTGCCAGTTGCCAATAACTTTGTTACAAAACATGATCATCTCATACAATAAAATTTAGCATCATGTCTTTGTTGGAAATATGCCCTAGAGGCAATAATAAAATGATTATTATTATATTTCCTTGTTCATGATAATTGTCTATTATTCATGCTATAATTGTGTTATCTGGAAATCGTAATACATGTGTGAATACATAGACCACAACATGTCCCTAGTGAGCCTCTAGTTGACTAGCTCGTTGATCAACAGATAGTCATGGTTTCCTGACTATGGACATTGGATGTCATTGATAACGGGATCACATCATTAGGAGAATGATGTGATGGATAAGACCCAATCCTAAGCATAGCACAAGATCATGTAGTTCGTTTGCTAGAGCTTTTCTAATGTCAAGTATCATTTCCTTAGACCATGAGATCGTGTAACTCCCGGATACCGTAGGAGTGCTTTGGGTGTACCAAACGTCACAACGTAACTGGGTGGCTATAAAGGTATACTACAAGTATCTCCGAAAGTGTCTGTTGGGTTGACATGGATCGAGACTGGGATTTGTCACTCCGTATGACGGAGAGGTATCTCTAGGCCCACTCGGTAATGCATCATCATAATGAGCTCAATGTGACCAAATGGTTGGTCACGGGATCATGCATTACAGTACGAGTAAAGTGACTTGCCGGTAACGAGATTGAACGAGGTATTGGGATACCGACGATCGAATCTCGGGCAAGTAACGTATCGATTGACAAAGGGAATTGTATACGAGATTACCTTAATCCTTGACATCGTGGTTCATTCGATGAGATCATCCTGGAACATGTGGGAGCCAACATGGGTATCCAAATCCCGCTGTTGGTTATTGGCCGGAGAGCTATCTCGGTCATGTCTGCATGATTCCCGAACCCGTAGGGTCTACACACTTAAGGTTCAGTGACTCTAGGGTTGTAGAGATATTAGTATGCGGTAACCCGAAAGCTGTTCGGAGTCCCGAATGAGATCCCGAACGTCACGAGGAGTTCCGAAATGGTCCGAGGTGAATATTTGTATATGGGAAGTCCAGTTTCGGCCACCGGGAAAGTTTCGGGGGTCACCGGTATTGTACCGGGACCACCGGAAGGGTCCGAGGGGTCCACCAGGTGGGGCCACCTATCCCGGAGGGCCACATGGGCTGAAGTGGGAAGGGAACCAGCCCCATGTGGGCTGGTGTGCCCCCCTTGGGCCTCCCCCTGCGCCTAGGGTTGGAAACCCTAGGGGTGGGGGGCGCCCCACTTGACTTGGGGGGCAAGTCCCCCCCTTGGCCACCGCCCCCTTGAGATTAGATCTCTAGGGGGGCGGCGCCCCCCCAGGTCCCCTATATAAAGAGGCGGGGAGGGAGGGTAGCCGCACCCTAGTCCCTGGCGCCTCCCTCTCCCCCCGTACCACTTCTCCCTCTCGCTGAGCTTAGCGAAGCCCTGCCGAGATCGCCGCTCCTTCCACCACCACACCGTTGTGCTGCTGGATCTCCATCAACCTCTCATTCCCCCTTGCTGGATCAATAAGGAGGAGACGTCTTCCTCAACCATACGTGTGTTGAACGTGGAGGTGCCGTCCGTTCGGCACTAGGATCTTCGGTGATTTGGATCACGAGTACGACTCCCTCAACCCCGTTCTCTTGAACGCTTCCGCTCGCGATCTACAAGGGTATGTAGATGAACTCCTCTCTCTCGTGGCTAGATGACTCCATAGATTGATCTTGGTGAAGCGTAGAATTTTTTTATTTTCTGCAACATTCCCCAATAGTGGCATCATGAGCTAGGTCTATGCGTAGTTTCTATGCATGAGTAGAACACAATCTTGTTGTGGGCGTAGATGTTGTCAATTTTCTTGCCACTACTATTATTATCTTGTTTCGGCGGCATCGTGGGATGAAGCGGCCCGGACCGACCTTACACGTACGCTTACATGAGACAGGTTCCACCGACTGACATGCACTAGTTGCATAAGGTGGCTAGCGGGTGTCTGTCTCTCCCACTTTAGTCGGATCGGATTCGATGAAAAGGGTCCTTATGAAGGGTAAATAGAAATTGGCATATCACGTTGTGGTTTTTACGTAGGTAAGAAACGTTCTTGCTAGAACCCTATTGCAGCCACGTAAAAGCATGCAACAACAATTAGAGGACGTCTAACTTGTTTTTGCAGCATATGCCTTGTGATGTGATATGGCCAAAAAGGTTGTGATGAATGATATATATGTGATGTATGAGATCATGTTCTTGTAATAGGAATCACGACTTGCATGTCGATGAGTATGACAACCGGCAGGAGCCGTAGGAGTTGTCTTAATTATTGTATGACCTGCGTGTCAATGAATAAACGCCATGTAATTACTTTACTTTATTGCTAAACCGTTAGCCATAGTAGTAGAAGTAATAGTTGGCGAACAACTTCATGGAGACATGATGATGGAGATCATGATGATGGAGATCATGGTGTCATGCCGGTGACGAAGATGATCATGGCGCCCCAAAGATGGAGATCAAAGGAGCAATATGACATTGGCCATATCATGTCACTATTTGATTGCATGTGATGTTTATCATGTTTTTGCATCTTATTTGCTTAGAACGACGGTAGTAAATAAGATGATCCCTCATAATAATTTCAAGAAAGTGTTCCCCCTAACTGTGCGCCATTGTGAAAGTTCGTTGTTTCGAAGCACCACGTGATGATCGGGTGTGATAGATTCCAACGTCCACATACAACGGGTGTAAGGCAGATTTACACATGCAAAACACTTAGGCTGACTTGAGGAGCCTAGCATGTACAGACATGGCCTCGGAACACAAGAGACCGAAAGGTCGAACATGAGTCGTATGGAAGATACGATCAACATGGAGATGTTCACCGATGATGACTAGTCCGTCTCACATGATGATCGGACATGGTCTAGTTGAGTCGGATCATGTATCACTTAGATGACTAGAGGGATGTCTAATCCGAGTGGGAGTTCATTAAATAATTTGATTAGATGAACTTAATTATCAAGAACTTAGTCTAAAAACCTTTGCAAAATGTCTTGTAGATCAAATGGCCCACGCTCATGTCAACCTCAACTTCAACGCGTTTCTAGAGAAAACCAAGCTGAAAGATGATGGCAGCAACTATACGGTCTGGGTCCGGAACCTGAGGATCATCCTCATAGTTGCTAAGAAAGCATATGTCCTAGAAGCACCGCTAGGTGAAGCACCCATCCTAGAGAACCAAGACGTTATGAACGCTTGGCAGTCGCGTGCTGATGATTACTCCCTTGTTCAGTGTGGCATGCTTTACAGCTTAGAACCGGGGCTCCAAAAGCATTTTGAGCAACACGGAGCATATGAAATGTTCGAAGAGCTGAAAATGGTTTTCCAAGCTCATGCCCGGGTCGAGAGATATGAAGTCTCCGACAAGTTCTACAGTTGTAAGATGGAGGAAAATAGTTCTGTCAGTGAGCACATACTCAAAATGTCTGGGTTGCACAACCGCTTGTCCCAGCTGGACATTAACCTCCCGGACATGGTGGTCATTGACAGAATCCTTCAGTCGCTCCCACCTAGCTACAAGAGCTTTGTGATGAACTACAATATGCAGGGGATGGTGAAAACTATTCCTGAAGTATTTTCAATGCTGAAATCAGCGGAGGTGGAAATCAAAAAGGAACATCAAGTGTTGATGGTCAATAAAACCACTAGTTTCAAGAAAGGCATGGGTAAGAAGAACTTCAAGAAGGACAGCAAGGGAGTTGCCGCGCCCGGTAAGCCAGTTGCCGGGAAGAAGCCAAAGAATGGACCCAAACCTGAGATTGAGTGCTTTTATTGGAAGGGAAGGGGACACTGGAAGCGGAACTACCCCAAATACTTAGCGGACAAGAAGGCCGGCAACACTAAAGGTATATGTGATATAAGTGTAATTGATGTGTACCTTACCAGTACTCGTAGTAGCTCCTGGGTATTTAATACTGGTGCGGTTGCTCATATTTGTAACTCAAAACAGGAGCTGCGGAATAAGCGGAGACTGGCGAAGGATGAGGTGACGATGCACGTCGGGAATGGTTCCAAGGTCGATGTGATCACCGTCAGCACGCTACCTCTACATTTACCTATGGGATTAGTTTTAAACCTCAATAATTGTTAGTTAGTGCCAGCTTTGAGCATGAACATTGTATCTGGATCTCGTTTAATACAAGATGGCTACTCATTTAAATCCGAGAATAATGGTTGTTCTATTTATATGAGAGATATGTTTTATGGTCATGCCCCGCTGGTCAATGGTTTATTCTTAATGAATCTCAAACGTGATGTTACACATATTCATAGTGTGAATACCAAAAGATGTAAGATTGATAATGATAGTCCCACATATCTGTGGCACTGCCGCCTTGGTCACATTGGTGTCAAACGCATGAAGAAGCTCCATATAGATGGACTTTTGGAGTCTCTTGATTTCGAATCATTTGACACGTGCGAACCATGCCTCATGGGTAAAATGACCAAAACTACGTTCTCCGGAACAATGGAGCGAGCAACCAACTTATTGGAAATTATACATACTGATGTATGCGGTCCAATGAGCATTGAGGCTCGCGGTGGCTATCGTTATGTTCTCACCCTCACTGATGACTTAAGTAGATATGGGTATGTCTACTTGATGAAACACAAGTCTGAGACCTTTGA
Organism: Triticum dicoccoides; assembly: GCF_002162155.2. Classification (NCBI taxonomy): domain Eukaryota; kingdom Viridiplantae; phylum Streptophyta; class Magnoliopsida; order Poales; family Poaceae; genus Triticum; species Triticum dicoccoides. The sequence continues at coordinate 573,600,022 of NC_041393.1, forward strand.
AAGGTTCAAGGAATTTCAGAATGAGGTAGAGAATCAACGTGACCGAAAAATAAAGTTCTTACGATCAGGTCGTGGAGGAGAATATTTAAGTCATGAATTGGGTATGCACTTAAGGAAATGTGGAATCGTTTCACAACTCACGCCGCCTGGAACACCTCAGTGTAACTGTGTGTCTGAACATCGTAATCGCACTCTATTGGATATGGTGCAATCTATGATGTCACTCACCGATTTACCGCTATCATTTTGGGGATACGCTCTAGAGATAGCTACATTCACTTTAAATAGGGCACCGTCTAAATCTGTTGAGACGACACCGTATGAATTATGGTTTGGGAAGAAACCTAAGCTGTCATTTCTGAAAGTTTGGGGATGCGATGCTTATGTCAAGAAACTTCAGCCTGAAAAGCTCGAACCCAAGTCAGAAAAATGCGTCTTCATAGGATACCCTAAGGAAACCATTGGGTATACCTTCTACCTCAGATCCGAAGGCAAGATCTTTGTTGCCAAGAATGGGTCTTTCTGGAGAAAGAGTTTCTCTCGAAAGAAGTAAGTGGGAGGAAAGTGGAACTTGATGAAGTACTACCTCTTGAACCGGTAAGTAGCGCAGCTCAGGAAGATGTTCCTGTGGTGCCTGCACCGACTAGAGAGGAAATTAATGATGATGATCAAGGTACTTCGGATCAAGTTACTATTGAACTTTGTAGGTCCACAAGGACACGTTCCACACCAGAGTGGTATGGCAACCCTGTCCTGGAAATCATGTTGTTAGACAACGGTGAACCTTCGAACTATGAAGAAGAAATGGCGGGCCCAGATTCCAACAAATGGCTTGAAGCCATGCAATCCGAGATAGGATCCATGTATGAAAACAAAGTGTGGACTTTGACAGACTTGCCCGATGATCGGCTAGCGATAGAAAAAAATGGATCTTTAAGAAGAAGACGGACACGGATGGTAATGTTACCATCTTTAAAGCTCGACTTGTCGCTAAGGGTAATCGACAAGTTCAAAGGGTTGACTACGATGAGACTTTCTCTCCCGTAGCGAAGCTGAAGTCCGTCCGAATCATGTTAGCAATTGCCGCATACTATGATTATGAGATATGGTAAATGGACGTCAAAACGACATTCCTTAACGGCTATCTTAAGGAAGAACTGTATATGATGCAGCCGGAAGGTTTTGTCGATCCTGAGAATGCTAACAAGGTATGCAAACTCCAGCGATCCATTTATGGGTTGGTGCAACCATCTCGGAGTTGGAACATTCGCTTTGATGAGATGATCAAAGCGTTTTGGTTTATGCAGACTTATGGAGAAGCCTGCGTTTACAAGAAAGTGAGTGTGAGCTTTGTAGCATTTCTCATATTATATGTAGATGACATACTTTTGATGGGAAATGATATAGAACTTTTGGACAGCATTAAGGCCTACTTGAATAAGTGTTTTTCAATGAAGAACCTTGGAGAAGCTGCTTACATGTTAGGCATCAAGATCTATAGGGATAGATCAAGACGCCTCATAGGTCTTTCACAAAGCACATACCTTGATAAGATATTGAAGAAGTTCAATATGGATCAGTCCAAGAAGGGGTTCTTGCCTGTGTTGCAAGGTGTGAAATTGAGCTCGGCTCAATGCCCGACCATAGCAGAAGATAGAGAAAAGATGAGTGTCATCCCTTATGCCTCGGCTATAGGGGGTATTATGTATGCCATGCTGTGTACCAGACCTGATGTAAACCTTGCCGTAAGTTTGGTAGGAAGGTACCAAAGTACTCCCGGCATGGAACACTGGACAACGGTCAAGAATATCCTGAAGTACCTGAAAAGGACTAAGGATATGTTTCTCGTTTATGGAGGTGACGAAGAGCTCGTCGTAAAGGGTTACGTCGACGCTAGCTTCGACACAGATCTGGATGACTCCAAGTCACAAACTGGATACGTGTATATTTTGAATGGTGGGGCAGTAAGCTGGTACAGTTGCAAGCAAAGCGTCGTGGCAGGATCTACATGTGAAGCGGAGTACATGGCAGCCTCGGAGGCAGCGCATGAAGCAATATGGATGAAGGAGTTCATCACCGACCTAGGAGTCATACCCAATGCATCGGGGCCGATCACTCTCTTCTGTGACAACACTGGAGCTATTGCCCTTGCCAAGGAGCCCAGGTTTCACAAGAAGACCAGGCACATCAAGCGTTGCTTCAACTCCATTCGTGAAAATGTTCAAGATGGAGACATAGATATTTGCAAAGTGCATACAGATCTGAATGTCGCAGATCCTTGACTCAAACTCTTCCGCGAGCAAAACATGATCAACACCAGAACTCTATGGGTGTTCGATTCATCACAATGTAACTAGATTATTAACTCTAGTGCAAGTGGGAGACTGTTGGAAATATGCCCTAGAGGCAATAATAAAATGATTATTATTATATTTCCTTGTTCATGATAATTGTCTATTATTCATGCTATAATTGTGTTATCCGGAAATTGTAATACATGTGTGAATACATAGACCACAACATGTCCCTAGTGAGTCTCTAGTTGATTAGCTCGTTGATCAACATATAGTCATGGTTTCCTGATTATGGAAATTGGATGTCATTGATAACGGGATCACATCATTAGGAGAATGATGTGATGGACAAGACCCAATCCTAAGCATAGCACAAGATCGTGTAGTTCGTTTGCTAGAGTTTTTCTAATGTCAAGTATCATTTCCTTAGACCATGAGATCGTGTAACTACCGGATACCGTAGGAGTGCTTTGGGTGTACCAAACGTCACAACGTAACTGGGTGGCTATAAAGGTATACTACAGGTATCTCCGAAAGTGTCTGTTGGGTTGACACGGATCGAGACTGGGATTTGTCACTCCGTATGACGGAGAGGTATCTCTGGGCCCACTCGGTAATGCATCAACATAATGAGCTCAATGTGACCAAGTGGTTGGTCACGGGATCATGCATTACGGTACGAGTAAAGTGACTTGCCGGTAACATGATTGAACGAGGTATTGGGATACCGACGATCGAATCTCAGGCAAGTAACATACCGATTGACAAAGGGAATTGTATACGGGATTACCTGAATCCTTGACACCGCGGTTCATTCGATGAGATCATTGTGGAACATGTGGGAGCCAACATGGGTATCCAGATCCCGCTGTTGGTTATTGGCCGGAGAGCTGTCTCGGTCATGTCTGCATGATTCCCGAACTCGTAGGGTCTACACACTTAAGGTTCGGTGACGCTAGGGTTGTAGAGATATTAGTTTGCGGTAACCCGAAAGTTGTTCGGAGTCCCGGATGAGATCTCGGACGTCACGAGGAGTTCCGGAATGGTCTGGAGGTGAAGATTTGTATATGGGAAGTCCAGTTTCGGCCACCGGGAAAGTTTCGGGGGTCACCGGTATTGTACCGGGACCACCGGAAGGGTCCCGGGGGTCCACCGGGTGGGGCCACCTATCCCGGAGGGCCACATGGGCTGAAGTGGGAAGGGAACCAGCCCCAGGTGGGCTGGTGCGCCACCCTTGGGCCTCCCCCTGTGCCTAGGGTTGGAAACCCTAGGGGTGGGGGGCGCCCCACTTGACTTGGGGGGCAAGTCCCCCCCCTTGGCCGCCGCCCCCTTGAGATTAGATCTCTAGGGGGCCGGCGCCCCCCCAGGGCCCCTATATAAAGAGGGGGGAGGGAGGGCAGCCGCACCCTAGTCCCAGGCGCCTCCCTCTCTCCCCGTACCACCTCTCCCTCTCGCTGAGCTTGGCGACGCCCTGCCGAGATCGCCGCTACTTCCACCACCACGCCGTTGTGCTGCTGGATCTCCATCAACCTCTCCTTCCCCCTTGCTGGATCAAGAAGGAGGAGACGTCTTCCCCAGCCGTATGTGTGTTGAACACGGAGGTGCCGTCCGTTCGGCACTAGGATCTTCGGTGATTTGGATCACGACGAGTACGACTCCCTCAACCCCGTACTCTTGAATGCTTCCGCTTGCGATCTACAAGGGTATGTAGATGCACTCCTCTCTCTCGTTGCTAGATGACTCCATAGATTGATCTTGGTGAAGCATATAATTTTTTTATTTTCTGCAACGTTCCCCAACAGTCTTGACCATACCACATCACAACATGCCCTGCAAAAACAAGTTAGACGTCCTCTACTTTGTTGTTGCAAGTTTTACGTGGCTGCTACGGGCTGAGAAAGAACCGTTCTTACCTACGCATCAAAACCACAATGATAGTTCGTTAAGTTAGTGTTGTTTTAACCTTCTCAAGGACCGGGCGTAGCCACACTCGGTTCAACTAAAGTTGGAGAAACTAACACCCGCCAGCCACCTATGTGCAAAGCACGTCGGTAGAACCAGTCTCGCGTAAACATACGCGTAATGTCGGTCCGGGCCGCTTCATCCAACAATACCTCCGAACCAAAGTATGAGATGCTGGTAAGTAGTATGACTTGTATTGCCCACAATTCACTTGTGTTCTACTCGTGCATATAACATCTACGCATAAAACCTGGCTCGGATGCCACTGTTCGGGAACGTAATAATTTCAAAAAAATTCCTATGCACACGCAAGATCATGGTGATGCATAGCAATAAGAGGGGAGAGTGTTGTCCATGTACCCCCGTAGACCGAAAGCGGAAGCATTAGCACAACGCGGTTGATGTAGTCGTACGTCTTCACGATCCGACCGATCCAAGTACCGAACGTATGGCACCTCCGAGTTCAGCACACGTTCAGCTCGATGACGTCCCACGAACTCCGATCCAGCAGAACTTTGCGGGAGAGTTTCGTCAGCACGACGGCGTGATGACGATGTTGATGATTCTACCGACGCAGGGTTCACCTAAGCACCGCTACGATATTACCGAGGTGGAATATGGTGGAGGGGGGCACCGCACAAGGCTGAGAGAGATCAACAGATCAACTTGTGTGTCTATGGGGTGCCCCCTGGCCACGTATATAAAGGAGTGGAGGAGGGGGAGAGGCCGACCCTCCTAGGCGTGCCCCAAGGGGAGTCCTACTCTCATCGGGAGTAGGATTCCCCCCTTCCATGTAGTAGGAGTAGGAGAGAAGGAAAGGGAAAAGAGGAGAGAACGAAGGAGGGGGCGTAGCCCCTCCCCCTAGTCTAATTCGGACTAGGCCTTGGGGGGGGCGCAGCCTCCCCTCTCTCTTTTCCCTAAAGCCCAATAAGGCCCATCTACTCCCCGGCGAATTCCCGTAACTCTCCGGTACTCCGAAAAATACCCGAATCACTCGGAACCTTTCCGATGTCCGAATATAGTCATCCAATATATCGATCTTTACGTATCAACCATTTCGAGACTCCTCGTCATATCCCCAATCTCATCCAGGACCCTGAACTACCTTCGGTACATCAAAACACATAAACTCATAATATAAATCGTCACCGAACGTTAAGCGTGCGGACCCTACGGGTTCGAGAACTATGTAGACATGACCAAGACACGTCTCCGGTCAATAACCAATAGCGGAACCTAGATGATCATATTGGCTCCTACATTTTCTACAAAGATCTTTATCGGTCAAACCGCATAACAACATGCGTTATTCCCTTTGTCATCGGTATGTTACTTGCCCGAGATTCGATCGTCGGTATCTCAATACCTAGTTCAGTCTCATTACCGGCAAGCCTCTTTACTCGTTATGTAATGCATCATCCCGCAACTAACTCATTAATCACATTGCTTGCAAGGCTTATAGTGATGTGCATTACCGAGAGGGCCCAGAGATACCTCTCCGACAATCGGAGTGACAAATCCTAATCTCGAAATACGCCAACTCAACAAGTACCTTTGGGGACACCTGTAGAGCACCTTTATAATCACCCAGTTATGTTGTGACGTTTGGTAGCACACAAAGTGTTCCTCTGGTAAACGGGAGTTGCATAATCTCATAGTCATAGGAACATGTATAAGTTATGAAGAAAGCAATAGCAACATACTAAACAATCAAGTGCTAAGCTAACAGAATGGGTCAAGTCAATCACATCATTCTCCTAATGATGTGATCCCGTTAATCAAATGACAACTCATGTCTATGGTTAGGAAACTTAACCATCTTTGATTAACGAGCTAGTCAAGTAGAGGCATAGTAGTGACACTATGTTTGTTTATGTATTCACACATGTATTATGTTTCCAGTTAATACAACTCTAGCATGAATAATAAAAATTTATCATGAAATAAAGAAATAAATAATAACTTTATTATTGCCTCTAGGGCATATTTCCTTCACCTGCAACGTTTGCACGAAAAATACGGCTTGCCTCCAAAGCAGTATGAAGGTCCTGCCGGCTACGCTCTTACCAAAGAAGAGAAGGAAATCTTCTTTGAATGGCTGCTCAGTATGAAGGTCCCGTCTGGCTTCTCGTCGAATATAATGGGAATAGTAAATATGCCAGAGAAAAAGTTCCAGAACCTAAAGTCTCATGACTACCACGTTATTATGACGCAACTGCTTTCGGTTGCATTGAGGGGGCTTCTACCAGAAAACGTTCGATTAGCCATTGTGAAGCTATGTTCATTCCTCAATGCAATCTCTCAGAAGGTGATCGATCCAGAAATCCTACCAAGGTTAAGGAGTGATGTGGCGCAATGTCTTGTCAGTTTCGAGCTGGTGTTCCCACCATCTTTCTTCAATATCATGACACACGTCCTAGTTCATCTAGTCGACGAGATTGTCATCCTGGGCCCTATATTTCTACACAATATGTTCCCCTTTGAGAGGTTCATGGGAGTCCTAAAGAAATATGTCCGTAACTGTGCTAGGCCAGAAGGAAGCATCTCTATGGGCCATCAAACAGAGGATGTCATTGGGTTTTGTGTTGACTTCATTCCTGACCTTAAGAAGATAGGTTTACCTCAATCGTGGTATGAAGGGAGACTGGGTGGAAAAGGCACGCTAGGAGGGGACTCAATAGTATGTAGGGACGGGCATTCTTGGTCTCAAGCACACTACACGGTTCTACAGAATTCTACCTTGGTGACCCCATATGTCGATGAACACAAGAACATTCTACGCTCCAAACACCCGGACCAGTGTGAGGACTGGATTACATGTGAACACATCAGGAGTTTCGGCAGTTGGTTCCAAACATGTCTCAGGTGTGACAATACTGTTTCCGATGACCTGTACTCGTGGGCGAGGGAACCATCTTTGACTGTAATGACCTACAAAGGGTATGAGATAAATGGGAATACATTTTACACGATCGCCCAAGATCAAAAGAGCACCAACCAAAGTAGTGGTGTCCGCTTTGATGCAGCAACCAATAGGGGAAAGGACACATATTATGGTTACATAGTGGACATATGGGAACTTGACTATGGAAATGATATTAAGGTCCCTTTGTTTAAGTGCAAATGGGTCAATCTGTCAGGAGGTGGGGTAAAGGTAGAACCACAGTACGGAATGCCATTAGTGGATCTGAACAATCTGGGGTACACAGAAGAGCCATTCGTCCTAGCCAATGATGTGGCGCAGGTTTTCTATGTGAAGGACATGTCTACCAAACCGAGAAAAAGAAAATATAAGGAAGCGGATACATCATACGATGAGCCAAAGCGCCACATAATTCTTTCAGGAAAAAGAGACAGCATGGGATTGGAGGGCAAGACAGACGTCTGAAGATTATTAAAAGTTTCACGAAATTCCTCCCTCCAAAGTCAAGGCTGACCCAAGCATCCTGTTGAACGATGAAGATTATCCATGGTTACGGCGCAATAAGCAAATCACACAAGAAAAGAAAAAGTGAAGACTTTCTATCAACAACTAGTATGATGATGCCTTTGATGTAGAATATCATTGCAGTTACATTTGAACAAATGAAATCCCTTTGTAACAGATGAGTTTTCTTCCGAAACCCTGATACTTCCAAAGAGATTGTCTATTTTGTATCTAGTTTTTGTCGTAACCCTCTCAACATTTTAGCACATGCTATGTGGGTGAAATGATGATACCATGCCAACTTTCAACCTTTTCAGAGTTCATTTGTAGTGCTTTTCAATTTAAGGGTCATTTAGCTCAAATAATGAACTAATAGCAAAAAGAATGAACTAAAAGAAAAAAGAATGAACTAATATCAAAAAGAATGAACTAAAAATAATCAATTAAAATATTCTGTTATGATCAACTAAAACAAAATATAACATCCTTCAATAGCAAAAAGGATCAACTAAAAAGCTTTTATAAAACTCCAATAGCAAAAGGAATCAACTAAAAAACTTTTATAAACCTCTAGTATTATTGAAACTAAAATTATATAAAATAGCAAAAAGAATTTTCATAAAGAATTTTTTTTGTTAGAAACTTTAATAGCAAAAAGAATTATCATAAAGAATTTTTATGTTAGACACTAAAATAACAAAATCTATTTTTGAATATAATGATAAAACACAGTAATATTAAATAGTAGGAAAAAGAATCACTCAAAAATCTATGTTTATAGTAATGTTATTCAAAAACTAGTGATTCACATAAATTTCAACAAATTCAAGTTTAAACTATTGAAATTGGAAAAGAAATGGCACTAACAGAAAGTTTATATTTTTTATTACCTAAAAGCAAAAGGAACTAAAAAATAAAGCAAAAAACAAAAGAAAATAAATAATGCAAAAAACAAAAAAAAACTGGGAAAAATAAAAAAATGCCACCTACTGGGCCACTACGGCGTGAATACGACTAGAAACCCTACCATGGGCCAGGATTCAGGCTCGCAGAAGGCCCAGTAGGCCCATCAGGCATATCAGTGACAATTAGGCCCGTAAGCCTGCAATAGAGAGGAGCTTGAGAGGGGTGCGGCAGTGGGGCTTATAAACCACTGCCCGCCCCTCTCAACTAGCGAGGTGGGACTAAAGTTTTGGCCACGGGCAGCACGAGGCGTTTGGTCCCGGTTGGTGGCACCAACCGGTACCAAAGGGGGGCATTAGTACCGGTTGGTGGCACCAACCGGGACAAATGTCCACCTTTAGTCCCGGTTGGTGCCACCAACCGGGACCAAAGGCCTCTTCTTCCCGCCCTTTGGGCCGCTGAAAAGAGGCCTTTTGTCCCGGTTGGCAGCTCCAACCGGGACTAAAGGGGGTCTTTGGTCCCGGTTGGTGCCACCAACCGGTACCAATGCTTTGCCTATATAAACAACACTTGTCAAATTTTCGTTTCAGTTCCTCATTCTCCCGCCGCCGACGCCGCCCTTTGCCATGTCGCCCGCGCCCGGCGCCACCGTCGCTGTCGCCCGTGCCCGTCGTCGCTGCCCCCGTCGCCACCCTCGCCCCGCGCCGTCGTTGTCACCCCCGACGCCACCGCTGCCCCGACCTCACCGCCTTGACGCCCCATGCCATCGGCTTTGCCGCCCTGCGCCGTCGCCGTCACCGCCCACACCCTCGCCCCCGCCCTTGCCCGCGCCGCGCATCATCCTCGTTGCCGACTGATACGTCTCCAACGTATCTACTTTTCCAAACACTTTTGCCCTTGTTTTGGACTCTAACTTGCATGATTTGAATGAAACTAACCCGGACTGATGCTGTTTTTAGCAGAACTGCCATGATGTTGTTTTATGTGTAGAAAACAAAAGTTCTCGGAATGACCAAAAATCCACGGAGATAAGTTTTGGAAAATATAAAAAATACTGGTGAAAGAATCAAGACCAGGGGCCCACACCCTGTCCACGAGGGTGGGGGGCGTGCCCCCTATCTCGTGGGCCCCCTGACGCTCCACCGACCTCAACTCCAACTCCATATATTCTGTTTCGCAGAGAAAAAAATCAGAGAGAAAGTTTCATCGCGTTTTACAATGCGGAGCCACCGCCAAGCCCTAATCTCTCTCGGGAGGGCTGATTTGGAGTCCGTTCGGGGCTCCGGAGAGGGGGATTCGTCGTCGTCGTCATCATCAACCATCCTCCATCACCAATTTCATGATGCTCATCGCCGTGCGTGAGTAATTCCATCGTAGGCTTGCTGGACGGTGACGGGTTGGATGAGATTTACCATGTAATCAAGTTAGTTTTGTTAGGGTTTGATCCCTAGTATCCACTATGTTCTGAGATTGATGTTGCTATGACTTTGCTATGCTTAATGCTTGTCACTAGGGCCCGAGTGCCATGATTTCAGATCTGAACCTATTATGTTTTCATGAATATATGTGTGTTCTTGATCCTATCTTGCAAGTCTATATTCACCTATTGTGTGTTATGATCCGACAACCGCGAAGTGGCAATAATCGGGATACTTCTCGGTGATGACCATAGTTTGAGGAGTTCATATATTCACTATGTGCTAATGCTTTTTTCCGGTTCTCTATTAAAAGGATGCCTTAATATCCCTTAGTTTCCGCTAGGACCCCGCTGCCATGGGAGGGTAGGACAAAAGATGTCATGCAAGTTCTTTTCCATAAGCACGTATGACTATATTCGGAATACATGCGTACATTACATTGATGAACTGGATCTAGTTCTGTGTCACCCTATGTTATAGCTATTACATGAGGAATCGCATCCGACATAATTATCCATCACTAATCCAATGCCTATGAGCTTTTCACATATTGTGCTTTGCTTATTTACTTTTCCGTTGCTACTGTTACAATTACTACAAAACTGTTATCTTTACTTTTGCCATTGTTACCTTTACTATCATACTACTTTGCTACTAAATACTTTGTTGCAGATACTAAGTTATCCAGGTGTGGTTGAATTGACAACTCAACTGCTAATACTTCAGAATATTCTTTGGCTCCCCTTGTGTCGAATCAATAAATTTGGGTTGAATACTCTACCCTCGAAAGTTGTTGCAATCCCCTACACTTGTGAGTTATCAAGACTAATTTCTGGCGCCGTTGCCGGGGAGCATAGCTCTATTCTTTGAGTCACTTGGGATTTATATCTGTTGATCACTATGAGGAACTTGAAAGACGAAAGAACCAAGATTTTTCCCTCAACTACGAGGGGAGGTAAGGAACTGCCATCTAGCTCTGCACTAGATTCTGCTTCTATTTTGAGTAAGCTTGCGACACCTAAACCTGCTACTGCTATGAATTCTGATATGTCGCATGTTATTGATGATGCCACTTCTGCTATGCATGATGAAACTACTTTTGTGCGTGATACTACTTTGCCGTTAGGTGAATTTCTTGATGAACAACTTGCTAGGGTTAGAGAGAATGAAATTATTGAAGATGCTATTATTAATGATAGTGCTGATGAAAGATCTCCCCTGATTATGAATTACCTATTGTTTCTGAGGGTTATGTTATGGAGGAGGAAGCTGCTAGAGCTATTTTTGCTTGCAAAGATAGATATGATCTTAAAAAGTTATTAGCTAAATGGAAGCAGCAATCTCTTAATGCTAGAAGCAAACCCGACCTTGCTTTTGCTACTTCACCTATCTGTGTTACTAATAAGGATTATGAATTCTACGTTGATCTTGAAATAATTACTTTGGTTGAATCTGATCCTTTTTATGGCCTTGAATCTGAAACTGTTGTGGCACATCTTACCAAGTTAAATGATATAGCCACCTTGTTTACTAATGATGATAAGTCTCGCTGTTATTATATCCTTAAGATATTTCCGTTCTCATTAAAGGTGATGCTAAGACTTGGTTTAATTCTCTTGATCCTGGCTGTGTGCGTAGTCCCCAGGATATGATTTATTACTTCTCTGCTAAATATTTCCCTGCTCATAAGAAAAACGCTGCCTTGCGGGAAATATATAATTTTGTGCAAATCAAACAAGAGAGTCTCCCACAAGCTTGGGGGAGGCTTCTCCAATTACTTAATGCTTTGCCTGATCATCCTCTTAATAAAAATGAAATACCTGATATCTTTCATAATGGACTCACTGATGCTTCCAAGGACTACTTGGATAGTTGTGTTGGTTGTGTTTTCAGGGAAAGAACAGTCGATGAAGCTGAATTACTATTGAATAATATGTTGACTAATGAAAATAATTGGACTCTTCCTGAGCCAAATCCCGAGGCAATTCCTGAACCAATTGAGCCAACTCCTGAGCCTATTCTTAAACCCACTCCGAAGAAGAGAGGTGTTCTATTTCTCAGTCCTGAAGATATGCAAGACGCAAAGAAATCAATGAAAGAAAAAGGTATTAAAGCTGAAGATGTTAAGAATTTACCACCTATTGAATAAATACATGGTCTTAATATACCGCCTGTTGATGAACCACATTGTCTTGATAACCCGACACAGGTAGTAAAGATAAATTCTCTCTATAGATATGATAAAGTTGAAATTCCCTCTACTAAATTTCATAGCCCATGCTTAGATGAATTTGATGACTTTATGGCTAGACAAGAAAGTTTTAATGTTTATGTTGGTAGAGAATTAAAAAATAATGCTTTCAAGATAGGACGCTTGAGTGATTATATGGCTAGAGTTAAAGGTGAACTTAAACTCATTAGCAAATATGCTTCTATGGTTGCTACTCAAGCTGAGCAAGTACTTAAAGCTCAAAATGATTTGCTTGATGAATTAAATAATAAACCTGACCTTGCTGTTAGAGTGGCTACTAGAACTGGTAGAATGACTCAGGAACCTTTGTATCCTGAAGGCCACCCTAAGAGAATCGAGCAGGATTCTCAGAGAAATAATTTAGAGGCACCTAGTTCTTCCAAAAAGAAGAAAAAGAAAAACGATAGGACTTTGCATGCTTCTAGTGAACCTGTTGTAGACACACCTGAGAATCCCAATGATATTTCTATTTCTGATGCTGAAACTCAAACCTAGTGATAATGTTAATGATAATGTTCATGTTGATGCTCAACCTAGCAAAAACAATGATGTAGAGATTGAACCTGCTGTTGATCCTGATAACCCACAATCAAAGAATCAACGTTATGATAAGAGAGACTTTGTTTCTAGGAAGCACGGTAAAGAAAGAGAACCATGGGTTCAGAAACCCATGCCCTTTCCTCCTAAACCATCGAAGACAAAGGATGATGAGGATTTTGAGCGCTTTGCTGAAATGATTAGACGTATCTTCTTACGTATGCGCTTAACTGATATGCTTAAAGTGAATCCTTATGCTAAGTATATGAAGGATATCATTACAAATAAAATAAAGATACCGGAAGCTAAAATTTCCACCATGCTTGCTAATTAGACTTTTAAGGGTGGAATACCAAAGAAACTTGGAGACCCAGGGGTACCAACCATACCATGCTCCATTAAAAGAAATTATGTTAAAACTGCTTTATATGATCTTGGAGCACGTGTTAGTGTTATGCCTCTATCTTTGTATCGTAGACTTGACTTGAATAAGTTGACACCTACTGAAATATCTTTGCAAATGGCTGATAAATCAATTGCTATACCTGTCGGTATTTGTGAGGATGTGCCTGTTGTGGTTGCAAACGTTACTATCTTAATGGACTTTGTTATTCTTGATATTACCGAGGACGATAGTGTGTCAATTATCCTTGGTAGACCGTTTTTGAATACTGCAGGGGCTGTTATTGATTGCAACAAAGGCAATGTCACTTTTCATGTTAATGGTAATGAGCATACGGTACACTTTCCGAGGAAACAATCTCAAGTTCATAGCATCAATTCTATTGGAAAAGTTCCGACTATTATTATTGGAGGTTTTGAATTTCCTCTTCCTACTGTCAAGAAAAAGTATGATATTCTTATTGTTGGGGATGTTCATATCCCCGTTGAGGTAACGTAGTATTATTCGAAATTTCTTCGGTTCCGTGTTATTCAGAATGAGTTTGTTAACAAGACTTGATCAAGCTTGTTAGTGGATTCATTTTGATGATCATGAGATGGATGAAACTAGAAGGCACAACCTTCTGACCCTCTTTTTACTTTCTGTTATTTAGAATAAATAAAGCAAAAATAGTATTATCCGTCTGTTTTCTGAATTATCTGTGCAATAAACAATATCCCGAAAATAAAAGTGCTCCAAATGCCCTGCAAATTTAGTATGATTTTTTATGGATTATTTGAGGATTTTGGCACTGAAAACACTTCAGGAGGGGCAAGCACCTGGCCACGAGGGTGGAGGGCGCGCCCACACCCCCTGGGCACGCCCCCCTGTCTCGTGGGCCCATGATGACCCCCCTCCACTTATTCCCGCACCCACACACTCCATCTTCTTCCCAAAAAAATCCTCATCCAGCTCAAGCACGAGTTCTAGCTCATTTTGCTGCGGTTTTCGATCTCCTTGCTCAAAGCTCCTTTCACAAAACTACTTTGGGAGATTGTTGCTTGGTATGTGACTCCTCCATTGGTCCAATTAGTTTTTGTTCTAGTGCTTTATTCATTGCAAATTTTTGCTGCATAGGTGACCCTGTTCTTGAGTTTGCATGTCAAATTTATGAGGTCCCAAGTAATTCTAATGCATGATATAGGCTCTAGGCACTTGTAGGAGTAGTTGCTATCAATCTTGTTTAGTTTTATTCACTTTTATTTTGAAGTTACTAAAATTTCAGAAATTTTCAGAAAATGTTAAGTAGATCTTTGAGGGGCTCTTCTAGCCAAGGCTCCCAGGAAAATCAAGCTAAAGAGAAGGAAAAGGCCAAATATAATCTTCCTCGCGTAGCGGAAGTTCGGCCGTGTGAATGACCATGCTATAATTTCCCGAGAGAAGCTAGGATTTATGAAGACTTTTATTCCTTGATCGAGAATGTAGGCCGCACTGATTTCCTCCGCGACCGGATCGATCAGTATCTCTTACTCACCAATACTTTTGTGCAAAACTTTTATTATTATCCTAAGAAGTCACCGCCTTCAGTATCATTTCATTTATATGATGAATTCAGGGAAATGTCTTTACGTAATTTTTGCGCAGTATGTAGGATAACCTTTGAGGGAAAATTAGATGAACCACATCGTAAAGATGTGGATGGCTTTGTTAACACTATCACTGTAGGGGATCCAAAGAAGGGTTCCGATGCAAGAATCTCTAGCATACACTTTCTGTTTTATGCTACTTTGCCATATTTGCTAGTAGATGCTTAATTGGTCGTGGAAATAGTGGAAACATCAATGTTCCAGATATTATTATTCTTCACCATGCCTTGTTTGGTGATAATAGTTTTAGTATGGGTGCCATTATTGCTAAACGGCTAAGCCTAAATCATACGAAAGGCCCCATCTTTGGAGGTATCTATGCTGCACGTCTTGCTAAATATTTTGAGATACCTATTGGGCACCATGAGAAAGAGGAGACAATTTTGCCTCCTTACATTTTAGATTACTGGAGCATGGTAGCGCATGAGTTTATTGTTGACAATGAAGATAAGATTCTTCTGTATAACCTGAGATTTAATAAGAAACACAATGAGACTATTATTCTGCCTGTGCCTCTGTTGTTTGATTTGACTGCAGATAATTTTCTTGTCACGCCGGGAGCGGTGTACGCTCATCGAGGCCGAGCATCCACTCCAGAGCCCGAGCCTGAGCCGGAACCTTCACTAGACCCTTATCGTACATCATCTTACCAGTGGGATTCGGAGGAGATGGCCAGCCAGTGGTATCCTGATTACACCCCTGAGTACACCGGGGAGAGTAGCCGCGGTCCGTGGCAATAGACCAACTTAGGACAAAATCCTAAGCTTGGGGGAGTACGTATTTCTCACCACTTTACATTCATGTTCACACACTATTCTAGTCGTCGGTGCTCATACTCTTTCATTGTATTATCCATGCTAGTTTAATTTTCTTTTTTCTAGCCTTTTTCTTGTGTATTTGATAAACCTTAAGAATAACCAAAAAAATTAGTTAGTTTAATTCCCATGCTTGTAGTAGAAATTAAAATGAAAACCCAAAAATATTTCTCGTTCTTCTTTTACTTGTTGGGAGTTTTCCCGTGTAAATAGTTTTATTTTCTTTTCTTTCCTTTGGGGGTCGAGAGTAGAAGACCATATTGAAAATGTTTAGTGGCTCTCATATGCATGATTGTTTATTTAACTTAGAGCCCATATTACCTTGTCTTCTCTCTTGAGTTGAATGCTTGCAGATTCCAGCTTAGTCCAATGCACGTGCACTATTATTATTATACACATCGTTCGGTCGTGCAAGTGAAAGGAAATAATGACGATATATGATGGACTGATTGAGATGAGAAAAGCTGGTATGAACTCGACCTCTCTTGTTTTTTTAATATGATGAGTTCATCGTCCCTGATTCAGCTTATTATGAAGTAAACATATTTGCAATGACCTTTATAGATTATAGTTGCTTGTGCCATGCTTGATTAGCTATGAGTTATAATGGTTTTACCTTGCGTGCCAACATGCTATTAAAATGATTATGATGTGGTATGATGGGATGGTATCCTCCTTTGAATGAATTGAGTGACTCAACTTGGCACATGTTCATGCATGTAGTTGAAACAAATCAACATAGCCTTCACAATATTTATGTTCATGGTGGATTATATCCTACTCATGCTTGTACTCGGTATGAATTAATTTTAATGCATGTTCATGACAGTTGTCGCTCTCTCAGTTGGTCGCTTCCTAGTCTTTTGCTAGCCTTCACCTGTACTAAGCGGGAATACTGCTTGTGCATCCAAACTCCATGAACCCCAAAGTTGTTCCATATGAGTCCACCATACCTTCCTATATGCGGTATCTAGCTGTCGTTCCAAGTAAATTTCTATGTACCAAACTCCAAACCTTCAAATGAAATTCTGTTTTGTATGCTCAAGCAGCTCATGTTTCAACTAGGGCTGCCTATATCTTCCATGCTCGGTGGGTTATTCTCAAGAGGAGTGGACTCCGCTCCTTATTCACGAGAAAGGGCCAGTAACCGGGATGCCCAGTCCCATGATCCAAAAAGATCAAATCAAATCAATACAATTAAACAAATCTCCCCCAGGGCTGTTGTTAGTTGGAGGCACTCGTTGTTTCGAGCAAGCCATGGATTGATGCTTGTTGGTGGTGGGGGAGTATAAACTTTTACCATTCTGTTTGGGAATTGCCTATAATGCATGTATTATGGAAGATATCACCATCTCATAGTTGTTTCATTGACAGTGAAAGTATGCTACTCAAAATGTTATTCATCTCTATTTTAAAATCGAGCTCTGGCACCTCTACAAATCCTTGCTTCCCTCTGCGAAGGACCTATCTATTTACTTTTATGTTGAGTCATCACCCTAAAAAGCACCCGCTGGAGAGCACCACTATCATTTGCATGCATTACTATTAGTTTATATTGGGTATGACATGATTGGATCTCTTTTACCATGAATTGCAATGTTTAGTCAGTCCTTGATCTATAAAGGTGCTCTACATTTATGTTTTGGGGTCTTAGAAAGGGCTAGCAAATACCATCTTGTTATATCATATTATGATTGTTTTGAGAAAGTGTTGTCATCCGAGTTTTATTATTATCGCTCACTACCTGATTATGCCATTGATATGAGTAATTGTGAGACCTAAGTGTTATTGTGAGTATGGTTAGTTCATAATACTTGCTGAAACTTGAATGCTGGCTTTACATGTTTACAACAACAAGAGCAAATAGAGTTTGTAAAAGTTTTTCTTTATCACTTTCAGTTTATCAACTGAATTGCTTGAGGACAAGCAAAGGTTTAAGCTTGGGGGAGTTGATACGTCTCCAACGTATCTACTTTTCCAAACACTTTTGCCCTTGTTTTGGACTCTAACTTGCATGATTTGAATGAAACTAACCCGGACTGACGATGTTTTCAGCAGAACTACCATGATGTTGTTTTATGTGTAGAAAATAAAAGTTCTCAGAATGACCTGAAAATCCACGGAGATAAGTTTTGGAAAATATAAAAAATACTAGCGAAAGAATCAAGACCAGGGGGCCCACACCCTGTCCACGAGGGTTGGGGGCGCGCCCTCCCCCCTAGGCGTGCCCCCTGTCTCGTGGCCCCCCTAACGCTCCACCAACCTCAACTCCAACTCCATATATTCCATTTTGCGGAGAAAAAAAATCAAAGAGAAAGTTTCATTGCGTTTCATGATACGGAGCCGCTGCCAAGCCCTAATCTCTCTCGGGAGGGCTGATCTGGAGTCCGTTCGGGGCTCCGAAGAGGGGGATTCGTCGCCTTCATCATCATCAACCATGCTCCATCACCAATTTCATGATGTTCACCGCCGTGCGTGAGTAATTCCATCGTAGGCTTGCTGGAGGTGATGGGTTGGATGAGATTTACCATGTAATCAAGTTACTTTTGTTAGGGTTTGATCCCTAGTATCCACTATGTTCTGAGATTGATGTTGCTATGACTTTGCTATGTTTAATGCTTGTCACTAGGGCCCGAGTGCCATGATTTTAGATCTAAACCTATTATGTTTTCATGAATATATGTGTGTTCTTTATCCTATCTTGCAAGTCTATAGTCACCTATTGTGTGTTATGATCCGACAACCCCGAAGTGACAATAATCGGGATACTTCTCGGTGATGACCATAGTTTGAGGAGTTCATGTATTCACTATGTGCTAATGCTTTGTTCCGGTTCTCTATTAAAAGGAGGCCTTAATACCCCTTAGTTTCCGCTAGGACCTCGCTGCCACGGGAGGGTAGGACAAAACATGTCATGCAAGTTCTTTTCCATAAGCACGTATGACTATATTCGGAATACATGCCTACATTACATTAATGAACTGGAGCTAGTTCTGTGTCACCCTATGTTATAGCTATTACATGAGGAATCGCATCCGACATAATTATCCATCACTGATCCAATGCCTATGAGATTTTCACATATTGTGCTTCGCTTATTTACTTTTCCGTTGCTACTATTAGAATTACTACAAAACTATTATCTTTACTTTTGCCACTGTTACCTTTACTATCATACTACTTTGCTACTAAATACTTTGCTGCAGATACTAAGTTATCCAGGTGTGGTTGAATTGACAACTCAACTGCTAATACTTCAGCATATTCTTTGGCTCCCCTTATGTCGAATCAATAAATTTCGGTTGAATACTCTACCCTCGAAAGCTGTTGCGATCCCCTACATTTGTGGGTTATCACCGACCTCTGCCCCGACGTGGCCCTGCCCGCCCCGAGGCACCCCTACCCACCGCTAACGCCCTCGGCCCCGCCGTGCGCCCCCTGCCTCGACGCCTCCCTCTGTGAGCACCGCTCCGCCCCTGCCCCCGTCACCGCCTTGTTCCATATTTCTTTATATATATATATATATATATATATATATATATATATATATATATATATATATATATATATGCCTTTTCATATATGTATGTATTTTCATATGTATGTACGTGTTTTTAGATGTTTTTAGATGTTCATATATGTATGTATGTATGTATTTTTTAGATATATGTAGTTTTTAGATGTATTTTTTGTATGCATGTTGTACTTTTTATATGTATGGAAAAGAAGAAGAAGGAAGAAACAGAAGGAGAGGAAAAAGGAACATAATAAGAGGAAGAAGGAGAAGAAGAAGAAGAGAGGAAGAAGAGGAGAGAGAAAATAAGAAGAGAAAGAAGAAGGATTTTTTTTCTATTTTTCTTCTTCTCCTCTATTCCTTCTTCTTCTACTCTTTTTTCTTCTTCTTTCTTTCTTCTATTTTTCTTCTCTTCTCCTCTATTTCTTCTTCTTCTTCTTCTTCTTCTTCTTCTTCTTTTTATCAGGAATGAGGGTGTCGAGGATAGCTGAGGGGTCGAGGGTCAGAAACTAGGCTAGAGGGTCGCGAGGGGTCGAGGGTCGTGAATCCTTTGACACTAGACAAACGTGGCATGAGGGGGTCAAGGGTCGGGAACTAGGGTAGAGGGTTGTGGATCGCCGAGCGGTCGAGGGTCATCAACTATCTTGGGTCGAGGGGTCGAGAATCGCCGAGGGGTCGAGAGGTGGCCTAGTGTCAAAGTATTGTAGAAAACCATGGCTTCATCATTAGCCGGAAGTAACTGGGGCATGATGGTACGAATTTCTCCAAAGTTGTTTTGGAATGGAGTCCCGGATAGGATGATCCGCCTTTTGGTATGAATTTCAGCAAAGGCCTTCCAAATAGTGATATTCGAAAGGCTCTTGCTGTACTTTGTACCAAAAAGCGAATTATCCTATCTGGGACTCCGTTCCAAAACAACTTTGGAGAGCTTCATACCATCATGCGGCTGTTACTTTCGCCTAATGATGAAGACATGGTTTTCTTTGAATCCTTTGACACTACACAAACGTCGGACAATCATGAGAGAGAGGCGGTCGATATACCCCCTCTCTGATAACTTCGACAAGAGGGGGGGTCGATATTTATACCCCCTCCCCGATAACATTTTTTTATGTATATGTCGTCGTTGTCGATATACCCCCTCCCTGATAACTTCGATATATCCATCTCTCATGTTTGTATATTAATTGCCATGTTGTAATATTTGCAGAAACTATGGATCATCAAAGAGACTTCGATCAAGAAGAGATATTGGGGGACATAATCCGTGACGGAGGTGATGTAGTCACGTTGTTTCTCAACGACATCGAAGAAGGTTTGCAAGGAGAGGAAGCAGGCTGCGTTGATCAAACAATGGAGGAGGGTCATGATCGTGATGGTGGCTCTGGCGACCGTGATGACGGCTCTGGTGACCGAACGGAGTCGGGATCAGCTGTTGCAAAGTTCGGCGAGG
>NC_041393.1:573621130-573660701 GCF_002162155.2 Triticum dicoccoides
TAATTGTTTTGGTATGTACATATATTATATAGCCCTCCGGATCAAGCAATACTTCAGTAAAGAAATGAGGCTCGAAGAAAAAGTTGCGCCAGGATGAAAGGTTCACGATCACAGCGCGCGTGATGGCCAACTGATTAAACCCCTCCGGACCATTAAACCCCTCCGGACCAAGGAAGCATTTTCTGCTCAGTGCGGGCATGATCCCATCAGTACCGAGCTATGGAATGAGCCTAAGAAGGAAGAGCTTCTTCAAGTTTCTTTTGTCGAAGATAGACAGAAAGAAGATCTTTGGAAAGCACTGAAGGTAAATTTCACCCTACCGGAAGAGGAGGATCCGGAGAATAAAGTTATAGAGCCATTGATCAAGTCCTATGCTCTCAAGAAGATGGCAGATCTATTCAGGAGGTGGAAGAATGAGTTGAAAACAACATATGTCGACCAAGACAAGACTCCAGAATTCACCGGCCGATTTGAGAAGATAAGAGATCACTGCCCGCATTTGTGGCCAACAAGACATCAGAGAGAAGTAAGAAGATGTCAGCGACTAACAAGATAAATGTTGCAAAGAAGAAGCATTACCATCGCATGGGGTCAGGTGGCCACCTCAAAGCCCGTCCGTTGTGGGACAAGGCTAAGTAGGACCTGATTGCTAAAGGGGTCGAACCAGAGACATCGCACTGGCCAGACCGTTGTAGGACTTGGTTCTTCGGGGCTGGTGGAACATTGGACCCTGAAATAGGGAAGTGCTGCTGGACGGACGAGCAATGTGCAACACCCGTCACAAAGCTTCGGAAAGCAATCAACGAAGTGCGGGAAGGGAAGTTCGTTTCCGACAGAGAGAAATACGAGCTCACAAGGGCCCTCGGGAATCCTGAGCACCCTGGACGAACACGAGGCACGCCAGGCTCCGTTCCGTGGAAGGTTGGGTTTCCAGACACAGGCGGTTACAAAACCCAAGAGAGGAGGAGGAAAGTGGAGCAGAGCGAACTGCAGGAGCTTAAGGCAAGGGTAAGAAAGCTAGAGGAACGAGATGCTGAGAACCAACAACTGCGAAATCCTGCCCAAGATGCTACCCCAGAAGCTACCCCACCATCTCAGCAGAAAAGCAGTGTGGCTTCCACCTAGCTTGTTCAGCAGCCTGACTTGACAAGTCCTAGCTACCCCGTGGATTTTATCATGGATTCACACTAGTGCCACCTTATGACGTAATGGGATCAGCTCAAAGTCAAGGCGGCCGTCAGCTCATCCTTCACCCGGAGCAACTTTTCACTGCCGTCCAATTCCACAAGGCTATGCCGTTGTGATGGTGGACGAAATAACGGAGGGATTTGAGGAGCTCCAGCTTGACCACCCTACAGGTGATGGGGAGACTCAGCTGGGTCTTGCTATGCATACTCCGTGTCTATGGTGGAAGGAGCACATCAAGCTTCTGAACTTCATGGCTCCTTCTAGTCAGCTGGGCACTCCGCCTCCTCCTCCTCCTCCTCCTCCTCCTCCGGCGAGTGATCATGGCACTCCGCCTCCTGCTCCAGCGCGTGAGGGCGGTAGTACTCCGCCTCCTTCTCCGCCTGCTTCGGCCCATCCGAGCAACCCGTCTCCTCCTTCGTCGCCTCGTAAGCGATGGAGAAACATAGACACCACCGCTCCGGCTACTCCGGCGCGTCGTAGCAGTCCGCCTTCGGCTGCTCCGCCTCTTAACGAACAAAAGAAGACAGTCGCGGTCGCTCCAGCGTCTAGCAGTACAACCAGAGGCGGGAGGCAATACAGATACGGTCCATCATCTGTCAAGCCTCTAGAATGGGAGACAGTACAGCCAGAAGCAGAACGAAGAAAAGGGAAACAAATTCCCCAGCTCGGCGAACAAGCGAAGTAATCGTGCCCCCCGCTCAATGTGTCTAGCGATATCGTCGCTAATCTTCCGGGGGTGCTGCCCGGTACCAACCCTGGAGATTACATGGCCAACGACAATGCAATAATTTTTGGAACAATGGAGGTGGACATATTCAGATTCGAGCACGGAAAGCCTCTCGTCAGACTTGGTACTTCCCTAACAACGATGATGCAAAGATTCCATGATTGGTGCATGGACATCTGCATGAAGTCTAGGAAAAATACTTTGTCGCTATCGGTTAAAGAGGAACACAACCTCGTTGGAATTGATCTGTTGTCAGTTCCATTTGAGGAGTTCTTCCAGTTCTACAATCAAATGGCCCTCGATAAAACAATCATCACTTGCTACTATCTGTAAGTACTACTTCTCTGTAATTAGTTAAGTCTCTATATATAGCTCAGCTCTTTCATTGCATGTATATATAATTATCCTCACTATATTATGCAGATTGAAGATCGCCGAATTGAAGAAAAGACAAGTAGGTGATATTGGGTTCATTAACACAAATCTCATGGATGAATGGAGTGTTAAACATGATGCCAAACAAACCGAGGCCAAGTTGCTTGCATTGTTACTTCGAAATCAAAACAAAGCTACAATACTCTTTCCTTACGAATACAAGTGAGTGTTACTATCTTGTGCATATTCGGTTTCCCTTATTACTTGAGGTTATAGTAATGTAATTGATGAGTTATGCATGCATGCGCAGGTACCACTTTATTTTGCTAGAGATTAAGCTTGAGTAGGGACTAGTAACCGTCATAGACACCAAACGAAAAAATCCGGAGGAGTATGCGACCATGACTAAAATGCTCGAGAAGTAAGTTCAATCGATCATTGTCGCACCATATCGGTAACTTTGTTCATTCCCCGATATCAAGTACTTGTTTTCTTTGTCTGACAGGGTTTGGAAAAAGTTCACCGCACAAGCTCCGGGACTGCCGGCGCAACTATGATTTGACCACCCAAAAGTAAGTACTAGCTACTAGCTAGTTCCGCGCATCTCCCAATGATTCTAGCTAGTTTCATCAATACCATTTAGCATGCTTGCTTATCAGTTTGATTGACCTCTATTTCTTGTAAAGTGGTTGTGGCAGGAACCCGGGAATGATTTGTGTGGATACTACATTTGCGAGTTCATCCATCACACCACCTGTGAGCGGGGCTACTCTAAACAACAATATGAAGTGCGTAAGCAATAATATTCACAATTTTATTTTATTACCATCATTTGTGTTCACTTTCATTCATATATATGTATTGACCCCCTTCTTGAAATTAGATGTGGCAGACGCGGGATGAACTACTACCACAAGATTGCATACGAGCAATTCAAGAGGAATTGGCGAGATTATTTCTTGACCATGCCATCGACAAACACGGAGAATACCATGTGGAAGTTGAGTTCAGATGTTAGGGGACGTAAGAGATCTTATATATATGTAGCCAGTAGCGTCAGATAGATATACAAAAACTTGTTGTTCGACCAATCTATCAGAGAAGGAGAGGTCGATCACTTCTCTGTGTTCATGACAATCTTCTGTACTTAATGTTTCCTTCATTTGCTTACTAGCTAGCTAGCGTGTCGAGTCCTCTCTATACGTAGCATCGACCAAGCACGGAGATAAGAGAGGACACTCCTCTCTATTAGCTAACTAACACAATATATGAAACCCCTAAATTAACCCTACAAAAATCCCCACCCCCCCTTTCAGAAAAAAACAAATCCAGCCCCTGAACTGCTAACGCGTGGAGGCCTTTTGGTCCCGGTTGGTGGCACCAACCAGGACAAAAGGTCCCCCTGCTTGGGCAAGCTGCTACGACCACATTGAGCCCTATCTGTCCCGGTTCCCGCTCGAACCGGGACTAAAGGTGGAGGGCTTTAGGTACGACCCTTTAGTCCCGGTTCATGAACCGTGACAAATGGCCCTCACGGACCGGTTCGAATGGCCCTTTTTCTACTAGTGGACCGAGGTAGGTTTGCGGGAAGGAAGCGCATGAGCACCCCATGGCAAGGGCGATGGAGGCAGTCGTGGCTTCGTCTGTGTGGAGGGTGGCTAAGGTGGTTTTGGAGAAGTTGATGGCGAGGCCCGTGGCTTGTGCGAAACTATTTAGGATTGCTTTAAGGGTTGAAGCAGCGGCAGGAGAGGCGGCTGCAATGATGAGTGTGTCATCAGCGTATTGGAGGACAGTGGGAGGCAGGTGGGAGAAGATGGGGTGGTGGAGAGTAGTATCGGAGTTCTGGAGGATGAGCTGTTGTAGAAGGTCGGCGACGATGAGGAAGAGGTAGGGAGAGGCCGGGTCTTCTTGTCTCAACCCATTTTTGCATTGGATCCATTTGCCCGGGATCTCGTTCAGAAGTACAACCGTTTTGCCTGTGTGGAGAAGATTTTGGATCCAGCTACGAAAGATTGGAGAGAACCCACGAATTGCCAGGATTTTATCGAGGGCAGGCCATGCCACAGAGTCGAAAGCCTTTCTGAAATCCAGCTTGAAGACCATCGTTGGTTTTTTACGAGAGTGGCAAGAGCTAATAAGATTGGCAACAAAAACAAAGTTTTCGGCGATGTTTCTTCCAGAGATGAAGCCAAACTGGTTGCCATGAACTAGCAGAGGGATGTGCGGCTTTAGGCGAGAAGTGATAACATTAGCGACAACTTTGATCAGATAGTTTTGTAGTGAGATAGGCCTAAATGCGTCAAGCGTGGTTGGCGTGTCCTTCTTGGGGAGGAGGACAATGTGGGCATGGTTTAAGCATTCGGTGTCAGCTAAGCCTTGATGAAAAAGAGAGAAGAAAGACAGGATTGAATTTTTTAATAAAGGTCAGAATGCTCTATAGAAATTGGGTCCGAACTCGTCTGGTCCAGGGCTGGCTTGGGGGTTCATGGTGAAAAAAGCGTACTTGATTTCCTCTTCGGAGAAGGGCTCATCTAAGACGTGGAGTCCGGGCACCCGATGTGGGTAAACAGAATTTAGGTCAAAAGCCCAAGCTGTCGGAGCTGGATTGCCAATTAGCAAGACGAAGAAGTCACGTAGGATCTCAACTTTTTGCTGGTGAGCAGAGAATTCGGAGCCCTCCCGAGTAAGTGTGAAGATTTTATTTTTCCGTAGACGTTGAGAGGCAGACATGTGGAAAAATTTAGAGTTTTCACCACCGTTAATGGCGCACGAAACCTTAGCACGCCAACGCTAGTACGAAATTTTCTCTTGAATGGTGCATTTGAGAATGGAGACAATGATTTTGCGCGTGAGAGATTTTGGTGTAGATAGAGGTATGTTTTCCTCCACGAGGTCTAAGGCAGTGATGGTTGTCGGTGTCAAAACCGGCGGATCTCGGGTAGGGGGTCCCGATCTGTGCGTCTTATGCTGATGGTAACAGGAAGCGAGGGGCACAATGTTTACCCAGGTTCGGGCCCTCTAGATGGAGGTAAAACCCTACTTCCTGCTTGATTAATATTGAAGATATGTGGAATACAAGAGTAGATCTACCACGGGATCATAGAGGCTAAACCTTAAGAGCTAGCCTATGATGGTATGCTTGTAATTGTGATCGGCCTTCTAAGGACTATACTCTCCGGTTTATATAGACACCGGAGAGCTAGGGTTTACATGGAGTCGGTTTACAAGGAAGGAAACACAATATTCGGATCTCCAAGCTTGTCTTCCACGCAAAGGAGAGTCCCATACGGACACGAGCCGAAGTCTTGAGTCTTGTATCTTGACGCTTCTATAGTCCGGACGATGAATATAGTCTGGCTGTCCGGATACCCACTTATCCAGGACTCCCTTAGTAGCCCCTGAACCAGGCTTCAATGACGATGAGTCCGGCGCACAGTCTTGTTTTCGGCATTGCAAGGCGGGTTCCTCCTCCGAATACTCCAAGGTTCCCATCATGACGAATGGTGTTCGGCATCTTCATCAATGTTGTACTCCTCGGCTTCAGTGTATCAATAATGATCATTTCCACATGTCGAGCGAACGTGAGGAGTCAAGGCATTTTTGCATTTGCCACCCTCGGCCCTTCGGGCTAGCCGTCTATTTGAAGAGACGGGGATTCCCGGATCCAAACCTCACTCTCCCTCCTCGAGCAAGCATCCAACAGAGCGCCCAAAAAAACATTCCAGCATGGCCGGTCGTCGCAGCTCTTCTGCTCGCTCCCCTTTCCCCAAGCTGGGAGATGGGGAGAGTGTTCAGTTTCTCATAGCCGTTTGATAAAGTTACAAACTCAAGGGATCCTCCCGCTGGCATTCATGGTCCCTTTTCGAGCCAGAGTTGCCACCTATAACGGCGGAGAACAAGCGGAGAGATCTCCCAATCCGTCTCCAGAGGAGCGAATATGCTTAATTCCGCATCTGTTAAGGGGCGTCGGGTTTCCTGTTCATCCATTCCTTCGTGGGCTTCTGGAGTTCTACGGCCTCCAGCTGCACAATCTTACCCCAGCCTCCATACTGCATATAGCAGGGTATGTCGCCCTTTGCGAGCTATTTCTAGGTTGTGAGGCTCATTTCGGATTGTGGAAGAAGTTGTTCTGCCTTGTCCCCCGCAACCAGGGAGAATCCCTATATCAAGTGGACGAGGCCGAAGTATGGCGTATTGCTGAGACCGGATACCTGTCCGGTACTCCCAAGAAGGCTCCAGACAACTGGGCTTCAGAGTGGTTTTATATTCACGACGCTCCTCTTCCGGATCCAATTCGGATAGGACTCCCCAAGTTCAGTAACTCTCCGCCGAGGGCACGTCTAAGATGGCGCCCCCGAGGCCCTCAAGAAGAGGATTCCAGGGATGTACACTTCCTGATGAACATGATAAAGTTACTGGCCAAATCCGGACTGATGATAGTCGAGATGATGGAAATATGTATAATGCGGGGAGTGCAACCGCTTCAATATGGGAGCAATCCCATGTGGCACTACAACGGGACAGACGATGACACCCGCTGCGGCCATAAGGGTCCGGACTCCACTACCGCTTTGGCAAGGATACTGTCCGACCTGTACAAAGGAGAAGAGGAAGAATTCCTCCATATCAAACCGCGAGACGGATTCTCCATGTACAATCCCCCAAACTGGGTAAGTCGTCATTTATTTTACCGCTTCACTTATTATGGCGTTCTTTGCTAAAGTTACGTGCGTCGATATTTCCAAGCATGAACTGAGGAGGGACGTGGAAGGAATCACCAGCCCTTCTCCGCAGCCAGAGGACCCCGAAAGGGCCCTGGATCCAAGACTCGAAGAAGACTCAGATGCGGCCATGGAGCTTGTCGACGGGATATTTTATCGGACGAGCCATGACGGTGCCCCAGTGGCTATTACCGCCGATTATCCCGGACTGTTACCTTCGTCGTGTGTAAGCCAAGCCAAAAACTCGATCCTCCGAAGAGAATTCTTTCCTGATGTCACACCTTATCCCTGATATGTCATGCTTTTGCAGAATCGACATTCGGAGCGCAGGGCCGAGCCCCTAGGGACCCGTCAGCCACAGCCGTCCGGATTGGGCAGGCTCAAGAGGAAGGCAATTAGAGCCGACACGCCTTTATAGAGGTAACAAAACCGCCTGTCATGCAATTTTGTTGTCGTTTGAAGTATAACAGCGCCCTTCGTACATCTTGGCAGGAAGAGGAGTATGCGGACTATATCCGGAGATCCTGCCAACCACGCCTCCACCAGTCGGGCTCCAAGACCAACTTCGAGAGAGGAGGCGGACGTAGGGCCGACACCGCATAGTCCTTCGACAGAAGACGCAGATATGCTCTCCGCCACCATTTCGGAGGTAGAGAGCGCCATGGATCATCAGTGTCGACGGGCCGTGCTTCGCAACAACATCTTTTCCGAAGAGGCGTTTAATGCCTTCAATCCCAGAGACGCATACATCCGAGCTGCTCAAAGTGGACTTGCTCGGGCGACAGTCCAGTATACGAAATATATACGGGTAAGAAGGTTGATGAGCATATATATAGTAGTAGCCCCTGAGACTTGAAACGGTTGAAACAACAGTTTTAAGTATCAATTCATGCGCAGATTCTTGTTGATAAGAATGAGCAATTGGCTCGGGAGCTAGAGGAGTGCAAGACTCAACTGAGGGCCACAGTTGCCAAGCTAGAGGAATCCCAGAAGGCCTCGTGTGGTAATATCTATCTGAATTATATGGAAATGCACCCATTGGCAACCGGCTAGTATGACAAATTTAACAGAGAGTTCTGTAGACAACCCCGGAGTAAATCCGGAGGGCAGCGGGGAGGACGAGTCGCATATCCAGAGGCAACTAAAGGCCGGTGAGCGTATCCCGACGCAAGTGAAGCATGATAAGAATATGCTCCAAGATGCCAATGTTCGGCTAGACGTGGAATTGAAAGACGTCCGCGCACAGCTGGCAGACTCCGTGAAGGAGAACAAAAGGCTTCTCCGCGGCATTTATCATAAGTGCCTAAACGAACTGTAGTATAGTTTGGCGGGGAAGCATATTGAAAAAGTTATGTTTGCAGGAATGCTGATGGGTTGCCCTGAGGAGGAGATGCCCGCTTCTGCAGGTGATTTACTGCAGGACCTCTCACAACTGCACAAGCGAGCTCGGCAGGTGATGCAGGGCATTGCGCGATCTTTGTGTCCATCAAGCTCCCTGCCAAAGGGCATGGGGGGGCTTGTGGACATGCTTCAGGGAGCACGGCAGTGCTTCCATTTGTGGAAGATATCCGCCTACTGGCAAGGTGCAAGAGAAGCATGGGCGATAGTGAAGACGCGCTACACCAAGCTGGACCCGAACCATATGGCCGAAGTTGGACCTGCCGGGCCAGATGGGCAAGAAATTCCCGTGAGTCTGGTATATGACCAGGTGGCGTTAGCCGCAAAGTATTCTCAATAGGATTGTAAGTTAGATAGCCTGTTGGATGGTATAGAGGATGAATATAATCAGTCCAAATGACTGTGTAATTCAATGGACATAAGTAGCCCCTAGCCGGATTTAAAATCATTTGTCGTGGCGGACCTTTTCGCTTCAACCCCCAGATCCTAAAGTCCGGGGTGTGTCTGAATACCCACTCGGTTATATAAAACCGGAGTATGCGTGGAGACCAGGCGTAGGGGTCATAAGTGCTTGAACAGACAAGTACCCAACTAGTTATGTTATATTGCATGGTTAGCAAGAAACATCTTCGAGGGAGAATAGTTCCGTTAAGGGTTCCTTTCCCTGGGTAAGCATGTGTCAAGGCACATGTCTGGACTGTGAACCAAAGCGTAGGATATGAAACTTCTGGGGATTAATGTTATAATAAACGAAGACATCTTTTGTTCACCGACCGAATATTCTCTTAAGGAAACTAGCTTTCGGCTTCACCCAGTCTGAGGTACACATCCGGCTCAACCGGCAGTAACAATTGTAGAGGTGCTCCCCTTATGCCCTAGCCTAATTAACGGGAACGTAGGGCATAAACACAGGAGCCAGGCAACCCAGCTTGGCCACGTCTTAAGTCATATCGATGCATATAATGGTGAAGAAAAGGCACACATGGAAAAAGAAACACATGTGTGATGGGCAAGAAGCCCTTAAAGTAATTTATATTAAGCTTCCGTATAGGAAGCCCCCAGGTAAAGTTGACACACATAGTGCGGCCGGAGTAATCCAGGAATCCGCACTGTATGAAATACTTGTGTGAAAAGAAAGAGATCGAGAAAGGAAAAAGGGAGGGAGCATAATTGAAAAAGGAGGGTTAAGGAGACGAACACTGAGTTCGGCGCTAGGCGTACAATCTCTGGAGTCTGGCCTGTTCCATGGGTTCGGCTCGAGTATGTTATCGGATGCATTACGTAAGCGGTACGCTCCTCCAGTGAGAACTTTGTTGATGATGAAGGGGCCTTCCCACTTGGGTTTGAGCTTGTCCTTCTTCTTCTCTGGTAAGCGTAGAACGAGTTCGACAATATTATAAGTTTTGGCCCGCACTTCTCTGCTTTGGTATCGTCGAGCCTGTTGCTGATAGAATGCGGAACGGGCTTTA
Organism: Triticum dicoccoides; assembly: GCF_002162155.2. NCBI lineage: Eukaryota > Viridiplantae > Streptophyta > Magnoliopsida > Poales > Poaceae > Triticum > Triticum dicoccoides. Next base: position 573,631,009 of record NC_041393.1, read on the forward strand.
GCGACATCACGCTCCTCCTCCATGGCATCCAAGTTATCCTGCCGATCTAACTCGGCTTCCTTCTCTTCGTACATGCGTACGCGTGGCGAATCGTGTATTATGTCGCATGGTAGTACTGCTTCAGCGCCGTACACCATAAAAAAGGGTGTGTATCTGGTGGTGCGATTCGGCGTGGTCCGCAGCCCCCAGAGTACGGAGTCGAGCTCCTCGACCCACTGAGTATCCGACTCTGTCAAGGATCACACTAGTCTGGGTTTGATGCCGCTCATAATAAGACCGTTTGCCCGTTCGACCTGGCCATTTGTTTGAGGATTGTAGACGGAAGCATAGTCGAGCTTAATGCCCATTTTGCCGCACCAAGATTTCACCTCGTCGACCATGAAATTCGAGCCATTATCGGTGATGATGCTGTGGGGGACACCGTATCGGTGTACGACCCCGGATATAAAATCTATAACTGGTCCGGATTCGGCCGTTTTCACTGGTTTGGCTTCTATCCATTTGGTGAACTTGTCAACCATGACCAATAAGTATTTTTCCTTATGGCTTCCCCCTTTAAGGGGTCCAACCATATTCAACCCCCAGACCCCGAAGGGCCAAGTTATGGGGATTGTTTGGAGAGTGGTAGGGGGCATATGGCTCTGATTGGCGAAGAGCTGGCAACCGACGCAGTGTTGGACAAGGTCATGTGCGTCTGCTCGGGCCGTCGGCCAATAGAAACTTGTACAAAAGGCCTTGCTAACTAGTGCTCAAGCCGCAGCGTGGTGCCCGCCCAGTCCGGCATGGATTTCAGCCAAGAGTTGCCGCCCTTCCTCTTCAAAGATGCACCTTTGGAGCACTCCGGTAGTACTTTTCTTATAGAGTTCTCCTTCATGGACTTTGTAAGCTTTAGAGCGCCGAACAATGCAGCGTGCTTCATTTTGGTCTTCAGGGAGCTCCTGCCTATTTAGGTAGGCCAAGAAAGGCTTAGTCCACGAGGCGATGACAGCCATTATTTCGTGGGCTGACGATGTTATTTCGGTGGCAGAACCTCCGACTATGTCTGATAGTTCGGAATCTGGGGATGTATTCGGATCCGTGCTGGTATTTCCGGACTCCCCTTCCCATACCACGGATGGCTTGAACAGCCTTTTCAGGAATATGTTAGGTGGGACGGGGTCACGTTTAGCGCCGATGCGTGCAAGGGCATCTGCCGCTTGATTGTTTTCTCGAGCCACATGGTGTAATTCGAGCCCCTTGAACCGAGCTGACATTTTAAGGACGGTATTGCGATAGGCCGCCATTTTAGGATCCTTGGCATCAAAGTCTCCATTTATTTGTGATATTGCGAGGTTCGAATCCCCGCGCACCTCTAGGCGTTGAATGCCCATAGAGACTGCCATCCAGAGACCGTGCAACAGAGCCTCGTACTCGGCTGCATTGTTGGAGTCTGTGTATAATATTTGGAGGACGTACTCGACCGTGTCCCCGGTGGGAGAAGTCAGGACTACACCTGCTCCCAATCCGGCCAGCATTTTAGAGCCGTCAAAGTGCATCATCCTGTTAGAGTACGCGCCGTACTCTTTAGGGAGTTCGGCTTCCGTCCATTCGGCGACGAAGTCGGCTAATACTTGCGACTTGATAGCCCGCCGAGGCTTGTATGTTATGTTAAACAGAAGGAGTTCGATGGCCCATTTAGCAATCCGGCCCGTGGCATCGCGATTATTTATTATATCGTTGAGTGGTACTTCGGAGGCCACCGTAATCGAACACTCTTGAAAGTAGTGTCATAGCTTTCGGGATGCCATGAAGACTGCGTATGCGATTTTTTGATAGTGTGGGTATCAGGATTTGCATGGGGTGAGGACCGTGGATACGTAATAAACCGGCTTCTGTAGCGGGAATTTGTATCCGTCAACCTCTCATTCGACGACGAGTGCTGCGCTTACAACTTGATGTGTTGCAGCTATGTACAGCAGCATAGGTTCGCCGATAGTTGGCGCTGTTAGGACTGGATTACTGGCCAATAAGGTCTTTATTTCATTTAGTCCGGCCGTGGCTGCATCCGTCCAGACGAAGTGTTCGGTGCGCCAAAGGAGGCGATAAAGAGGCAATGCCTTTTCTCCTAACCCGGAGATAAAGCGGCTCAAAGCAGCCATGCATCCAGCTAATTTCTGGATGTGTTTGAGGTCTGTTGGTATAGCCAACTATGACAAAGCTCGGATTTTTACCGGATTAGCTTCAATTCCTCTATTGGAAACGATGAAGCCCAACAGTTTTCCAGAGGGGACGCTAAAAACGCATTTATCCAGATTCAACTTGATGTCTTATGTTCGTAAGTTGCCGAACGTAAGCCTCAAGTCATCAATTAGGGTTTCGACGTGTCTTGTTTTGACGACGACGTCGTCCACGTATGCCTCCACTGTTTTGCCGATTTGCTTTTCCAGGCATGTTTGAATCATGCGTTGATAGGTTGCTCCGGCATTCTTAAGCCCTAAAGGCATAGTGTTGAAGCAGAAAGGGCCATATGGCGTTATGAAAGCTGTTGCAGCTTGGTCGGACTCTGCCATCTTTATTTGATGGTATCCAAAGTATGCGTCAAGAAAACACAACGAGTCGTGTCCGGCTGTGGCATCGATAATTTGATCGATGCGAGGGAGGGGAAAGGGATCCTTGGGGCAAGCCTTGTTAAGGTCTTTGAAGTCGACGCACATGCGCCAGGATTTGTCCTTCTTTGGTACCATTACCAGGTTCGCCAGCCAATCCGGATGTTTGATGTCTCTGATGAATCCGGCCTCAAGTAACTTGGCTAGCTCCTCCCCCATGGCTTCTCGTTTGGGCTCCGAAAATCGCCTTAGGGTCTGTTTAACAGGTTTGTATCCCTTTAGTATGTTAAGGCTGTGTTCGGCCAATCCACGTGGGATGCCCGACATGTACGATGGGTGCCAGGAGAAGATATCCCAATTCTCGCGTGAAGTCACGCAGTGCGGCGTCCATAGCGGGGTTCAACTGTGTCCCGATGGAAGCTGTCTTCATGGGGTCCGTTGGGTGGACTTGGAATTTGACTATCTCATCTGCGGGTTTGAATGTGGTGGACTTGGGTCGCTTGTCGAGTATCACGTCGTCCCTGTCCACGGTGGCGCGTAGCGTGGTTAATTCTTCTGCCGCTAGGGCTTCGGATAATGCTTCTAAGGCCAGCGCTGCGGTTTTGATTTCGGCACGGAGTGCGACGTCCGGATCACTAGCTAGAGTGATGATTCCATTGGGTCCGGGCATTTTAAGCTTCATGTACCCGTAATGGGGTATGGCTTGAAAGCTTGCAAACGCGTCCCTCCCTAGAAGGGCGTGGTATCCGCTGTTGAAAGGAGCCACTTGGAATGTGATTTCTTCGAACCTGTAATTCTCTGGGGTGCCGAATACCACGTCGAGTGTGATTTTTCCCGCACACCGAGCCTCCCGACTAGGGATAATTCCCCTGAAGGTTGTGCCACTTTGTTCAATGCGGCTTTTGTCAATCTCCATCTTTTTGAGGGTTTCTTCATAGATTAGGTTTAATCCGCTTCTGCCGTCCATGAGTACTTTAGTGAGCCGAAAGCCATCCACTATTGGGCTGAGGACCAGAGCGGCCGGCGCCCGGACGGACTGGAATTGGGGTTTGTCACTGGCATTGAAGGTTATAGCAGTGTCGTTCCACGGATTTACTTTTGCCACATGGCAAATTTCAACGGAGCTTCAATGCACTCGCTTGCACCTATTGTTTGAGGCGAAGGTCTCGAAGACTGTTAGCACTGTATTGTGTTCTTTAGCGGGATGTGGTTCTGCTTTATGGCTCTCGAGGAGATCCTCGCCACTCTTAGCTACCTGCCGGAGTATCCAACATGCTCTAAGGCTATGGGTCGGCGTAGCATCCGGAGTGCTGTGAAGCTTACACGGCCCGTTGAGCCATCCTTCCAATACGGTTCCACGCCCTGGGGCGGGCCTTGGTTTCTTGGGAATTGAGTTGGTTGACTTACGAGAGTTCGACCGTTTAGTTCGGACAAAGGTTCCGGTGAGGGCCGTACCATCCCAAAATTCTGTCTGGGTTTTCCAGGCAGTTTCCATCGCATAGTACTTTTGTACTATGGTTGCCAAGTCTGTAAGGTGCTCTATGTCATGGCGACTTATAGCATTAAGGAGTCCTTTGTTCGTGCCGTTTCTGCAGAAAAGAGAGACTATGTCCTCCTTGTGGCAGTCCTTGACCTTATTAAGAGCAAGGAGAAATCTGGCCCAGTAACGATGTACCGTCTCCTAGGGCTCCTGCCGGACATGGGAGAGACGGATTAAGTCCGAGCGGGCGTCATTGGCTGAAGTTGGATTTTGATCCGATCTGACGCCCGGGGGCACGGGAAGTACCGAGCCTGACAGTTCGGGATCTGGAGTATTACCTAATCCCTTTGGCCCAGCGCCCGATTCTAAGTCCGGGACCTGGGTCATGTAGTACTTTGGGTGGGTGTTCGGCTCACTGAATTCGGTGATCCGAACATAATTCGTCCTCAAAGTTGAGGGCGGCCCACATGTGGTTCTTCCACTACCACTATCTCATGGGTGGCCGGCGGGGATCTAATGTCCCTCTGGTCGGGTTTAAGCCCAATCCGGTTGTAGTCCGTAGCGACCCCCAAAGCGGCGATGCGATCCAAGAGCTCGTTAAGAGAGGAGAGCTCCATCGGATCCATCTGTTCGGCAAGCTCCGAATCAATGCGAAGGTTATGCATGATGACCCGAGAGGCCATCGTCGGTGCGACAGCCGATGGGGCGGTCATAATGAAGCCGCCAAGCCGGAGAGTCTGGCCTACAGCCAGCGCTCCCCCAGAAGTGATGTCGTCCTTGACAACGAGACGAGCCATCGAGCCCTTGCAGCGGCGACACAGAGGAACTCTCAATGAAAGCACCAATGTCGGTGTCAAAACCGGCGGATCTCGGGTAGGGGGTCCCGATCTGTGCGTCTTAGGCTGATGGTAACAGGAAGTGAGGGACACGATGTTTACCCAGGTTCGGGCCCTCTCGATGGAGGTAAAACCCTACTTCCTGCTTGATTAATATTGAAGATATGTGGAATACAAGAGTAGATCTACCACGAGATCGTAGAGGCTAAACCCTAAGAGCTAGCCTATGATGGTATGATTGTAATTGTGATTGGCCTTCTAAGGACCATACTCTCCTGTTTATATAGACATAGGAGAGCTAGGGTTTACATGGAGTCGGTTTACAAGGAAGGAAACACAATATCCGGATCGTCAAGCTTGTCTTCCACGCAAAGGAGAGTCCCATCCGGACACGAGCCGAAGTCTTGAGTCTTGTATCTTGACGCTTCTATAGTCCGGACGATGAATATAGTCCAGCTGTCCGGATACCCCCTTATCCAGGACTCCCTCAATGGCAGCATGGCAGCGAGCTTCGCGGAGGGGGGTGGGTATGCGTGAACGTGCCCATTTTTTGAGGCGGGAACAAGATTTTTTGAGCGCGGCGACGAGGGAAGCGGCTGCGTTGGAAGGCGAGGAGGGCTATGAGGCCCAAATTTGGTTGATGATGTCGCTGCAGGGTCAGAAGCTAGCCGAGCCAGGCTCAAATTTGAAAAAAAGAGCGTGGGATGGTGGTGGTGACGTGGATGAGGAGTGGGACGTGATTGGAGGTGAAGCGTGTGCGAGAGGAAAGCGAGGTGTTAGGGAAGGCGTCCGCCCAAGCAAGGTTATAGAAAACACGATCTAGCCGTTCTAAGGTGGGGGTGACTCGATTGTTCGACCAGGTGAATCTGCGATCAAGTAGGGGCAGTTCGATGACAGCTAGATCATCTAAGGTTTGGTTAAAAGCATTGGCTTCGGTGTGGTGGAACACAGGGTTGTTTTTTTCAGAGGGGAAGCGGATGAGGTTGAGGTCACTAGCGATAATCTAGGGGGTGTCATCGGGTTGTGAGATGGATGAGAGCTTGTTTAAAAAGGCTTGCTTGAGTGATCGTGCTGATGGAGCGTAGATGTTGGTGATGGCAATGTGTTGGGCACACGCAGTTGATTGTAGGAGTAGGGTAGAAGAGAAGGTTACATGTGAATAAGAAACGACTTGGAAAAACACAGAGTTGATGGCAAAGATAGTACCACCCACGGTCCCGACCGCTGGTAGCGAGAAAGCTTGATCAAGTGTTCGTGGCAGAAAGGATTTTAGTTTAGAGTCAGGGAGAGTGTGGAGTTTTGATTCTTGCAAGAGGGTTATATGCGGCTTAGTCGTCACCAGTTTAGAGAGAACGTCGGAGCATTTATCGTTATCGCTAAGACCATGTACGTTCCAGGAGTAAATTAAGAAGTCGTCATTACTCATAGAGTTTGCTACAGCACCAACTGAGCAGCGGCAGGGTATAACAGGCGTACATGCACAAAAGCTACGAGCGGAGACAAGAGTAGCAGTGGTACAAACTATAGAAGTCTCGATAACCAAAAGTACACGGTAACGGCAGCGACATGTAGTGAAACTAAGGGTGGCGGAGAGAACACGCCACCGGGCCAAGAACACTAGGAGTGCAGATCATGGAGCTTCGTCGTCACCAGAGGCAGAAGCCTCGGACCCAAGGATGGCATCCACCTGGCCGTCGTCGGCACCACAAAGCAGCGCAATGGCCGCAAGATCTTCGGCGAAGGCAGGACGGACATCGGACTCGTGGAGGCGGGCCTCGTGAATGGCGCGGTCAATGGCCGAGCCGACGTCCGCAGTAGAGAGGCGGGCCGCCTTGGCCTTGACGGCTTTGGCGAGCATGGGGGAGTACTATGACACCTCCATGGTCTTAACTGGGAGAGTGAACACAAATTACTACACGGAAACTACAGGTATCTAAATACCAATGGGAATATGCATGTGATGTCACAATACACATTGGCAAAGAAATGCAGATGTTCCAACTAAAGCAAATGTCAAATATTACAGTCTAAAGTTTACCCAAGCCGTGACATAAGAACACAACAACCAAGAGTATCTCAAAGTACATCGACATCACGGCATCGACACGATGATCTATCAAAGGGGTCACTAACAGTTAGATCATGGATGTGCCCTATATGTATCCCGTCATCGTGGTAAGAAGCATGGGTAAAATTAAACTGAGCACCTTGAGAAGCCCTGTTATCCAGCTATAGTTTCATTGGTTGGCTAGCTATCCATTCAGAAATGCATTTCTTTCGACCTTCTGATTTGCGTGTTGCAAACTCCATTTGTTCTAGCGCTTTTGCGTTCAACAGAAAGAACATTGCAAAATTAACATCTCTCGGTGATCCATGATAATTTATCAGCACAACCTTTTTGAGATGGAGCTCCAAAGATTCAATATAACCAAGTGGAAAATGGTGTCGTGCTCTTTTTGATGCCCCATCCCGGAATAACTGAAATGTGATTTGTAGTTAGATTGGGATATTGTTCGACATAGAGTGATTGATGTGTTGATGGCGCAAGAAGAAAATGAATGAAGCAAGTAGCCATAAGATAAAGAGGCCTCTAAAAGATTGATTGAAAAAAAAAATCTCACCAAAACATATAACTTCTCCAAGCAAGGAAAGAATGTCACGAAGTCAATGGAATCATCAACACTTGGAGGGGACATGCGCAAAACCAAAACTTTAACTGCCCGCACCACATTCACCAAATTGACAGCAACAATTCCCTGAATTAAGTAACCTAAAATCTTAAAAGTGCACGCGCACTATTTGGCAAGACCGAGCGGCCGGCTCCTAGTCGCACGATCTCTCGGTGTCGTCCCACCTGCAGGTGCTACTTGGTCGGGGGAGACACTCGCTACGCGACACGCGATTACTCTCTCGTCCTTTTTTCTCGACTGATTCCCTCCTGCGGCGCTGCCCCTGCTTCTCGCCTTCCTTCCCCATGGCGCCGCCCTGCTGCTCTCCTTCCCTTCCTTCCCATGGCGCCGCCCTGCTGCTCTCCTTCCCTTCCTCCCCATGGCGCCCCCTGCTGCTCTCCTTCCCTTCCTTCCCATGGCTCTGCCCTGCTCTTCCCCTTCCTCCCCATGGCGCCCGCCTGCTCCTTCCCTTCCTCGCCATAGTCGACGTTGCTGCTGCTGCAGATGGCTGGGCCAAGGACGACGGAGCGGCTGCCGTAGAGGGCGGCCTGTGCGGCGCGGCCAAGAACGACGGTCCAGGCCACCACAGCATCATCGACAACCTGTCTCGTTGCTCCTTCCCCAACCAGATCCAGCCCCCTCACGGCCATGATGAACACATAGTCAGAGAATCTTCAGATCCCCAACCAGGTTCGTCCCTGTGGATTAACATCCATGGATCTGTAGTTCATCTGCTAGGGGAAGGTAGAGCACTAGCCCCAGCGGCTTTTCACATGATTTTTGCTGATTTTGAGAGGGGGAATTGCTATGTGTAGTCAGTCTGTTTTTTTGTGCAACTAGGGCGCCGTTCCTGTGCAATTTATCATAGCCACTAGCCAAATTTGTAAGTCAGTTTTTGGTGTTAGTTCTGTGCAACTAGGGATGCCTCCCTGTGCAACTAGGGTGCCTTCCTGTGCAATCTATTACATCTGCTAGCCAAATTTTGTAAGCAAACTAGGCAAAGTAAATTTTGTTTTCTGTATATCATTTTTTGGTGTTAGTTCTGTGCAACTAGGGGTTCCTTCACAATCTATCATATCTTTGTAGCCCAATTTGTAAGGAAACTAGGTAAATAATTTTCATTATCCGTATATCAGTTTTTGGTGTCAGTTCTGTGCAACTTGGGGAGCCTTCCTGTGCAATCTATCATATCTTCTAGCCAAATTTGTAAGCAAACTAGGCAAATAATTTTATTTTAGTTCTGTGCAACTAGGGCCTGGGATCCTGCGCAACTAGAGATACATTACTATGCAACCATAGGAAATGTGCCTGGTAGTGAAACAGAGGTTCATATTTCCTTTTTCTTTTTATCCTATGGCCATTTATTTTATGCTCCTTTCTTTTACCCTCTGAGTAGTTCAATATTTTTTGTTCATTGTAGGGTTCTCCAAATAGGACCTCTCGGCGGAACTCAAAATGGGCGGCGAAGCGGCAACCACATGGCGCTGATAATGACGGGGATGGAGAGGATGATGATGTGTCCCAGAGAGTATATAAATGAGCTGGCATCCTCAGGCTTTTTCTAGTTGCACAAGAGTACCTGATTAGTTGGCATCCTCAACATTTCTAGTTGCACAATACCATCCAACTAGTTGCATCCTTAGTCTTTTTGTAGCTGCGTTGACACCCTCTTCTTCTAGAAGCCTGAAACCTGAATGTGCAATTTTTTGATGGGTCATGCAAGTGCTGAATATATCTTTTCCCAAGAGTATCTAATTAATTGGCATCCTCAAGATTTATAGTTGCACAAGAGTATTCAATTAGTTGGCATCCTCAACATTTCTAGTTGCACAGGAGTATTTAATTAGTTGGCATCTTGAGCATTTTCTAGTTACACAATAGCATCTAACTAGTTGACATCCTCGGTCTTTCTAGTTGCACAAGAGTAACTATTTTAGTTGGCATCCTCCGCATTTTGTAGTTTCACAACTAACATAATATCAAGTTGGCATCATCAACATATTTTATCCGGTTTTTTAAAGGACAACAAATATTTTTTTTATGCAGTGTTAACTAATCACCTTTGGCACCTTTTGTTTGCAAAAACTCAGGTGATCACGTCAGAATGTGTCACCTTTGGCACCGTTTTCGGATGACAGGAAATATAATTTCATCTCCTTTTCTATTTCACTTTTAGTATATAGAACATCCTATAGAACATATTTCCCCTGTTGCAATAGAACATATTGATGTTCAGTTGGCAGGAGAACTAATTGCACACACGATGATGTTTGTTGGCTTGTAATGCAGTCTACTTGCACACACAATAATGTTTAGTTGGTAGGAAAACTAGTTGCACACACAAATGCTCAGTTGACTTGTAATGTAGTCTAGTCGCACACACATTGATGTTTAGTTGACAGGACTAGTTACACACACATATACTCAGTTGGCGCGGCAATGTAGTCTAGTTGCACACATATTGATGTTTAGTTGGCAAAACTATTGGCACACACATATGCTTAGTTGGCGTGACAATGTAGTCTCGTTGCACACACATTGATGTTTAGTTGGCAGGACTAGTTACACACATATACTCAGTTGGCGTGGTAATGTAGTCTAGTTACACACACATTAATGTTTACAGGTGAGACCCTCAAGATGCACATCTCACTAGCTGGGTTGGATGGAAAGGGGTGCTAGCAATGAAAACTACACATCCACGGATATGAGGAAAGTTACACATGCACATCAACCATTAGGTAGTTGGCTGAGAGGACAGTTTTCGAAGTTGCACATCCACTGCTTGGCAGTTGACCGAGGTAGCAAACAGTAAAAATTGCACTTCCAACTAGAGGAGAAAAGTTGCACATCGACTACTAAGCGGTTGGCTGGGGACAGCAGACATAGTTGCACATCTCACTTTGATAGTGGGTAGTTTGAGGTGAGGTGTCATCATTGTAAACTGCACATCCATGGATAAAGAAAAAGTTGCACATCGACTATTAGGTAGTTGCACATCAACAACTAGCCAGTTGCACAAAACGGGGACAAAATTGCACAAAAAAAAGTTTATCGAAACATATCCATGTGGGATCTAGTTTCGAAGAGCACATCGCGAGGATTTCAGCAGTGAAAGCGGATCTTAATTTCGACTTTTCGTTCAAAAGTTATAGCTTTTCTAAAAAATTTAAATCTGAATTAAATGCGTTCACACATGTTCGTGTGTGTGCTTTTGCAATTCTGGTTAAACATGTCGTGTAGTCTTTGTCTTTTTCTGGCTAGGAGGACAAAATAATTCCTAATTTGTTTGATTAAGGCAAAAACATACTAAAAATGGAGAGGCCGCCACGGATTTCTATCGAGCGCCCAGCCGCTCGGTAGACACGTCCATTAAGTAATACGCACAATTGCTTACCACAGAATCTGCAAGGCATAACACACCTAAAAAAAAGAAGTTGCGGTTACCTGAAGAACATTTGCTTCAAGCTTGCCTTTGGTGAACCCTTCTGGCAGAGAACCCAAGAAATCCAGTTTGAGTGCGCAAAGCACACGGACTGATAGGCCGTAATTTCTCCCACATAGAAACAACTTTTCTAGGAGAGGGGCGTCCTCAACAATGACTTCTCGCAACAATACATCTGTCCAACCAGAACCAGACGACACCCCTAGCCTCCTAAGGGTGGACGAGTTGATCCGAACACCACGGGCACCTTCCAATCCACTAAGTTCCAAGCTCTCCAGCACGGTGCATCCCGCAAGAAGGCCATGGAGGAAGCCCTCCGAGACGACGACACCTTTAAGTGTGAGTTTCTTGAGTTCGGGGAAATGTAGATCGCCGGCCAAGGTGGTAGTGGAGGGGAAATGGGTCACGTAGCAGGTGCACTTGATGCTGAGGATGCGGAGCTTGGGCAAAAGCCGGAGCAAGGACAGTGGCAGCGCATACGGAACTTCCCACGTTGGCACAAACCGAAGTTTCTGGCAAATTTCCTCGTGCTTTAGCCACAGATCGAACTCGGAGAGGCCTTTGAAGGCCGGCGACTCGAGCCAGCCGTTCAGCAATGGGAAGACGTAGTCAGATTTGTAGCCGTATCAGATCAGGGCAAGCCGGCGGCAGGGCGCCTGGTGCTCGGCGAGAATGCGGGAGACGAGGCCGGAAGGGGCGGGCTCGTCTTTGCGGCGGAGCTCGACGTCGAGGTTGAGGGGACCGGAGCGAAAGAGGTGGCGCCACCCGGTGGAGAGGATCTGGGTGCGGGCGCCGTCCTCGGTGGGGAGGAGCGAGATGATGTCGCAGAGAACGTCGTCGGGTAGGTTGCTGATCAGGTCGGGACCTTCTCCGACTTCGCGCTTGCCGCTCGCCGGTGGTCGGACGCCGGCGACCAACTCGGCCTCCTGACATTTTCGCTTTTTGGCTCTGCGGATAGCCATCGCCGCCGCCAGCCGGGGAAAGAGAATGCGTCTGTGTTTACAAAATGGTGAGGAGATTTCGTGAAATCCAATGTGTCCGGCTTTTGCGAAATCACTAATTAAATACTTCCTCCGTTTCAGGTGTATTTATTTTTTATAAATTTCATAAGGTGCATTTCTAATTCCTCATAATTTCGTTTTTACCATTTATGAAAAAGAAAAGGTATCTCTCATCCGATTGTATCCATCTCTTCTTCTTGTTGAGAAAAAATGAAAGTATTTCTCCTCCGATTGCGTATATCTCTTCCTTTCTTAGCCTAAATGATTTACTTGTCGCTAATTAATGTTTTAACCAAGATTAATTTCATCCAAAATTGTTTATAATTATGTGGCTTACCATGCCGAAAGTAATACCCCTTACATAAAGGAATGGAGGGACTCCAAATCCGAAACCATTTTCACTGTTGGATTCCTCGTGTCGAGATCTTCGAAACAAGATCCCACGTTGATAGTTTCGACGAACTTTTTTTCACGAAAAAACCGAACCGGAAGAACGTGTTTTTACTTGTTTTTCCTTATCCGAAGAGGTTGTGCCTCTCACAAAAATAAATCTTTGCCTCCACAAAAAGCAAATTTGTGTCTCTCACAAAAAAATGTGTATTTTTCCTTTTCCGAGAGGTACAACTTTGCTCGCAGAAGCAACACTTTGCCTTCACGAGAAGTAAATATGTGGCTCTCGCGGATGAAACAAATGCCTTTTTTTCTTTTTCGAGAGGCATAGTTCTGCCTCTCGCGAAAGCAAATATGTGTCTCTCACGGTAGCAAAAAACCATGTTTTTTTTCCTTTTATAATGCTTTTTTTGTCTTTTTCCTATGCCTCTCATGGAGGCTAATAGATGCCTCCACGAGAAGTAAATTTGTGTCTCTCGCGGTAGCAAAATAAACATGTTTTTTTTTCTTTTCCGAGACTCTCACGGTGCGTCCAGGAGAAGTAAATATGTGCCTCTTCCAGAAGAAAAAAAGGAAAAATGTTTTTCGCGCAAAAAACAATTTTTCCAAAAACTAGGGGAAACCGGCAAAAACCGAAAAACTGAAAAAGCCAAACAAAAAGTCATCTAAAACCTAAAAACGCGTACAGAAAAATCGAAGGAAGTGTCCAGCACGCAACAAGTGGTGTGCTCCAGACCACCAAAAGTGACCCTTGCAGCGCTGCCGCAAGGAGTACTTCTTAATTAATTGCTCTCGTCTTTTTGGTCATTTGGATCGGACATCAAAGTCGTCATACGACCATGCTGGGGGAATGTTTTGCAAAGGTCACGATGATCAAATTAGTCTCTTTTTCTTACTGGCTCCGGGAGGCAAATTGTGTTGCTCACCAACTGGCGAAGCGCTCTTATGATTCTCAATTAGATTTCAGTTGGGATGGTGATCCAGCCTCTTTTCTGTTGCCCTTTGTTTTGAAAGATGTAACTCTTCTCAGTTGATTAATAAAGTCTGAGGGTATTTCAAAAAACAAACTGCGTCGGACACATTTCAGATTTTAACCAAATTTTGAATTAGAAATATAGACATTGCCACCAAAAGTCCGTTGGGCTTTAATTAAAAATTGAAAACACAAATAAAACCTATATCTAGTGGCCCGCAATGTTGTTCTCGTCCGTGAGGTCAATGTGGATCGGCGCCGGCCATGGATACGACCACGGTAGCGCTGGCACTAGCATTGGCGTGTTCGGTGCTGCCTCCTGCTGCGCCAGCTGCGAGCCCACACACTCGAGGCGTGCACGAGAGTGTGGACGTCCATGATCACGAGTGCCCTGCTAGTGGCGTTAGGCCTTGTACAATGGGAGATGCTTAGGGAGGTGCTTAGAAAAATAAACCGAGTTTTTCGGAAGCATCGGTGCCTATTTTTATAAGAGAGGCGCTTAGTTAAGCGTCTATCCTGTACAAATAAGCACCGGTGTTTAAAAAAAGTCTGATTTATTTTTCTAAGCACCCCTCTAAGCACGTTGCATTGTACAAGGCCTAAGTGGCCACGACTCCTGCTCTGGCTTTGGCTCGGGCTCGGGCAGGGGAACGACGACCTGTACTCGGGTCGATTCAGCCAGCGCCAGTGGCAGGCCAGGCCACATGACTAGCTCGTCGAGCTGGGAGTCTTTGATGGCCTTCTTGTAGGCCTCGTCGGCCTCCTCCTCCACCGCCGACCGTGGTGATGTGCGCGTGCAGGGACAGGGCGTTGTGCACGACCCAAGAAGCACATCCAAGGAGTATCTTATTAAGGCCACGTTCGGATCTTCTCCACGGGCCAGCTTCCCGAAACAGGTGCGTGAAGCCACCCCGAACGCCCCAGCTTCTCGAAGCTGGCTTCCTGGAGACAAGAATCGGCCCGTGTAATTTCTGCGGAGACGAGGAGCAGCGGAAGCCCCGCTTCACAAAAACGAGAAGGTGAAGTTCGTCAAAATTACGTGGGATTGCCACCGCTAAGTTGCGTACCGGTTCGATCTGTTTTCTCCCGAGCTCCCGCACGAACGAGGCAGCAGACGTGGATGCATCATGGTCATCCACAACGAACTGGGCCTGCAGCCCATGTGACCATCTAAGTTCCCTAACAGGCCATCTTCCTATAGCCCAGCACCAGCCCATGCAGCGTGGAGAGAAACTGGCCACAGCGTGCCGAACGCACGCTACTCCTGGAGAGAAGCTGGAAGCTGGCGAGAGAAGTAGGAGACAAGGATTTCCTGAAGCTGGAGAGCTTCCGAACGGGCCCTAAGTGTTGATGAACCTACTAGGTCTAACAAGAAAATTAATACTACCGATACTTGATTAGACTAGTCACAATGGGTAGTAACTTAGACTAATAACATGCATATGTTACTAGTCTATGTTACTACCACTATAGTGGGGGGTTAATATATGTATGGTGTCATGCAACACTTTATTTATTAGGTTGTAGACTCATCTTGTCTAGGTATGTGTGATGTTACAGTAACTAGCTATGTTACCACATGCCCCTCTTTCCTCATTAATTACTCGCCACATCATCTGTTTTGCCTAGAGATGTGTGATGTTACCACATTTTTTTTGAGGCAACCCTGCGAAACTTCTTATTCATCCGTCACAATGTTTACATGGATGAAGGGAATTCCCTCGGGCTGGCCTAACCAAACATGACGGCCAGGCCCGAGACCCAACGCATATTTCGCAAGGTTGTGAGCATCATAATTTGAGCTCCTAAACTCATGAAGTATTTTACAAGAAATAAATGACAAAGCGTGCAACTTGATTTCTTGAATGATTGCACCATAAATCGATGCACCACCGCTGGAGATCTCCTCCACCGCTTCCCTGCAATTCGAAGCCACGTGAATTCTCTAGAGGTATAGATCATCAGCAAGGGAGAGGGACTCTCTGATGGCTAAGGCTTCGAGCGTAGCCGGGTCTCCAATAGTCTTGTATACGACTGCCGACGCACCTTCAAATGTCCCCCCACCATCACGGCAGATTGCTGCAACCGCACCAAAGCGTCCCCGTCCACCGACTGCTGCATCCGTGTTTATTTTAGCATGATTCTCAACGGGCGGCAACCACCGTCGCGGCCTTGTTGTAGTTGCATTGACCACTGCAGCTTTCTGGGGGTAGATCATATTGATCTCCGACAGATAGGATTTTATGAAGCCATCGATGGACTGAGGACTACGGAATACTCCTTCATATATTGCTTTTCTTCTAGCTCCCCAGATAGCCCAAAGAGTGATCACTAGTCTGATAAAATCATCGGCATTGAGGCTCTCCCGAAGGGCAAACAACCATTTTTTCGCACTGTCATGTTGAACAATGCAGAGATGATCCAGTACTACTTCAGAAGACAATGCCCAAGTGCAGCGAGACATCGGACACTCGAGTAAAGCATGCTTCCATATATCCTGAGCTCCACAAAGAGGGCACGCTAAAGTCGTTGCCATATGGCGGTGGTGTAGCACCTGGCCGGAAGGGATGGAGTGCTTCGCCAATCGCCATGCGAACACTTTGATCTTTGAAGGTACATGCAATTTCCACAGACTGTTCCATTCTCCACTCTCCCTGTTTATAAGCGATGACTCCTCTCTTCCTTCCAACCAGCTTTCTCTACTGATTTTTGTTGACACAAGCATGCGATATGCCGATGCAACTGTGAAAATTCCCCTCGGGGTCTCGTTCCACGCCCAAAAATCATCAATCCGTCTAGTGCACAGCGGGATTTTCAAAATTTCTTCGGCATCAAAGGGGGTGAATACTGCTCTCACCAGTTCTTCTTTCCATGAAGCTGTAGTTTCATCAATAAGCTCAGCTACTCTCTCCGGTGGAGCCTGTACCAGAGAGGTAATTGGTCGCTTGAAACTTGGTCGCGTTATCCAATTATGATCCCAAATGTTGGTAGTCTCTCCGTCTCCAATCTGACGTATCACTCCCTGAGCAAGCACATCTCTGCCATCAAGTATAGCCCTCCAAATCTGAGATGGATGCGGCCCAAGGGTAGCATCAAGTAAAGAGCCATTAGGATAATAAGCTGCTTTGAGTATTTGAGCACTCAAAGACTCATCATCAATCAAAACTCTCCATGCCTGTCTTGCTAATAACGCCAGGTTGAACAACTCAAGGTCTCTGAACCCCATACCCCGATATACTTGGGTCTGATCATCACATCCCACGCAACCCATGAGGGTTTCCTCTTTCCTCTTTTGCTGCCCCACCAAAATTGACGAATAAGGGATTCGATATCCAGGCACACACCCCTTGGCAACCTGAAACAAGACATAGAATAGACCGGAATTGCTTGTGCAACAGACTTTATCAATACCTCCTTGCCCGCAGATGACAACAGTTTTTCCATCCATCCCCTTATTTTCTCCCATACTCTATCCCGCAGATATTTGAACGTCCCGTTCTTGGAGTGTCCCACATTAGTGGGCATGCCCAAATATCGTTCGCTCAATGTTTCATTCTGGACCTGAAGGCTGTTTTCACCCCCTCTCTGGTTGCTTGTGGGCATCCTTTGCTGAAGAAGATGGATGATTTAGCATGATTGACTCTCTGGCCCGAAGCATTACAATACCTGTTCAGTAAGTTTGATACAAGTTCTGCTCCCTCCACACTCGACTTGAAAAGCAACAGGCTATCATCTGCAAATAAAAGATGGTTAACAGCCGGAGCCGTGGGAGCCACCTTAACACCTGCAAGAAGTGATGATTGCGAACTAGTTTTTAGGAGGCACGAGAGGCCCTCTGCTGCAATCAAGAAGAGATAAGGGGAGATTGGATCTCCCTGCCGAATTCCTCTGGTCGGTCTAAATGCTTCAAGCCTTTCTCCATTGAACAAGACTGAGAATGAAACTGTTGAGACCATGTTCATAACTGTGTCAATCCATACCTGTGCAAATCCCAATTTTTGCATAATAGCTTTCAAATATGGCCACTCCAACCTGTCATATGCTTTCATCATATCAAGCTTTAGAGCACAAAAACTATTATTTTTGACCCGTTTCTCTTCATAAAATGCAGACACTCATATGCGCAGATAATATTATCAGTAATCAACCTCACTGGCACGAATGCCGACTGCTCCTTCGATATGATGTCCCGTAAGATAAGTTTCAATCTATTTGCAATGACTTCTGATGCAATCTTATACAAAACATTGCATAAACTGATGGGTCTATATTAAGATAGGAGGGTGGGGTTTGTAACCTTGGGGATTAAGACAAATACAGTATCATTAACATATCTAGGGCTCGTCTCCCCTCTGACAATCTGTAGCACAATGTTAGTCACATCCTCTCCGCAAACATCCCAGTGTTTCTGATAAAAGTGGGCTGGAAACCCATCGGGGCCCGGCGCCTTCGTCGGGAACATTTGGAACAAAGCACACTTGACCTCATTAGCGGAGTAAGGCGCACAAAGTTGCTCGTTCATCGCCACTGTAACTTTCCTTAGTACATTCTCCAGTACTGTATCTACTCCTTGCACTCCCTCTGACGAGTACAGGTCTTGGTAAAAATTTTTGGCCAGAGCTCTCAGTTCCGTCGGGTCATCAATAAGTACTCCCAGAGAGTTTTGCAGGGCTCGTATCATATTTTTCTTCCTTCTCAGGCTCGCCCGTAGATGAAAAACTTTGTGTTTTTGTCTCCGGAAGAAAGCCACTCCGTGCGGGCACGCTGTCTCCACATTATCTCTTCTCGATGGTAAAGTTCAACCAAACGTTCATTAATTTTAAGTTCCACATGTGTTGGCCCTGTTCTCAACGGATCTCCCTGCAAATTGTCCAACTCTTTCTTCATGTTCTTTATCTCTCGCCGCACACTCCCAAAGGATTGTCTACTCTAGTTTATTAGCCCCTTCGAAACAGCTTGAAGCTTCTGCTTCAGTTCCTGGACCGTAGTGCAGGGCCCCGCCGCTGCCCATTTTGTCCCAATGGTGTCCCGAAGATTTTCATGCTTTTCCCACATCAACTCGTAGCGAAAGTTGTTAGGCTTGAAATTGACTTGGTTTCTTCCAAGGTCTAACACAATAGGCCCATGATCCGACGTTGCTACCGTTGTGTGTTCCAAGCACGCCGACAGAAACTGAGACATCCAGGAGGCATTAGCTAGTGCCCGATCCAATCTACACCTTGTGTAGGTTCCACCTGTGACCTTCTTCTCCCACGTCCAGGAGCGGCCTGTGTACCCTATATCGAGCAGGATGCAAACGTCCACGGTATCTCTAAATGCCTGCATTTGAGCATTGCTACGCCTAGCAATCCCATCATATTCGTTTGGACGTAGAACTTCGTTAAAATCTTCGATGCAAAGCCAAGGGAGCGAACTTACAGTGCTAATATTTTTCATAACGGTCCAAGTCTGGTGCCTCAGGTGGGTTTGAGCCTCACCATAAACACATGTGAGCCGCCACATGTCCATCCCTGGTTCTTCCACAGAAACATCCAAATTTTACTCAGAGTAACCCAAAATCTCCACTTTTATTTCATTATTCCAAAAGAGGCCTAAACCTCCACTTGTACCGTTGCTATCCACAGCATAAGCCTTAACATAGCCCAAAGTGCCGGCTAATCTTTTTACCCTAGTTCCTTCTATCTGGGTTTCAACAATACATAGTAGGGTAGGGGCAAACTTCTTCGCTAGATCGCGAAGTTCGTTGACTGTCGCGGCATTGCCCACTCCGCGACAGTTCCAGCTCATAACACTCATTGGGCTTGGCGGCGCTCCTCGAAGGAGCCCGCCAAAGATGAAACCGTCTTTCCCATATTATCCTTCGCCCTTGCATCTGAATCTGGATTCATTCTTGACCTCTTCGGCTCCTTCTTGCTACTTGGGCTCAAGGGATTGAGAGGGGGTGCTAGAAGCAGTAACGTTGCGCTGGATGCACTTGGAGCATGCTGCACCGTCGACTGGTGTCTCTTCTTATTTTCTTCTACCTCAACCATATCAAGATCGGCTTCAGCGTATTCATCCTCTTTCTCAAAACTGCTCCCATTGTCACCTGTGCGTGGGGCGTTTCCCCGGCCTCCACGTCCTCCCCGTCTGCTTCGTCGGCGACCTCGACCGCCACCAGGCCCCTGTCCGGTGCGCATCACCCAAGACGCCCTGAGATCTCAAAAAACCAAAGCAGAAGGGGGATGAATACCATTGCCGTGCTCCTTAAATAGATGACCCAACATCCCGCAGACGGCACACTAGTCCGGGAGTTTCTCGTATTTCACTCTCTAAATTTGACGTTTCCCTTCCCTTATCATGGAGACAGCATTCCTCAATGGCTTATTCACACTGATCCGAACCCAGACGAGGTGGAAATTCCCCGCGAAGTCTTGCGATTGTGGTTCAGCATACAAAACTTCCCCGATTTTTGAAGCTAGGGGCGGTATGAGATGAGCATACAGGGGAGGCACATCATGTATCTGAACCCATATCTCAATTGTATCCAACTGCACCGTGGATGGTTTTGCCAATCCATCATATGGTTTCAAAATCACTGCATCACCTCTGAAGTGCCACGGTCCATCCCGCGTGACTCGTTCCCAATCTCCTAAGCACGAGAATTGCACTTTATACAGGTTTTCTTCAAGCGACTTAAACTGAACTTCTTGGGCCAGATCCCACGCAGCTCTCATGTTCTTGAAAAACCAGTATTGACTGTAAGTTTTGGGGGTATGAAGTCTAGAAAGCGCAATCCAGCGAGATGCCTCTGGTGGTGCATCCTTCTCGTCAAAAACCACATCGTCAAGGTCCTCCTCCTGAAGACCCAGCTCCGCCATCAACGCTGCTACCTCCTCCGTCTCTATCGGGTCCGCCGTGGCCAATCCCGAAGTTCCAGCCGACGCCATAATTCAGAACCCTAGCCCGATAGATCAAACGGGCCGTGCTGCAGGAACCCTAATCCATCCGCCTCCCACTGCCCCACTCCGACCAGCGAACAAGGCGTCACCAGAACAGAGATAAGGGGGTCGGGAATCCGTTGCGCAGGCAGGGAAATCCAAGTCTCGACGGCGGCGATATCAATCGCCCCGGGAGGAAAAAACCCTAACTTGAGGGAAAAAGGGGCCCTACCTCTCCAGGTTACGTCTTCACCACCTATTTCGGATGTTACCACATATATTACCCCCCACCATGGTGGGTACACTAGTAGAAATCAGGGCTTTCGTTCGGGTCAGATAAGCCCATTAGTGCCGGTTCAGTCACGAACCGGGACACATGGGGGCATTGGTCCCGGTTCGTCTGGCCCCTTTGGTCCCGGTTGGTGGGACGAACCGGGAGCAATGGGCCTCGCTCCTAGCCCACCACCATTGGTCCCGGTTGGTGGCCTAACCCGGGACCAAAGGGTGGTCTTTAGTACCAGTTTAGGGGAGAGGGCTTTTGTGTGTAAAACATTAAAGGTAAAAAGAATTTTCATAAAATAAATAAAAAAGCAATAAAATAAAATAAAATAAATAAGTAGAAATAAAAAAAATAAGTAAGTAGAAACAAAATAAACTTCAATAAAGTAAAATAAATGAACTATAATAAAATAAAAAATAGCAACAGTAAGTAGAAACAAAATAAAATAAATAAAGCATAAAAGAAAGAAAATAAATAAGTAGAAACAAAATAAACTTTAATAAATAAGTAAAAATAAAACAAACTTTTATAAAACCTTTAGTATTATTGAAACTAAAATTATATAAAATTTATGCAACTAAAATTATCAAAGTATTTTCTGTTCAAAATATTAAAAGAAAAAATAATTTTCATAAAGTATTTTTTGTTAGAAACTTTAATTGCAAAAAGAATTATCATAAAGAATTTTTTGTTAGAAACTAAAATAACAAAATATGTTTTTGAATATAATGATAAAACACAGTAATATTAAATAGCAGGAAAAAGAATCACTCAAAAATCTATTTTTATAGTAAAGCTATTCAAAAAACTAGTGATTCACACAAATTTCCAAAAATTCAAATTTAAACTATTCAAATTAGAAAACAAATGGCACTAACAGAAAGTTTATAATTTTTATTACCTAAAAGCAAAAAGAATCACTGAAAAACTAGTAAGTATTTTGCTGTAAGTAGAAACAAAATAAAATAAACAAAGCAAAAAATAAAACAAAAAAATAAGAAAAACTGCCACCTAAAGGGCCACCATGGCCTGAATACGACAAGAAACCCAACAATGGGCCAGGATTTAGGCCCGTAGTAGGCCCAGTAGGCCCACAGGCACACAGTGACAGATTAGGCCCGAAAGCCTGTAGTTGAGAGGAGCTCGAGAGGGTTGGCGCAACAGCGCTTATAAACCACCCTCGAGCTCTCTCAACTAGCAACGTGGGACTAAACTTTGGCCGTGACGCGGGCAGCACAGGGCCTTTGGTCCCAGTTGGTGGCATCAACTGGGACTAAAGGGTGGCATTGGTCCCGGTTGGTGCTACGAACCGGTACCAATGCCCCCCCTTTAGTCCCGATGGGTGCCACCAACCGGGATCAAAGCCCTCTGCTTCCCGCCCTTTGGGATGTTAAAAAGAGGCCTTTGGCCCCGGTTGGTGGCTCCAACCGGGAGTAAAGGGGACATTGGTCCCGGTTGGTGCCACGAACCGGGACCAATGCTCATTGTATATAAGCAAGACTTGTGAAAATTTTTCAATTCTCATTTCGCAGTTGCGGCCCGACAACGCCGAGCTCATCGACGCCGCCAGGCTGCCCGTGTCGCTGTCGCCGCCCCGCGGTCGCCGTTGCCGCCCGTACCTCGTCGTCGTCGCCCTGCGCCCTGACCTCACGCCCTGCGCCCCGACGCCGACACCCTGCTCATCATCGCCGGCCCTACCTCCTCGTCGCGATCACTGCGCCCCGACGCCGATGCCCTGCTCCTCGTCGCCGTCGCCGTGCCTTGCACCGACGCCTTCGCCGCGTCCGAGCCCGCTGTGAGCGCCACCCGGATCCCCTCCTCCTCCCTATACTAGCCCCCGTTGCTGCCGCGCATTACCGCCGCGCCCCCTGCCCTATGCTACCGCCGCGTGCCGCCCCTGCCTTGCAATTTTTTTATTTTTTTGTCATATATATGTGTTTTTTTGTCAATTTATATGTATATGTGTATATATGTGTGTATGTGTATAAATTTGTGTATGTGTGTATATGTATATGTATTTTTTTGTCATATATATGTATTTTTTTGTCAATTCATATTTAGAAGAAAAAGAAGAAGAGGAAAAAAGGAAAATAAGAAGATGAAGAAGGAGAGGAAGAAAGGAGAAGAAGAGGAGAAATAAATACGAAGAGAAAAAAAGAAAAAAAAGAGGAGAAGAAGAAAGGAATAGAGGTGAAGAAGAAAAAAATAGAAATTTCTATTTTTTTCTTCTTCACCTCTATTCCTTTCTTCTTCTCCTCTTTTTTTTCTTCGATCTTCTCCTCTCTCTATTCCTTTCTTCTTCTCCAGTTTTTTTTCTTCTTCTTCCTCTTCTTATTTTTTATCGGGTATGTCATTGTTGATATACCACCTCCCCGATAACTTCGACATTAGGGGGGGGGTCGATATACCACCTCCCCGATAACTTCGATATGAGGAGGGGGGAGGGGGTTGTGGGTTCGAGAGTTCGAGGGGTCGATGGTTCAAGGGTTTCGAGGGGTCGAGGGTTCGAGGGTTCTATCGTCGAGGGTTCGAGGGTTTCGAGGGGTCGAGGGTTCGAGGGTCGAGGGTCGAGGGTTCGAGGGTTCTAGGAATATGCAAAAGTTAGAATTTTTAATGTTAACTCCTCAGACATGAGGGGAAGGAGTCCCCCTCCGGTTCCTAACTCTCTAGGGAATTCAACATGAGGGGGGGGGTCGATATACCCCCTCCCCGATAACTTTGACATGAGGGGGGTCGATATACCCCCTCCCCAATAACATTTTTTCCATGTATGTATGTCGCCGTTGTCGATATACCCCCTGCTTTAACAAGTTAAAACGTTGAGGCCACCCCGAACCCTTTAAGCGTTGCCGAGGCCACCCCAAACCCTAGAGAAGCATCGAGGCCATTAATTAATATAATTGCTTGTTGTGAATAACTATAGCTAGGTCTACGTTTTCCACTAATGTATCCATCTGTCATATTTGTATAATGATTGCCATGTTGTAATATTTGCAGAAACTATGGAGCACGGCCGAGACGAAGAAGCAGAACAGGTGTTGGGGGACATAATCGCAGCCGGAACTGATGTCATGTCGTATCTCAACGAAAGTGATGGTCTGGAAGGAGAGGGTGAAGATGCAGGCTATGGTCCTCGAACAACGGAGGATACCGTGACCGGTGACCGAATGTCGGTGCAAGAAGGAGGCCGTGATGACGGCTCCAGTGACCGAACAAAGTCCGACTATCTATATATATTAATTAAGCCTGTGCTGACTATAGCTAATTGATGCATTCATTGTTTTGATATCTACACATATTAACTCTCGTCTTTCTTCTTATTTCTAGCCCTTTGGATCGAGCACAACTTCGGTAAAGAGACGAGGCCCGAAGAAAAAGTTGCGATCAGATGAAAGGTTCACGATCACAGCAATCGCGCGCGATGGCCAACCGATTGAACCCCTCCGGACCAAGGAGGCATTTACTGCTTAGTGCGGGGTTCTTGTTAGGGACATGATCCCGATCAGCATAGAGCTATGAATTAGCCTAAGGATGAAGAGCTTCAAGTTCCTTTTGTCGAAGATAGACAGAAAGCTGATCTTTGGAAAGTGCTGAAGGCAAATTTCACCCTACCGGAAGAGGTCGATCCAGAGAATCCAGTTATAGAGCCATTGATCAAGTCCTTTGCTCTCAAGAAGATGGAAGATCTATTCAGGAAGTGGAAGAATGACCTGAAAGCAAAGTTTGTCGACCAAAAAAGACACCAGAATTCATCGGCCGGTATGAGAAGCTCAGAGATCAATGGGACGCATTTGTGGCCAACAAGACATCGGAGAGCAGTAAGAAGATGTCAGCCATAAACAAGATAAATGCTGCGAAGAAGGAGCATCACCACCACACGGGGTCAGGTGGCTACCTCAAAGCCCGACCGTTGTGGGCCAAGGCTGAGAATGACTTGCTTGATAAAGGGGTCAAACCAGAGACATTGAACTGGACAGACCGTTGCCGGACCTGGTTCTTCGGGGTTGGCGGAACCTTGGACCCTGTAACAGGGAAGTGCGTTTGGACGAGGGAGCAACTGCGAATACCCCTCACGAAGCTTCAGCACTATATTAATGCAGCGCAGGAAGGGACGTTCGTTCCAGACAGAGAGAAGGACAAGCTCAAAATGGCCCTCGGGAATCCTGAGCACCCTGGACGGACATGAGGCACGCCAGGCTCCATTCCGTGGAAGGCTGGGTTTCCGTACGCATGCGGTTACAAATACCAAGAGAGGAGGAGGAAGGTGGAGCAGAGCGAACTGCAGGAGCTGTACTCAAGGGTACAGAAGCTAGAGGAACGAGATGCAGTTCGAAGCAAGCGGCCTGCCGAAGCTACCCCCGAAGCTACCCCACCATCTCAGTGGAGAAGCAGCATGGCTTCCACCGAGTATCTTCAGCTGGAGCCTATCTTCACGACTCCTGCTAGCTACCCCATGGATGCTATCACAGAGTCTCAACATTGCCACCTTATGATGCAATGGGAGAAGTACAAAGTCAAGGCGGCTGTCGGCTCTATTCGACCTCCTGAACCCGGCACAACTTTTCACTGTCGTCCAATTCCAGAAGGATATGCTAGGGTGATGGTGGAAGAATAACAGAGGGATTTGAGGACCTCGTGCTTGACCACCCTACCGGTGAAGGGGAGACTCGGCTGGGTTCTGCTTTGAAGACTCCATGCCTATGGAGGAAGGAGCTCATCAACTTTCCGAACTGGACGCCTCCGCCTCATCCTCCTCCTCCGACGAGTCAGGGCACTCCGCCTCCTCCTCCGTCTGCTCCTCCGACGAGTGATCAGGGCACTCCACCTCCTTCTCCGGCGCGTGGCGACACTCCGCCTCCTCCTCCACCTGCTCCTCCGGCAAGTGATCAGGGCACTCCGCCTCCTTCTCCGGCGCGTGGCGGCACTCCGCCTCCTTCTCCGCCTGCGCCGGCGTGCCCGACCAGCCAACCTCCTCCTTCTCCGCCTTGTCAGCAAGGGCAGAAGAGACCCGCCGCTGCTCCGTCTGCTCCGACGCGTCGCAGTCCTTCTCCTCCGCCTCGTAAGCAACTAAATAAGAAAGTCGCAGCCGCTCGGCCTGCTCTGGCGTCTAGCAGTATAGGCGGGAGGCAATACAGATTCAGTCCATCTCTCAAGACTCCAGAGAAGTTACCATACGAGAGGACCGAGAAGGAAAATGAGGAGGTCTGTCAAGCCCAAGTGAGGGACTACTTCGCAACACAAAGAGCTAAGAGACATCCACCTCCGGAGGAGAAGATAGATCCGGTGAAAGCGAAGCGCCCTTTGGATGCCCTGCAACGACCACCACCATCTCCGCCGCAAACCAACTATGAGCGCATTACTGAAAAGACATATAAGGAAGCTAAGCGGCCGAGAAGTACTTGAAGTGACAAAAGGTTACAAGAATGAAGAACTAGGGAAAAAATTTCCCAGCTCGGTGAACAAGCGAACCAATCGTGCCCCCCGCTCAAGGTGTCTAGAGATATCGTCGCTAATCATCCGGGGGTCCGGCACCAAATCATGGAGATTATGACGATGCACATTTTGATATAATGGAGCCGGATGAATTCAAATACGAGTATGGGAAGCCTCTCGTCAAAGATGGTACTACTCTAACAACGATGATGCGAAGATTCCATGATTGGTACATGGAAACCTGCAGAAAGGCGCAGTCAGCTGGGAATAAAATCGATACTTTGATGCTAAAAGTTAAAGAGGATGTGCACGACCTCATTGGAATTGAGGAGTTGTCTGTTCCATTTGAGGAGTTCTTCCAGTTTTTCAAACTAAAGGCCCTCGATAAATTAACGGTCACTTGCTACCGTCTATAAGTACTAATTCTGTCATTAAGTCTCTATATATAGCTCATCTCTTTCATACATGTATATATAATTATCCTCACTATATTATGCAGATTGAAGATCATCGAATGCAGAAAAAATGAAATGTATGATATTGGGTTCATTAACACAAATCTCATAGATGAATTTACGGTTAAATATAATGCCAAAGAAACCGAGGACAACTTGCTACGATCTTTGGTAATAAATCAAAACAAAGATACAATACTCTTTCCTTACAACTTCAAGTGAGTGTTACTGTCTTGTGCATATTCGGTTTCCCTTAATTAGTACTTGAGGTTATAGTAATTAATGTAATTGATGAGTTATGCATGCATGCGCATGTTCCACTATATTCTCCTAGAGATTAAGCTTGAGCAGGGACTAGTAAATGTCTTAGACTCGAGACGAAAAGATCCCGAGGACTATGCAGACATGTCTAAGATGCTCGAGAAGTGAGTTGAATCGATCATTATCGCACCATATCAGCAACTTTGTTCATTTCACGATATCAAGTAATTGTTTTCTTTGTCTCGCAGGGTTTGGAAAATATTCACCGCAGAAGTTACTTCATTGCCGTGGAATCTAGATGGAAATATCCGAAAGTAAGTACTATACTAGCTAGCTAGTTCCGCGCATCTCCCGTTGATTCTAACTACTTTCATCAATGCCATTTATAATGCTTCATTATCAGTTTTATTGACCTTTATTTCTCGTAAAGTGCTTGTGGTAGGAAGCCGGGAATAATTACTGTGGATAGTATGTCTCCGAGTTCATCTACAACGCGATGGCCAAGAATAGGCGGGGCTACTCTAAAAGACAATATGAAGTGCGTAAGCAAAAATATTCACAAGTTTATTTCATTACCATCATTTCTGTTGATTCATATATATGTATTGACTGCCTTATTCAAATTAGATGTGGGAGATGTTGAATGAACTCCTACCAGAAGATCGCATGCGAGCAATTCAAGAGGAATTGGCTGAATTCTTTCTTGACCATGTCATCAATAAAGCCGGAGAATACCACCATGCATGTGGAAGTTGAGTTCATATGTTAGGGTATTGTAAGAGATCTTACACCCTGGAGTTGCAGTCATTCTCGTTGAATCCTTGAACAGTTTTGAAGCATCTGACACCAAATCTCGCGACATGATGAGAAACCCTAACTTAACCACTCCTAGACTACGTACTGATAGACGAACTTGAGGAGGATCGGAGTCCGGAAGACAAACTCGAAGAAAAAGCGGCACCATCTTCCCGAGCGTCGCACTTGAGAGGAGAAAAAAACAACCTAAACTACTATCTAGAGCAAAGGCACCGGGATTCTCCTCCCCTCCACCTGCTACCTGATACGTCTCCAACGTATCTATAATTTATGAAGTATTCATGCCATGTTTACAATAATTTTATATGGTTTTGATATGATTTGCATGGAACTAACCCGGGCTGACGTTGTTTTCAGCAGAACTACCATGGTGTTGTTTTTTGTGCAGAAATGAAAGTTCTCCAAACACCGCGAAACTTGTTATGGATTTTTTATGGACCAAAAGACTACCAATGGGCCAGAGCAGCACCTGAGGGGGTGGGTTGTGCCCACCTCGGTGGCCTCCCGCACCCCCTCTTCGCCCTATAAATTCTTAAATATTCCAAAAACCCTCACAAAGACCCTAGATCGGAAGTTCCGCCGCCGCAGCCTCTGTAGCCAACGAAAACCAATCGGAAGCCCGTTCTGGCACCCTACTGGAGGGGGAGATCATCACCGGTGTCCATCTTCATCATCCCGGCGGACACCACGATTTGGAGGGATTAGTCCACCCTCAGGGCTGAGGGTTTGTACCAGTAGCTATGTGTTTAATCTCTCTCTCACGCGATCTTGAGATGTCACAATCTTGATGGATCATGGGCTTTCTTAACATAGATGGATCATATGATGTTTCCCCCCTCTCTACTCTTGTTGTGATGAATTGAATCTTTACCCTTTGATGTTTTGTCTTGTCGGATTGAATGTTCAGATCTGAGAACACATGATATATGTCTTGCATATGAATACCCGTGGTGTTAGTGGGGTATTATTTTGATTCACTTGATATATGTTATGGCACTCAACTTGCGGATTCCTGAGGTGACTTTGGGGTAATATATGCATAGCGGTTGATGCACATTTTTATTATCTTTTCTCCGATAGAAACTTTGGGAGTCTCCTTGTAGTTCTTTGTGTGGATTGAGTATTATGATCATGAAGTTGTTTGATGCATATCGCAGAATTAACTCATGGATACTTGTGGTGACATTGGAGTATCTAGGTGACATTAGAGTAGGTTGATGTGTGTGATATGGTGTTATTTTAGTACGAACTCTAGGATAGATTGATTGGAAAGAATAGCTTTGAGGTGGTTTCGTACCCTACAAACAATTTCTATCTTTTGTTCTTTGCTAATAGGAACTCTTGAGTGATTCTTTATTGCACATTGAGGGATAATCATATGATCCAGCTACGTTAGCATTGTTGAGAGATTGCACTAGTGAAAGTATGCACCCTAGGCCTCATTTTCCATCATTGCAATACCGTTTGTGATCTGTTTTACTATTTACTACCTTTTTGTTTTTTATTGTTTGCATTACAAAAACTCATATGTACTATCCATACTACACTTTTATCAGCATCTCTTCACCGAACTAGTGCACCTATATAATATGCCATTGTATTGGGTGTGTTGGGGACACAAGAGATTTCTTGTATTTGATTGTAGGGTTGCTTGAGAGAGACTATCACTACAAAAAAAAGACACATCTGGGACATTTTGGGTTGAACGAATTTTTTTCGTGTCATACTTATGACACTTCTATGACGATAAGTGTGACAAAACCCGGTATCATCATAGATGTGGTAGGTTCCTACTTCTATGACAAAAAATCATGACAGAAAATGGGCTTTTCGTCCTGGGCGGGCCGGAGACGCAGCTGCATGACATTCTTTGGACCGTCCATGACAGGAAAAACCATGGTAGAAGCGAGGGCGAGGAAAATATCAGGGAGTTCCCGATTAAGGTTGGTGGTCGGGGGCCGAGCGATGCACATTTCTCTCATACCATACGTGCGTGGGTGCGAGGCGTTGGGCTCTAACTGAACCCGAGCGAGGCGTCGCCTAACTAAACCCGAACGATTGCACTGCAGGCTACGCGTTACTGAACCCGAGCGATCGAGCGACTCCTTCGCTACTGCTGCTAACTGAAGCCGATCGATGCTGCCTCTGG
>NC_041393.1:573660885-573662672 GCF_002162155.2 Triticum dicoccoides
GGATGAACAGTGAGCGTTGCTGGGGGTTCTGGATTAACAGTTCTCGGTGGGGGTGGATGAACAGGACCCCGATTGATCGAGCCGGTTGGGGCTGGATGAACAGGACCCGGTGGAGGGCTAGACGAATAGGACGACCCTGTGGAGGGCTGGATGAATAGGACGACCCCGTGGAGGGCTGGTTGAACAGTAGACGGTGGAGGGTTGGATGAACAGTAGCCCGTGGAGGGTGGTTGAATAGGAGCCCGTGGAGAGGGCTAGTTGAACAGTAGCCGGTGGAGTAGCGCGCAGTGGAGGCTGGATGAACAGGAGCTCGTGGATGAATAGTTGCAGGTGGAGGCTGGAGGAGGACGACGGTTGATGAACAGTAGCCCGTGGAGGCTAGAGGAGGTCGACGGTGGATGAACTGTAGCCCGTGGAGTCCCGTTTTGCGGTACGCCACACCCCTCCCGATGAACAGGACCCCCATTTTGACCATAGCGCTCAAACACAAGCCCATTTCCTCTGTTTTGCGGTACGCCACACCCCTCCCGATCAACAGGAACCCGTTTCGACCGTAGGAGGTCCAACAGAAGTCCGTTTCCTCCATTTTGCGGTACGCTAGACCCCTCCCGATGAACAGGATCCCGTTTTAACCTTGGCCGGTCGAACACAAGGTGGTTTCCTATGTTGTGCGGTACGCAAGGCCTCGTTTCCATCGGCTGTTCCGTCCAATCCCTCCCGATGAACACGACGACGCATTTCGTTCTGACCTAGCCGGTTGGCTCCCCATGAACACGACGACGACGCAGTTTCTCCGTTCCGAACCCGCCATGTACACGAGCCCTAGCTGTATGTATGTGCGAGTAGGCGTTCGAGACCCCACCCGTATGTACGTACGTGGCCGTATTTACTTTCTTGCACCATGGCCGATGTACGTATGTGTACATGCTACGTGCGCACCTCTACTACGACACGTGCGCGTCTACATCGACCAGTATGTACGTACACGTTCGCAACCAGAATGGCAACACTACGTATGCTTCGACCAGGTGGGTCTTGACTGTCAGGTACTTCCTTGCGTGCGAAAATGTAGCTAGTGGGCCCCAGCAGTCAGGGGGGTCAATGGTTTTTTTTTGCCCGGACGCACTTCCTTCCGTGCGAAGATGTTGCTGGTGGGTCCCAGCATTCAGGGGGAAACATTTTTTCATGAAATACGGTGGCCCGTCCGGTGGGTCCCTACTGTCAGGTGTAGGAATAATTATTTTGCGCGTAATAAGGAGGCACTTCCTTGCGGCCGCCGTGGACCCAGCTGTCAGCCTCTCCACGTACAGTGCTCTTCCGATGGAAGTCGTTCCTTGACCACGTTGACCACGTCGCGCCGAGAACACCAGGGCGATGGACGACGGCGAGGCCTAGGAAGGGGATGACGCGGAGCCGGGGAAAACACGGCAGCGGAAGCCCGTGCGGATAGGAGTACGAGGGTTCACTGGTTCGGCTATGGTGTGAGGGTGCCGTCGCCGCAGGGCCTGGCCAGCGGTGGAATAGTAGGGGACGGTGAGGCCTCCGCGGCAGCACAGTCGGCCACGGGAGGCAGGCGCATGCGGCACGACCGACACTGCTTTTGGCGACTGGAGCAAGAAGACCAAAGGTTTAAGAAGCACTACGGCCATTGGATGGACATTGTACGGTTAATAGAGCTAGAATTGTTCATATTGACTAAGTTGACAAAGCCCTCCATCCCCATCAACTTAGTAGGCCCACAAGTCAGCCTCCCACCAAGGAGGGTCCCAACTAGCAGGGGGAGTATT
>NC_041393.1:573662968-573670599 GCF_002162155.2 Triticum dicoccoides
TTTTCGCAAAATACGGTGGCCCGTCCGATGGGTCCCAGCAGTTAGGAGGAAATGTTTTTTCGTGAAATATGGTGGCCCTTCCGGTGGGTCCCTGCTGTCATGTGGAGGAATTATTATTTTGCGTCTAATAAGGATGCACTTCCTTGCGGCTGCCATGGACCCAGCTGTCATCCTCTCCACCTACAGTACTATTCCAATGGAAGTCGGTCGTTGACCACATTGACCATGCCGCACCAAGAGCACCACGGCGGTGGACGATGGCGAGGCCTTGGAAGGGGACGACGCGGAGCCGGGGAAGACGCGGCAGTGAATGCTCACACGGAGAGGAGTACAAGGGTTCACTGGTTCGGCTGTGGTGTGAGGCTGCCGTCGCTACAGAATAACAGGGGGTGTGGGTGAGTGGAGGGATGGCCTGGCCAGCGGTGGGAGTAGTAGGGGGCGGTGAGGCCTCCGCGGCAGCATAGCCGACCACGGAAGGCAGGAGTAGGCGGCACGACTGGCGCTGCTTTGGGCGGCTGGAGCAAGAAGACCAAAGGTTGAAGAAGCACTATGGCTGTTGGATGGACATCGTACGTTCACTGCAGCTAGAATTGTTTATATTGACTAAGTTGACAAAGCCCTTGGTATGCGTCAACTTAGTAGGCCCACAAGTCAGCCTTCAAAATGGTGCGCCCAGATGTCAGGGGAAGGAATCATTTTTTGGGCGGCCGAAGCTAGAATATCCGAGATTGAAGAAGAAGCACGACATCCGTTGGATAGACATCCAACGGCCACTGCTGCTAGAACTGTGTGTTGACTATAATAACTTGACAAAGCCTTGCATATGCGTCAACTTTTTTTTAGGGGACGTGTCAACTTAGTAGGCCCACAAGTGTGTGGCAGAGAACTTATAGCCCATTTGCGATTTGTAAGAATGTACAACCCATTTTTGAATCCTAATGGAATTTACTATAGACAATTTACAGTTTGTTAAAATACAACCCATTTTCTAGCTAGGACAACGATTAATAATTTCAACCAACCGTTCAAGACAGAATTCAATAAAATTTCCCACATTTTGATGGGATCCGAAATATTTTTATCCCGAAATTTCTAGTCAGACTAAATATAAATTTGTATTACGTAAAAATCCAGAGAAACATTGCGCGCGCAACAATTAAAAATTAAGATTTTGAAAATCCATAAATAATATTTTATAAACTAATTTCGTGTTTGGTGCATTTTTTTATAGTTACTGCCAAGTTTTTATAATTACATCCCATTTATTATTTTTTAAAGCCCAGTTTCCTGTTAAGGATAATGCATCCGTCCTAGGAAAGATTTGCAGCGCAACGAGGCGGAGAATAACAAGTTGACCTTGCCTGGGTATTCCTCAAAAAAACGTATAGCTGGGCTAGCCATTTTCATCTTGATTTTTTTTTAATATCTGGGCTAGATATCTGGCCTGGGCTAGACGGGCCACAGCCCGCCCAGTTAATACCCTGCTCTCCTTTGAACAACAATGAAAACATCGCCAAGGAAAACTCTGAAGTGCTCATGCCTCAAAAACACAAATACTGCTCGAGCTGCTTGGTCCCGGCTGTCGGCTGCACCTTGTGCAATTCTCTCGTTTATATTGACTACATAGGTTGACAATGGCGTGGGACTGTGATGTCAGGAAACCAGGAGGAAGCAAAAAAAATATAGTTGTACATAATAAGGAGGCACTTGCGTACGTATGGCTATGACCCTAGTGGGTCCCTACTGTCATCCAGTCAAAATAAAGTCATCTCCTGAATCCTCATGTTCGTTGACCATGTTAACAATGCTCGGCGCCATGACGAGCGCAACAACTCAAAGGACGATGGAGAGGGACTCGCGTGCCCTACGGATGGTCTGATACAGCGCCCATTGCTCATTCAGGAAGCCAGGATCATCGTACACCTATGAGGACCTTCGAGAGACTGAGACGGCATGAAATGGTAAGGCCGCACCTAGGAGCTCTGGTTTACTTCACACCTGTATTTAGATTCAAGTGTAATTTACTCGTCATCAGAAACAACACGTAAAATACAGGCGTAATGAAATCGAGGGCCCGAGGTCTGTAAGTAAAACCGGCGGGTTACACGTGTAATTTGAGAGACCGGTGTATATTTTACTAGTCGAAATCGAACAACCAAGCACTTCGCCCGAGACCATCTGCTTTTATTTACAAGCGTCAGTTTTACAAGCGGTTTTGGTTGCAAGACGACGATCCAATCACGGCCTAAGATGATGAGTTGGTCGGAAGGTCATATGGTTTCACGTCTAACCTACCTGACTTGTCGTATAGGCTATGAATGAAACATAAGACGATGAAATTCTTAAGCACGGAAATATCAGAAGAGGATGGTCTTCTTAACAAGCAAATCACTGGCTTTAGATCGACATGCAAAACAATATGAAGCATTATTCTCAGGAGGCACGGTGAACAGCTCGTGATGTCGCATGCCACAACATTCCAAGCTCAACTTTGCAATCAAACACAAGGCCTGGCATTACATAGACAATATTCATAACAAACTCTTAACACAGGAATATCTTAGCAGAGTAACTATTTACTTCTAAATTGAACACATGAATAGGAAAAAAATGATCGACAC
This sequence comes from Triticum dicoccoides, assembly GCF_002162155.2. Lineage (NCBI taxonomy): Eukaryota > Viridiplantae > Streptophyta > Magnoliopsida > Poales > Poaceae > Triticum > Triticum dicoccoides. The sequence continues at coordinate 573,665,590 of NC_041393.1, forward strand.
TGCTCACAGCAAAGGGCGTCCCACTCAAAAATATCAAATGCATGTCTTCTGGCTAACATCAATGAGCAAATTTTGACAAGGTTTTCCAATTCCAATATATATTGCACAAGGCCTGGCATTACATAGACAATATTCAAAACAAACTCTTAACCTAGGAATATCTTAGTAGAGTAACTATTTACTTCTAAACTGAACACAGGAATAGGAAAAAACGATCGACGCTGCTCACAGCAAAGGGCGTCCCACTCAAAAATATCAAATGCATGTCTTCTAGTTAACATCAATGAGCAAATTTTGACAAGGTTTTCCAATTCCAATATACTAAACTAATGTCTTCTTGCTAACATCAATGATTAAACTTTGACAAGCTTTTCCCATTCAAAATATGTAAAGCCTATGATCGTGGAGTCCTGTCATGGCTTCTTGTACTAGTTTGCGCACTTTTTGCCCATTGCACTCCACGTGTTGTAGAGTTGCCTATGCTCTCTGCAGACTAGTCATGTCACCAGCGTCTACTAATACTCTGTAAAGCTTCTCGGTCATTCCTTTTGTAATGTAGCGCAAACAGTGGCTGCTTCTTTCTGCAAAGTGGAACGACCAACTGGACCCATTAATGCAGCAGTTTGCCCTAGACACATTGGCTCCTTTTGTGCAGTTCAACTAAAATCAAAGTCAGAATAAAACCAAGCTTTAATTTTGATATCCCTGTAAGCAACAATAGGTATAAGGGAAACAATTACGGAGAAATAACGGTTGATGACTTGTACTCCTAGAAGAAAAGCATATACTGATGTACCTTATCTTAATGGGAAACAAAGCAGGAGAGTAGCAATTCTCCATCAGTGCGATTCATTCATATTGACTGAGACATTATCTTAACAATGCCTTGTTTCAACATGTATAAAGAATGACAAAGCAGAAAAGTACCATTCCTAAAACAATGCAAATGATTCATTTTAACAAAGACATTATCTTAACAATACCTTGGTTAAACATGTAGAAAGAACTACAAAGCAGGATAGTACCATTCGTAAAACTATGCGAATGATTCGTTTTAATAGAGGCAAAAAAGGAATCAATTACTAGACAATAAAGGAGGATGAAACATGCGGCCAAAAAAATGGTAATCTCGCCAATCCCTAACAAGTGTTGCAGTTTTGAACTAAGATTCAGTAGTTAATTAATTCTGAGAGTGGCATTGCTTAATTTTACCAGCGACATTAGATTAACAAAAAGCATAAATAGTTCCAGGGAGAGTGGGTGTAACAACAACATGTGCTTCCATCTACTTATAAAGGGGGTGATGCAGAGTTTTGTTGTAACAAAGAAACAAGCATCATGTCTGGGTTGGAATAATTTTTGCTCACTTAATGGTAAAGAAAACAGCTCAATAGCTTCAATTCAACATTTATCCAAAACCGTACCAATACAAGTAGCACAACATCTCAAAGCACACTGCAGCATCATGTGGATGAAAGTCGGTACTGACCTTTCTTGACCAAGATTTGAAACAGCTCGCGAGGAAGACTGGAAACATATCCTAACACATACATGAAATCTCGATCTCCTTTTGTGCAGTTCCACCAAAATCAAGCAAAGTCGCCGGTGTGACATTCAACTTGAATTGTACAAAACACTCTTAAAACAAAAGTGTTTCGCGTAGCGAAGCAAAGTGTCGCAATAGGAACAAGTTGAATAGATATCCCTGTTTAAACAGAGGCAAAAAAGGAATCAATTACTGGCTAATAAAGGAGGATGAAACATGCGGCCACAAAAATGGTAATCCCGCCAATCCCTAACAAGTGTTGTAGTTTTGAAATAAGATTCAATAGCTAATTCTGAGAGTGGCATTGCTTAATTTTACCAGCGGCATTAGATTAACGAAAAGCATAAACAGTTCCAGGAGAGAGTGGGCGCAACAACAATACGTCTTCCATCTACTTATAAAGGGGATGATGCAGAGTTTGTTGTAACAAAGCAACAAGCATCATGTCTAGGCTGGTCCCATTTTTGTGCACTACTTAATGGGAAAAGACAGCAATACAATAGCTTCAATTTAACATTTATTTAAAACAATATCAATAGAAGTAGCACAACATCTCAAAGCACACTGCACAATCATGTGGATGAAGGCCTGTACTGACCTTTCATGAGACGACCAAGATAAAACACGAATCTACCAACACGAATAGGAAATCCAATCTCGTTTTGTGCAGTTGCACTGAAATTAAGCAAAGTGTTTCGCGTAGCGAAGCAAAATGTCGCAATAGCAACAAGTTGAATAGATACCCCTGTTTTAACAGAGGTAAAAAACGAAACAATCACTTGTCGATAAAGGAGGATGAAACAAACAGTGACAGAAAGACGCATCTAACTTATCTTGATGGAAAACCAAGTAGGATAGTGTGACGCCCCCGATTCAATCATACACTAATCATGCACGCAAATGTGTATGATCAAGATCAGGGACTCACGGGAAGATATCACAACACAACTCTAGAAGTAAAATAAGTCATACAAGCATCATATTACAAGCCAGGGCCCTCAAGGGCTCGAATACAAGTGCTCGATCATAAATGAGTCAGCGGAAGCAACAATATCTGGGTACACACATAAGTTAAACAAGTTGCCATAAGATGGCTAGCACAAACTGGGATACAGATCGAAAGAGGCGCAAGCCTCCTGCCTGAGATCCTCCTAAACTACTCCTGGTCGTCGTCAGTGGCCTGCACGTAGAAGTAGGCACCTCCAATGTAGTAGGAGTCGTCGTCAACGGTGGCGTCTGGCTCCTGGGCTCCAACGTCTGGTTGCAGCATCCAAGAAGAAGAGGGAAAAGGGGAAAAGGGGGGGGGCAACGCAACCGTGAGTACTCATCCAGAGTACTCGCAAGCAAGGATCTACATTGCATATGCATGGGTATATGTGTAAGGAGGAAATATCGGTGGACTGAACTGCAAAATGCCAGAATAAGAGGGGGATAGCTAGTCCTATCGAAGACTATGCTTCTGGCAGCCTCCATTTTGTAGCATGTAGAAGAGAGTAGATTGAAGTCCTCCAAGTAGCATCGCATAGCATAAGCCTACCCGGCGATCCTCCCCTCGTCGCCCTGTGGGAAAGCGATCACCGGGTTGTCTCTGGAACTTGTCTGGGTGTGTTTTATTAAGTATCCGGTTCTAGTTGTCATAAGGTCAAGGTACAACTCCGGGTCGTCCTTTTACCGAGGGACACGGCTATTCGAATAGATCCACTTCCCTGTAGGGGTGCACCACATAACCCAACACGCTCGATCCCTCTGGCCGGACACACTTTCCTGGGTCATGCCCGGCCTCGGAAGATCAACACGTCGCAGCCCCACCTAGGCACAACAGAGAGGTCAGCACACCGGTCTAACTCCTATGGCGCAGGGGTCTGGTCCCGTCGCCCATTGCACACCTGCACGTTGCGAGGGGGGCCGGAAACAGACCTAGCGTCCCTAATACAAGAGCAGGCGTTCTAGTCCAATCCGGCGCGCGCCGCTCAGTCGCTGACGTCAAGAAGGCTTCGGCTGATACCACGACGTCGAGTGCCCATAACTGTTCCCGTGTAGTTGGTTAGTGCGTATAGGCCAGTGGCCAGACTCAGATCAAATACCAAGATCTCGTTAAGCGTGTTATTATGAAGTAACCGCGAACGCTGACCAGGGCCAGACCCACCTCTCTCCTAGGTGGTCTCAACATGCCTTGTCGCTCCGCCACAAGTAACAATCGGGGGTCGTCGGGAACCCAGGCCCACCTCTATCGGGATGGAGACACCTGCCCCTTCAGCCCCCATCTTCGAACAGTATCATAAGTAATGTAATAGTATAAAGTATATAACATATGCCCGTGATCACCTCCCGAAGTGATCATGGCCCAGTAGTATAGCATGGCAGACGGACAAGAGTGTAGGGCCACAGATGGAACACTAGCATCCTATACTAAGCATTTAGGATTGCAGGTAAGGGTACAACTGTAGCAACAATGACAGGCTATGCAATAGAATAGGATTAACCGAAAGCAGTAACACACTACACTACTCTAATGCAAGCAGTAGAGAGAAGGAATAGGTGATATCTGGTGATCAGGGGGGCTTGCCTGGTTGCTCTGCAAGAATGAGGGGTCGTCAACTCCGTAGTCGTACTAGGCAGCAACAACGTCGGTCTCATAGTCTACCCGAGAGAAGAGGGGGAACAAACAATAAATACAATGCAAACATAAGCATGACGACGCATGACATGACAATGAGCGATGCTAGGTGTGCCCTAACGCGTCAGAAGGTGGTACCGGCAAAAGGGGGAAACATCCGGGAAAGTATCCTTGGTGTTTCGCGTTTTTGGATAAATGAACTAGAGGTAAAATGTTGCAGGTTCACTATGCTAGGGACGCTTGGCGGATGAATGGACTGCGTATCTGGATTCATCTCGTCGTTCTGACCAACTTTCATGTACAAATTTTCCATCTGAGCTAGGGTTTATTTTATATTAATTCTAAAAGTTTTATTCATTTTTTGAATTTAATTTAATTCGAAATAAATGTGAATTGCTCTGTGCACCCAGCTCTGGGTACACATAAGTGTACCAGAGGGGCTGATATGTGGGTCCAAGGGGTCCCAGTTGATCAGTCAAACTTTGACTGGTCAATAGGGGGTGGGGCCCCCTTGTCATACACTGTTTTACTAACCTAAGATATTAAATAGACTAATTAGGTTAATAGATTAACTAACACATGTTAATTAAGTTAATTAACTCTTTAATTAATTAATTAATTAATTTTCTATTATATATATTTATTTTTTAACGCTCTTAGGGGGCGGCCCCACATGTCATAGGCCAGGGGGCCTTATCGGGTGCAGGTTAACGGGGGATGGAGCGGAGCAAAGCCACGGAGCTCGCGGGCGCGAGCGCCGACGGCCAGGGGCCGCGCGGGTGGCGACCCGAGCAGGGCTGGGGCAGCAGCACCACAGCAGGCAGCGGGGCGGCCAAGCAGCGCCCTG
>NC_041393.1:573670972-573680466 GCF_002162155.2 Triticum dicoccoides
TGGCGTTGGGTGCCGCTCGATCACGATCCAAAATGGGGGGGGGGTGCGAGGGGAAGTGGGGTTCATGGGTTAGGGTTTCTGGGGGTGGGGGTGTAAGTATGCCATGGTCGGGCCGGCTGGCCAGTTGGGCCACTAGCTCAAAATGTTTGGTGTAGTAATAATTACTTGATGCCTTTTTATTATTTAAAAGGTATTTAGATATTTGTTTTTAGCCACAATTTTCTCTACTTTAGTGCATCTAAATACTTTATAAAGGTGTGGTCTCTCCACCAACATGGTCTATGGATTATTTGACACATTGGGAACAATTTAGTTTTGACTTTTGAAAACTTTAATAGTTTTAACTTAAATTCAAATTTTGAATTTGAAGAGTACCAATAGTAACCGAGGTGACATGACATCGGTAACATGGGATTACTGTAGCCTAATTATCCGGGCGTCACAAATCTCCTCCACTACAAGAAATCTCGTCCTAAGATTTAAGCGATGGAGTAAGGGGGAAAGGTGCTGGTAGCGAAAAACGTAATAAGTCTTCTTGGTCTTGGCTGCCCTTTCTAAGAGGTTGGCCCTTTCCTTGATGTCTTCATTTCTCTGCTTCAAGTCACCATGATCAAGTCGTCATCCTTTCTTCGGGATCTCCATCGTCCTACAAACGCGACCAAGGGGAAAAAACTCCGGAAGAACGCATCTCCACAAAGCTGGGCATCTGACAGTGAACTCAATGGGAAATACACAAGGTACCCCACGAGTCGTATTTCACTGAATTTGTTGAGTGCAATATACGACGGTACAAAAGTTTCAAACGGGTAGGCAATCATTTGATGACTAGACAGAAGCTAGAATGGGGGTTTGAACAACGAGACTAACATGGTATTAGAATCCAGGTTGTAAAGAAGAGTCAAGTTTTGATCCAGTGGACCTGCGGGTTATGGGCCCACCATGTGGGTTGAAAGTATGAAGGGTGGTGACATCTTGCACAGCTGGGATAGGGAGGGATGCCAGTGAATAGATTGTCAGCTATGCCGGCAACAATGTCGGTACCAAGGACGGGGAACAAAGAGAGCAATTTTCCTGCTTGTTGAACGATGCGAACCGCAAAGTTATCACCCATCGATGGTTACCGGAATGTCATCAACAATAGTAACAGGGTCTTACAGACAGAGTGGTACAACAAGGTGCCTACCTAAGAAGGGAATTATCTCTGCTCAGTTAAGCCAGATTAAGGAAAGGTTAAACAAAAGAATGGAAAGGAAAACGCGATTATCAGATTAAACAGAACAATGGAAAGGAAAATTGTGATTACACACAATTATTAGGAGTATATCCTTCCCATGTACAAGCAGAACATGGCACACAAGGTAGGAGAGCAAGTACCCAACTATTCAGATAAGAGGCAAGGATTAATCAATATGTTACCCATACAACGGTGTTTGGATAACTGACCAAGAAACATTTAGCATCGCGCCTCCAATGTTCTTATTGATGAGCGGGGTATCATAGTCATGCTTCGAGGTAGCAATGATATGGTGTTTCAATCAAGGGCCAGACTTTGGATACAGAAATGATCTATCAGGAGCAACTTACAAAATAAGTCCTACAATTTACTCCAGGAAGAATGGTTATCCTTGCAAAATAAATTATAATGATAAGTCCTCCAGCCAGGGTGCTAGGCATGACATCATATTACCGGGTCATCAAAGGACCAACATCCTAACTCCTGGAAAGTTGTCCCAACCATCATATCTGACCAAGATTCAGATCTGATTGGTTTCATGATACCTCAGGCTTAGGATGTCCGAGAAGAAAAGGTGCAACACAAATCAATGAAATGACATTGCAAGATTCTTGGGAAATGAACTATGGGAGCGGGTTCCTGAAACAATAGTTCATCATTAAACCAAGGAGAGGATGAGGAGGTGGCTGATGGGCTCAGCATAAATTCATTGAAAATTCCAAACGGATGGATTTCCACATTAATGTGAACAAGAAGATGACACTTGTTAATTCAAATGATATAATGTTGTATGCTCGAGGAAAACATACACCATCAATCATTAGTTGAAAGGTGTGCCCGAAATATGACCTTAGGCAGCAAGATCAATGTTAGAGTGATGATTAAATAACCAATAGTCTAAGAACGAACTGTCGATCATTAACTTCAAAGCAATAGGTTTGCTAGAAGTACAGAACTCAAGCAGCAACATTAGCATATCGGTATCCCGGTTAAAAACAACATGAGGACCAAGGAAGAATGGTGATGGTGAGAAGTATCATCATACCGAGAATTTCTAAGAGGTGGGGCAATCCCCACAACATTCTTGACATAAAAGACAGTAATACTTGAAGGCAGAACACAACACCAGCTGGAGAGCAAGTTGTATTCATGATGTGGACAAGTTCGCAATGAAAGGAAGTCAAGGGTGTTGTCAATGATAATAAAAAAATCATCAAGGGCAAGGAGGGTATTTCTCATCATGAACACAGTTGACATCTTGGAAGAAGTCAAAGTGTTGAAGGTGATCCGGCACATTTGCCGGGAGGTTTCAAGAGGATGCAATCAATCAACAACAGCAACAAGCAAGGAAATGATGAAGTGGCAAGTTATAAGATGCAAGCTCGGAACCAAAGTTGCCTTTCAAGACAAGCAACATGATGTTGAAAGCTCGACGTAAGTCATGCTCACACTGAAGAATTCGTGCACTAGAGAAGGACGAGGTAGCACAGTTAAAGATAGCAAGACCATGATGCAGCCGATAGTCTAGGAATGACCAGATTGGGTTCAGAATTTCCCAGTAAAAATACTAGGGGTATTTGATTTGCAGTGCAGAATAATTTCACTAGTCAATGTCCTTGGTTGACAACAACCCAGAACCCGTAGAGTGATTACGACCAGGAAAGACATTGCTTCAACAAAGTTAGTAAGATGTGGTGCAATGGCAAGACATCTTCGGGATACCGGGGGTAATACCCGAAGGTAGAACAGGATAGACGTAGAACCGGGTCATTGACATGTGACAGTAGATACTTCAACCTTGCCAAAAATAGACGAGGCACTGGAATGAATTTCCATCAGATATATCAGATCAGGACAACATGGTCAGAACCATAACTGTAAGGAATCAATTTCAAGAATACTGAAAGAATCATATAGATGGATAATCATTTTGCAAGAAGCTTCTGAGATGGTCTACATCATTTCCATGGGCATGAACACAAATTTCAAGGTCGACTCCCACTTCTTTAATGCATATCATTTCATTCACCTCTCGCTTTGATAAAACTGTAGTGTTGGAATTTTATCTGGTAGAACACCGGAAGAGTATGACTTGCGAAAACTTTTGGGTTCTCCCGGATTAGGGGAAGACATAGGTTCAACCCATCGGGCATCTTAGTAACATATACCACAAGTTTCAAAAGTAAATACACAAGCTCGAAAGCAGAGCATGGTTGGCCAAGCAGAGGATACAATTTACCAAAGGCATTATGTATCAGGGAAGAACTCACAAGGTGATTGAATATGAAGGACACTGTCGGATAACAATCCAACAATGGATCGGGCGATCCACAACGGAGCCGATGTGAGTATGGATACTCACTCAGAGGAAGAAGAATGCAAAGGCATCAGATTCAAGAGTAACATGATTAGTCTGATGCTTAAATAGAAAGAAATTATGGTTTCCAAAACGAAGGATGAGAAGCAGACATTGTGATCAAGGATGGATAAGTTGAAAACACTTAGATGGGCAATCAATAAAGGTTCGAATTGCCGAGAACCAACTCATGTCCGGAATGACACCTCAGCCGGAAAGATAATTTTAAAAAGGATAACCTGATAACTGCGTGCGTACGCACACATAGAATCAATAGGCTCAAAATGACTAAGACAAGGGATGTTAATGAGGACTACTAGTCATATGGAATTAACCATAATGCAAGAAGGCAAGAGTTTCAAGAGTAACAGGCTGCAGAGGATTTCGAAAGATCGAAAAGTATTCCGAAGAATTATGTGAGACACATGAACAATTGAAAAGAACGGATCCTCGATAAATGGGAAATAAAACTGCAAGACAGTAAACTCAAAGGATTCTCGGGACAACGTCGAATATTTCGAGGCATCTTGTAACAACAAGAGCGACGAGGGATGATCAAGGGAATGACAAGTGCATGCAGATATCCATAGGGATATATTGGTGGCAGTGAATTGCAAAGACGATGAGCACAAGGGTCTGTGGAAAATATCGAGGGATATCCTCAGAATCTTCTGATGAAGCAGGTGATCTTTCGGAATAAGGGCTCTCTAGGAAAAATAGTTACGAGAACCTAGAGTTAGAGTTAGCAAAATCATTTAACCCGAATAGAAGAGAGATCAGAGTCCCAGAGTATAGACGAGGAGTAAAAGATCCAAATACCACCCAAATGGCGACGTGGGCCCGTAAGACTCACAGCCATGTTAGTAAAAGTTTTGTAGTGACTAGACTCGACTTCGGCCAAGAAGTGTGGAAGGGGGATTCCTACAGGCAGTCGGCTCTGATATCAACTTGTGAAGCCCCCGATTCAATCATACACCAATCATGCACGCAAATGTGTACGATCAAGACCAGGGACTCACGGGAAGATATCACAACACAACTCTAAAAGTAAAATAAGTCATACAAGCATCATATTACAAGCCAGGGGCCTCGAGGGCTCAAATACAAGTGCTCGATCATAAACGAGTCAGCGGAAGCAACAATATTTGGATACATACATAAGTTAAACAAGTTGCCATAAGATGGCTAGCACAAACTAGGATACAGATCGAAAGAGGCGCAGGCCTCCTGCCTGGGATCCTCCTAAACTACTCCTGGTCATCGTCAGCGGCCTGCACGTAGTAGTAGGCACCTCCAGTGTAGTAGGAGTCGTCGTCTGGCTCTTGGGCTCCAACGTCTGGTTGCGGCATCCAAGAAGAAGAGGGAAAAGGGGAAAAAGGGGGGAGCAAAGCAACCGGGAGTACTCATCCAAAGTACTCGCAAGCAAGGATCTACACTACATATGCATGGGTGTATGTGTAAGGAGGCAATAACGGTGGACTGAACTGCAAAATGCCAGAATAAGAGGGGGATAGCTAGTCCTATCGAAGACTATGCTTCTGGCAGCCTCCGTCTTGCAGCATATAGAAGAGAGTAGATTGAAGTTCTCCAAGTAGCATCTCATAGCATAATCCTACCCGGCGATCCTCCCCTCGTCACCCTGTGGGAAAGCGATCACCGGGTTGTCTCTGGAACTTGTCTGGGTGTGTTTTATTAAGTATCCGGTTCTAGTTGTCATAAGGTCAAGGTACAACTCTGGGTCGTTGTTTTATCGAGGGACACGGCTATTCGAATAGATCAACTTCCCTGCAAGGGTGCACCACATAACCCAACACGCTCGATCCCTCTAGCCGGACACACTTTCCTGGGTTATGCCCGGCCCCGGAAGATCAACACGTCGCAGCCCCACCTAGGCACAACAAAGAGGTCAGCATGCCGGTCTAACTCCTATGGCGCAGGGGTCTGGGCCCATCGCCCATTGCACACATGCACGTTGTGAGGGCGGACGGAAGCAGACCTAGCCTCCCTAATACAAGAGCAGGTGTTCCAGTCCAATCCGGCGCACGCCGCTCAGTCGCTGACGTCAAGAAGGCTTCGGCTGATACCACGGTGTCGAGTGCCCATTACTGTTCCCGTGTAGTTGGTTAGTGCGTATAGGCTAGTGGCCAGACTCAGATCAAATACCAAGATCTCATTAAGCGTGTTATTATGAAGTAACCGCGAACACCGACCAGGGCCAGGCCCACCTCTCTCCTAGGTGGTTTCAACATGCCATGTCGCTCCACCATAAGTAACAATCGAGGGCCTTCGGGAACCCAGGACCACCTCTACCGGGATGGAGCCACCTGCCCCTTCAGCCCCCATCTTCGAACAATATCATAAGTAATGTAATGGTATAAAGTATATATCATATGCCCGTGATCACCTGCCGAAGTGATCACGGCCCAGTAGTATAGCATGGCAGACGGACAAGAGTGTAGGGCCACTGATGCAACACTAGCATCCTATACTAAGCATTTAGGATTGCAGGTAAGGGTACAACTATAGCAATAATGACAGGCTATGCAACAAAATAGGATTAACCAAAAGCAGTAACATGCTACACTACTCTAATGCAAGCAGTAGAGAGAAGGAATAGGCGATATCTGGTGATCAAGGGGGGGCTTGCCTGGTTGCTCTTGCAAGAAGGAGGGGTCGTCAACTCCGTAGTCGTACTAGGCAGCAGAAACGTCGGTCTGGTAGTCTACCGGAGAGAAGAGGGGGAAGAAACAATAAATACAATGCAAACATAAGCATGAAGATGTATGACATGACAATGAGCGATGCTAGGTGTGCCCTAACGCGTCAGTAGGTGGTACCGGTGAAAGGGGGAAACATCCAGGAAAGTATCCCCGGTGTTTCGCGTTTTCGGACAGATTAACCGGAGGTGAGATGTTGCAGGTTCACTATGCTAGGGACGCGTGGCGGACGAACGGGCCGCGTATCTGGATTCGTCTCGTCGTTCTGAGCAACTTTCATGTACAAAGTTTTTCCATCCGAGCTATGGTTTCTTTTATATTAATTTTAAAAGTTTTATTCATTTTTTGAATTTAATTTAATTCGAAATAAATGTTAATTGCTAGGTGCACCCAGCTCTGGGTACACATAAGTGTATGAGAGGGGCTGACATGTGGGTCCAAGGGGTCCCAGTTAACCAGTCAAACTTTGACTGGTCAACAGGGGGTGGGGCCCCCTTGTCATACACTGTTTTACTAACCTAACAAATTAAATAGACTAATTAGGTTAATAGATTAACTAACACAGGTTAATTAAATTAATTAACTCTTTAATTAATTAATTAATTAATTAATTAATTAATTAATTAATTTTCTATTATATATATTTTTTAACGTTCTCAGGGGGCGGCCCCACATGTCATAGGCGAGGGGGCCTTATCGGGTGCGGGTTAACGGGGGGTGGAGCGGAGCAAAGCCACGGGGCTCGCGGGCGCGAGCGCCAACGGCCAGGGGCCGCGCGGGCGGCGACCCGAGCAGGGCTAGGGCAACAGCACCACAGCAGGCAGCGGGGCGGCCAAGCAGCGCCCTGGCGCGGGCGCGGCCAGGCCATCGTGGGGGTGGGGTTCGGCACGGCGAGGAGCGAACAGCTGTGGGCAGCGGAGAGCGGGACGCGACCGGTGCAGCGCGGAGCACGATCGGGCAGGGACGGCCATGCGTGGGTGGTTGCGGGAGCGCTGCGAGGGCACGGAGGGGTGCGGGGTCGCGGACGGGGGCTCGCAGGGAGCATGTGCGGCGGGTTGCAGAGAGCCGCAGGGGGGGTCACCGGGCGCTGTGAAGTACGGTGCCGGTGCGCATGCATGACAGGGGAGAGGGGAGGGTGTGGCCCTCACCGGTGTTGGCGGGCAGGGGGGTCGGCGTGGCTCGGTGGAGCCGTCGAGGGGGAGACAAGGAAGGGGCGACGAATGAGGTGGAGGAGCTCCGGTCGGCGTTGACGAGCAGTGGCGGCGGGGTGGTCCGTCGATGGGGAGGCCTTCGGCGACATCGGACGAGGCGCCGAGCGCGACGAGTACGATGGGGATGAGGTGGTGTTGGAGGAGGTGAGCGGTGACGCCTGCGCGGCGTTGGGCGCCGCTTGATCCTCATCCAGAATGGGGGGGAGTGCGAGGGGAAGTGGGGGTTAATGGGTTAGGGTTTCTAGGGGTGCGGGTGTAAGTATGTCGCAGTTGGGCCGGCTGGCCAGTTGGGCCACTAGCTCAAAATGTTTGGTGTAGTAAAAATTACTTGATACCTTTTTATTATTTAAAAGGTATTTAAATATTTGTTTTAGCCGCAATTTTCTTTACTTTAGTGCATCTAAATACTTTATAAAGGTGTGGTCTCTCCACCAACATGGTCTATGGATTATTTGACACATTAGGAACAATTTATTTTTGACTTTTGAAAACTTTAATAGTTTTAACTTAAATTCAAATTTTAAACTTGAATTATTTCGATCTAACGCGAGAGTATTAATAGTAACCGAGGTGACATGGCCTCGGTAACATGGGATTACTGTAGCCTAATTATCCGGGTGTCAGAGATAGTAGCATTTCTAAAACGGTTGCATTGATTCATATTAACAGAGACATTCTCTTAAAACAACATTCGTTAAAAAATGTAATTTACTTTTAACAGTGGCATTGCTTCAATTTTCCGGCGGCATTCTTAGATTAACAACAATAAAATAGTTTTATGGGACATGGGACATGGGACATGCCAGGACCATGTGCGTCCACACGTATAAATGGGTGATGTAGAGTATGAAGCCAAGCAGCATATCTGCTTTGGTCCCATATTTATTCTCTTTGAACCTTTTTCCTATGTGAGGGCAACAAATCTAGTCCTGCACAAACTACCCGACCCCCGAGTTTCTTTCCCTTTTCAACAAAGAGATCGGTTCCTTACAGATGTGTGTACTGGGTTACCCCCTTTTCCCTTTTCGACCAACAAAGCGGCTGGATGGCCAGTCTATACTACTTTCCATCCCTCCTTTCCTCATTGAACCACATCCTAGATTCATGTCCCACCCCACCGCACCCTTCTTTCCTCTTTGAACCAAGACCTAGATTCGACTACAGATCGAAAAAGATCCACATGCAGCTAGAGCAATGACGGTTTCAAAGAAACTTATACCTTAGGGTCATCGGGATGTGGCAAGGTGTGTGGCGGGAGGCTGGATCTGTCCACACTACGTACGATAGCGAGGAAGAAGGGATCGGTGGCCCTCCCGCACAGGCGCTGGGTGAAACAGAATAGTGCAGCCGGCAGGGGATTGCCTCCCTCGCCGAAGGCGATAGAGTGAACGCTGCACCTCCTCCCCTTCCCGATGTGACGGGATCCGGATGCCTCCTTCACCAGCTGTGAGGGGGGAGAGAGAGACAACAGGCTAATGCAGTCTTGTTTAGATTTGGTGAAGAGAGGGTGAGAGACTGTGAATATAGCAAACCCTAGCAAAGGAACGCTGAGCCTCCAGCATATATATATATAGTGCGTCGAGAGTGTGGAGAGTGCAAACCCTAGCGAACAAGCGCTGAGGCTCCAGCTTATATATATACTGTAGTATGGACTGAGCTCTGGTGCCTTAACTACACCTGCTTTTGGCTGTATGACAGGTGGGCCAGCCACATTTTGGGCCCACCTATCATAAACCCAAAGGCAGGTGCACTAAAGCAATGAAGCTGCGTCCATATAGTACTCGTGTATACGACTAATATATAGTGGAGTGGTTTTCTTATTCTCTCCATAACAATCGTTTTAAATTGTGTAAGTGCAAAATCAAACTCTTTATTTAACGGGGGATTTGATGATTTGCCCCACTTTACAAGGGGTTTGATGATTTGCCCTATGATTGTCTCAATGATAGTGGCCCCGGGCCCCACCTGGCAGCCTC
>NC_041393.1:573680593-573688306 GCF_002162155.2 Triticum dicoccoides
TTTTCCTTATTTAATGTACTAGTGAAGAAAACTACTAGTACTTCCGATGAACTAATGATCCACACGTCCTGGTCGCACTTCTTGTCCTTCACGTGCGGTACACTACCCTCCCTTAAGTGAACAACCACACATGCACCAAATTATCGGAGACGCGTGAGAGTGTGTACAAATAAAGAATTTTAATTTCAATTATCGGAAAGGTTTGAGAGTATGTAAAGTTTGCCCTCTCTAATAATTATGGTTTGTTGTGTTCGGCCTAAACTTGGTCAAACTTTACAAAGTTTGACTTCAGTCAAATCTAATATGCGGAGTAAATAAAAATGGAGGGCTACTACATCCATCCGGGTTTTTAGTCCACACCAGTTTTTAATCAAAGTTAATAACCGGACAAATAAAATTACAGGGGAGCTGGAGACAAAGTTGTGAGAAGGCTTAGAAATCAATACAAAACTTGAGCTCTTAGTACCAACGTCGGTCCTTCTTCGAGGAAACATTTGGTTCATAGCCAATTGTGTGATAAAATTGCACCAATGTTAAAGACGACTGCGTCTCCAATGCAACCAAGGTGAACTGACGAAGGATATCATCTTTGTGGGTAACAAGCAAAGAGCACTGATGGAAGACAACTTGTTTTTCATTGAAAATCGATCAGCTTCACCAGCCGACGCAACCATGAGGCGCAACCATGAGCATCAATAGGTCATCATGGTGATGCATCATCCATTTGGCATCAAGTTTGGGTGAGGCACCTATGAAGTTCGACAAATCCTCACTGTGGTCTGTTTCTTATCAGTAATCAAGCTCGAGGAAGGAAGAACCACGTGGTAGAGAACAGTGAGGCGGAACAACAATGGCCATCCAATTTTGTGCAGTTCCACTAAAATTGAGGAAGACATGCCCGGGTATGGAGATACGCATCACTGTTTCCAAAAATATAAAAAAGGGATATAGTGTTGTTACTTTGTTTTACAAGATTAACAACGACATGTCAATTGTCAATAAGAATTAATGAAAAGTACACGAACAAACAGAAGCATCATGATTATCTTGATGGGAACTAAACCAGGATACTCGAGAAAAAAAGCATTTCTTCATTTAACCACTGATAGTATTAGATTAGCAGCAGCAATAGGAGCATATGGACAATGACCGCACAACCACCATGTACTTTTTGTCGAAACAACATGTATACCTCCACCGAGGCATAAATCAGGACAACTTTTTGAGTGGCATTTCCTCTATAATAGTAGGTGATGTTGGACCAGCCAACGAACCCTAGCTACTATACAATGGGAGCTGGGGGGTAGTCGCATAGAAGAAAACCCGCATGCAGCGACCTAGGGAGCTGGACCAGTACAAGAAGTTATACCTCAGGTGGGCGAGATGTCGCTTAGGCGGGCGGGCGGGATCTGCCCACACGACGGCAGGGAACAAGGGCGCGGAGGACCTTCGTCCGCGCCAGCGCCGGCTCCGAGAGGACGGTGCGCATCGGCTTCCTCCATCGCCGACAGCGACAACGTCAACGCTGCACCTCCTCACCTCCCGCAGCGGACGGGATTCGGCCGGATCTGTGACCAGCAGTGAGGAGAGAGATGGAGTGGACACTTTCATCTTGTTTTGATATGGAGAGGGTGAGAAAGCGAGACACGAGAAACTCTATCAAACAAGAGGCTATAATGGAGTAAAAAATCTCTCCATAGCAGTGGTTTTAAATAGAATACACGCGTTCCTAGAAAAAAGAAACGAAAACTAGCGGACAATTTTTTAATGTACCAAGAAAGAAAACTCGATCGAAAACATGCCTCCGCTTCCAGGTCGCGAGAGTCGTCGCGCACACACACATAGACATAGACATGCATATCTGTGTTTCCGTAAAATTCAATTTCCATCTCCATCTCCAATCATATTTGTCCAACTGGCACATTATTTACGTTGTTAATTATATACGCAGCAATATTAACGTACAACATCTCTTGTTTGCGGGCGTCCGGACCGCTGCCACGGCCGCTCCTGACCAACCCGAACCCTGTTCATCACCCGCGCGTGCTTCCCGCCCGAAACGGTCAGTGCCGCATTGATGCCCGGCCAGAGCTGACGCGACCTCTCACTGGCACCGGCATTGAAGTGGCATGCCGGCAGCTTCCTGGTGCACGCGACTACTCCGCGTTCAAAGGTCGCAATAGCCGGCCAGAACATGCATGTAAAAAGTTCTTGGGAGTCCGTGCTACAGCTAGTTGTCCTCCCCCAACTCGTCAATCTCTTCTAGAAGTGCTAAGGCTGGTCATAGTGGGGAGTAACTTAGACTAGTAACATGCATATGTTACTAGTCTATGATACTATCTCTATAGTGCATAGTATTATAGATTAGTATCATAGGTGGTCTCATTTATTGCCATGCATGACACATAATAGCATCATATTTATTATGTTACGGTATCTACCTATACTATAACCATCTCTCTCTTCTTTAATTGCCTTCCACATAAGCATGTTTGCGAGTCCCAAGTGCATGATACTACTTATGTTACCCCCTCTATTGCCAGCCTAAGTACTCCATGGCGTGATCCATCGACAAGCAGGCAAGAAAGTTATCGAATACTGGGTTTGCGGAGAGTGGCATGCCAAGCGACCATGTGGGGTCGAGCCGTTGAGGAGGGTGAGACACGAATGCGACAGACGTGATTTAAATGCTGGTTTCGCTCGATGGCGCGATCCAACGGAACGAAACATTGGTTTCTCTCCGTTTCCATTTTTTCTCCGGAAAAACAGAAACTTTCCACTCCATTTTCATTCCTACTCCAAGGTTGCCCCGTTACAATATTCCATCAAATACAAAGGAAAACTAACATGCATGCTCATGCATCTCAATGATTCACAGATCATAGCCAATATTTACTTCACAACTAAAGACAAAAGTTGTGAGAGCGTGTACGAAAGAAAAACTACTGATGGGGTCACTATGACTTAAACCCTAAACCCTAAACATGATTTAATTTCCTGGCTAGGTAGAACCTGTCGAAGGAAAGACGGCTAGCACCCTCGGATCATATGATGCTTTTGTGCAGTTCCACTAAACTCGAGCTGAGCATCCCTGATGGCAAAAATATTGAAGAAGTGTGATTAGAATAATAGTACTGGCACTAGTTCATGAGACATAAACTCATCACAAGTAGAAGCCGATAGAAGTAGAGAAAGATCGACATGGAGATGGAGCTACGTAGGGAGCTGCGGCAGTGGAGCAAGCCGGCTCCAAAAATAAGATGGACTACCTAGGACGTCAGGCTGTAGCTAGAAGGGCGGTTGGGACGTGGCATCGGCCCATACCACGGTGACCCCCGATTGGGACGCACCGACTGTGGGTTTTCTCCCTCGCTGATGTCGACCGCGTCTACGCAGAACATTGTTCCCTTCCCCCAGCTGCGGGATCAGGCCGGATATGTGACCAGCGGTGTGGCCACTGTCGTTCTATGCTTGTGAAGAGAGCAACCCAAGCAAGCAGGCTTGTAGCTTAGGCTCCTGCTAGTGTATATATAGTGGTTTTCTTTTTCTCTCCATATCAACCATTTTATATTGCGTACGTGTCATTGAAGAGTGAAATGATGGTTGCTTCTTCCGACTAACTTACTGTGTGATTTTACTGCTCCTTAGTGGCCCCTACACGTACTCCCCCTACGTGTATGCAACAGTCACACGTACACATGGACGCAAAAAGGCGTGCGACGCCCTAATGCATGCATGTCCGAGCACACGATGGAACACACACGGTCACGCTCAAGTGCTCAACCTACACGTGCATGCACACACATACTCAGTCAGGGTGAGCTAGTGACCGTATAAACACCAGAAAATGTATATATTGAGCGCAATGAGCGTATTATGAAGTCCATTGACCGTACTTTTACAAATATACAATGATAAACAGTGTATTTATATCGTTTGAAACTAAGCCATATTAACCGGAGAGTAGGCAGTATGGACTAGCATTACTCTGTTGTGTCCCGTCAACTTGCTGAACGAGGAGAAGCTTGTAGGATGGGAGAATCTTGCGCGCAGTGGCTCGCAAGACAAGGAGAAACTTTTGACTAATGCAAGCTCTCCCTCGCTCAGGCGGTGGACGTGCAACAGTTAATTTGGTGTCAGATTGCCAGAAGCATACACTATACTAGTACTATTATTGTTCGACTTCCCGAAGAGGCGAACAACCAAGCACAAAGTTTACTAGTACTAGTACTACTACTATAGTTTATAGAGGTATGTACTATACTACTACTATGAACCGGATGGAGGACCGTCTACACTCTTATTATATTTTTAAATGTGATAAAGCAATCTTCAACACATTTGGTTCTCTTCGAGGGTTCTCGCATGTTATAATGGAAGTTGATTGCATGGAACACTCGCCACAATTCTCGCTTAATTCTGGCTCATATCCTGTTACAAATAGGAGCGCTCGGTAATATTTCCTCTTTTTTTGTTATTCAGCATGTAAACAGGTCAGCAAACCTTGCGGCGCATCTTTGTGCGAACCGTGCTTGCTGCACTTTGAATGTGGCCGAGAGCTCGCTTGATGAAACACCTCGCTTCCTACTTTTTTTTGCGGGGTACCTCGCTTCCTAGTGACCAGTATCTTGGCTAATCGTCCTAAGAATGCTTATATATGAATAAAGCTCTCTCATTTACCCGCAAAAAAGATTAAGCCATATTAACCATAAAGGAGGGAGTATGGACTAGCAGTACTTTTTAGTGTGTCCCGTCAACTCGCAGAACGAGGGGAAGCTTGCAGGACAAGGTGAAGGCCTTTTGACTAATGCAACCTACCCTCGCCCAGGCGGTGGACATGCATCAGTTCATTCGGTGTCAGATTGCCAGAGGCATACACTGTAGTACCGAACATGCGGAGTACCATCATTGTTCGACTTCATGAAGAGGCGAAGAGCCAAGCGCAAGGTTTAGTAGTACGAGTAGTACTAATACTAGAACCGCATGGTGGAGCGTCTGTACTCTTACTTTTTTTAAATCTCTGATAAAGTAAACATTTATTCCGAAGAAGGGCGGAAAACGGCAGCCTAACATGTAATGATGATATCGATCGACCATGGTCGAATATATCTCCGCCTCTGTGCGAGCCCGTCTGTGTGTTGTCGCTCCTCGTCTCTCTTAAGGAACGGCTGGTTGGCCATTTTGCCGTCAATTGAGATCGGTTTGCTCACACTCCGGTCCCACATGTCAGTGATATGCCAAGAGGAGGTGCGTTGACCGACTGGCCATACACGTACTTGGTTTTGCACCTTCATACTACTCCTCCTTCCGTCACAGTTTACAGGGCGCGCTTCATTATGATGCATTTCTCTCAATGCATTTCCACCACCAGAGAGACTTTAGACGCGTTTGGTTTAATGCTCAATTAATTAGGGCATGGTAATCGCAATCAAGTCCGCAATTTTCTCTCGATGTACTACGGAGTGGAGTAAGTGCATGCATGTGTGTACCCGGGTGGAAGCACTACATGCATGTGTGTACGCATTTATTTCCTCTAGTAATAGACACTGTGCTATAACTACCAATGCTATTTTTCAGGCCGATCGCTAGTTGTTTTTTCTGAAGCGCGCTCTATAAACAGTGACGAATGGAGCAATATGAGCGGATTCAAAGAAGAGTGTATTGATGGTTGCTTCTTCTGAGCAACTTACAGTGGGAAAGGTGGGGCTTATGATTTGACTGCTCATTGCTCACTATTAATGCGGCACAACGAACGGGCTGAGTCTCCCATGCGGTTGTGCACTACCCCCTCGGTTCTTAAATATACTCCGGAGTATTTGTCTTTCTAGAGATTTCAATGAGTGACTACTCAAATATTTGTCTTTTTAGAGATTCAAATGGACTACTACATACGGATGTATATAGACATATTTTAGAGTGTAGATTCACTCATTTTTCTCCATATGTAGTCACTTGTTGAAATCTCTAGAAAGACAAATATTTAGCAACGGAGGGAGTACACATACGAAGCAAAATGAGTGAATCTACACTCTAAAATATGCCCATTTGAAATTTGTAAAAAGACAAATATTTAGGAACGAAGGAGTATAATTTTGTGCATGGCACATGGACCCTGATGCTGAAGAGGCTTCTGGCAATGCTATCAAGCTTCCAGCATTTGTTTACATAATTGACGTACTATACAAATAATTTTCCAGCGACATAAAATTGTACAATGGTGTGAGCTTTCATCTTTTGTTTCGTGTGTCCTGCCATCGATGCTCTTTTAGAAACAACAAAAAACTAACTTCCTTGCTAATGCATCTCAATTATTAGCACATCAGAGCTAATATTTACATCACAACAGAAGACAAAGTTGTGAGAAGGAGTTAAATTAAAATTGATCCAAGCTTTCATTGGAAGCAACGTCCCCCAGCTCTGTCTAAATCAACAAGGCATGTTGGGAAAAAAGTAGCTGTCTGGAGCATAGAACATTCCGATCATTTTGTGCAGTTCCACTAAAATAGAGCTGAGCGTCCCTGTTCCAAAGATATTAAGTGTGATTACAATATTAGAGGACTGGTGATGAAACAATAAACACACAAATAGAAGCCGGTCACCTTTGCAGTCTCTCTTAAGACTAACTAGCTGGAGAAGATTAGGCTAGGAGTTGGATGAGGAGGTTAGAGCAAAACCAATCTCCCTTTGTGCAGTCGCACTGAAATGTAGAGACGTTGCCCGTGTGACATTTTAGTACAACTGCACAAAACACTCTTAAGAAAAAATTGATTTGTGCAGTTCACCAAAAGGTCGCAATAGCAACGAGGTGAAATGGATAGCCCTGTTTGCAAAAAAGAGGTAGAAAGGAAACAATTACTGGCCAATAACAGCTGATGACACATGCAAGGACAAAAAAGAAGCATATTCCTTGTCCTAAGGGAAGATAACAACACGGTTGTGTTTGTCTAAAACGACATGAGGACAAGATTGCAATATAAAAGTATGGCGGACGAGCTACGTTTTGGGCAAAGAACTATGGAAGATCCACATGCGGCGACGTGGGAAGACGGGCAGTGGAGCAAGGCCGGAGGGGATACCTGGAGGTCGTGGGGATGTTACTAGGTGAGCGGCGGCGGGCGGAACCAGCCTTACCGTTCCGGAGCTTGGTCAGAGAGAATGGCGTGTACCGCAGATCAGGACGTGCTGCCTCGGCGCCATCGAACAGAGAAACGATGCACATCCTCCATTTCCGCCGACAGACAGGATGCGACCGGATCAGTGACCAACGGTGTGAGAGAGAGAGAGAGGCCACCGCAACCTTGTGTGAGATACTCTGAAGAGAGATAAACCAGGCAGGCAGGCTCCATTGTATATAGTGGAGTGGACTACCTTTTTCTCTATAAAAATAATTTTATATTCTGTGTACGTGCCATTGAGCGATATAACTTTATTTAAAAATAACGCGCCAACGCATCAAGTTGAACTTTGTTTCGTGCACGCGTGGTACACGACCTCCGTAGGTAAACAACCGCTACACGCGTTCAAATTAGCACGTGGGCTGCCATTTCGTACAGAAATGAGTTCCACCGTGTACCCGCGCGGGTGTGGCTGGGCACGAAGCGTGAGTACGTGCATGGTGCACCTATTTTATTCTTGTATACGTACACCACCTACATGGGGTTGTGTGAGAGAGATACAAATGTAGAGAGATATGGTGTGTGGGTTCGTGAGAGT
>NC_041393.1:573688719-573793332 GCF_002162155.2 Triticum dicoccoides
GAGAGGGGACAGGTGCATTTTGTCTTTGTGGCATGGATACCTACCTAAAGTGCTCGACTATCGGTGTGTGGTGGGGGGGGGGAGGGAGGCCTAATTAACTATAGAGGTACAATGGCTGGTATATGTGTGGAGGAGGAGAGAGGCCTACCTCATGTATTAAGGGAGATCGATCTACCTCATGTATTAAGGGCGATTGATCGGCATCCATGCATATGTAGGAGATGAATAAGGTTGGGAGAGAGACGGAGCTAGAGTGTTGGAGGGGGTGGTAGTGGAGTTGCTTCTAACAAATGGTGGGATAGGCTTGCTAGACAAATGGAGGGCATGCCTGCAATATCAATAAGAGAGGGGATGGCTACCTGTCTGTGCACGTGCGTGTGAGAGACGGGTTAGGAGGCATGCACGAATGATGAGGGGGGACGATATGGCTGTGGTAAGCAGACGTAACTACATAGGAAGATCAATCGTCCTTTGTTAGAGAAAGGAGAGACATAACTTGTGAGGTACGTCGATCGATGGGGGGGAATAGTTAAAGTAGACCAAGGTATATGTTGGGAGATCGATCGGTATACACACATGTGTGTGTTAGAAGCAAATGAGGCACGGGGAGAAGGATAGAGAGAGAGAGAGGGATGCATCTAGGAGGTGGTGCGAGAGGCATACTATATCGAGGGGGAAGGAGTGTGCGAGTACGAGATCGATGAAAATAGTGGTGGGAGTGAGGCATGGACGGTGATAAGAGAAGAGGGGAAGCTTGTGTTTGTGCTAGGCACACCTGGCTAGAGAGGCATATCGATTGATGTGTGCCGTAAAGAAGGAGCTGGGGGGCCTACACACACCATGGGTGAACGACCTAAAGTGAAAAGGCAAATTTGCATGATGGAGCTAGAGAATGCTGAGGGAGGGTGAGAGGGATGCGGGCGTGTGCATGCACGAGAGAAAGTTAGCACTAGCTACAAAGATAAGAGGATTGTGTGGGTGTAAAAGACGAATAGAGATCATACTTCATTATAAAAAGCGAATTCGGATATTTGAAGAATTTACCATAGTGTTTAAATCGACGCATGTTTGAATATATATAACGGTGATAAACATGGTGTGGTTATGAACATGTTATACTACATATAACATATTTTATCTCTACTCTTATAAAAAACTGAGTTGTGATGATGGTGTGCCTGCCATCCTGCAATGTAGGCCGTCCGATTTATATCTGACGGATAGGAAGGAAACTATGCAATTTTGAAAAAAGATACCCACACCCCTCTCCATATTTGCAAATTAGGCCTCCCCTTGATCATGTTGATGTTCTGTGGAACACATGGGCATCTTCCTAGTACTACGTGTAATATATAGAACATTGATTATAATTTGGGCTAATGTGTGGCTTTTGCAGCTCAGGACTAAATATATACTTGTCATAATGTAGGGGGCGGGGCACTATACTTTGTGTGATAAACACGGTGTACGTATGGAACATGGTTTAGATTATGAATATATAGTTAGTACATCAAATGTACTATTATCTGGAATCAACATCAAGTGTATTCAAAAAAAATAGAATTTGAGTTCATGTAGTACACATAGTTCATATCTATCTCTATAGTAATCATGTGGTGTGTTATTAAGGTAATACACGAATGATGGTTGAAGTTGGCAACAATCATTATTGTAGATTCTTATTGAAATAGAGAAACGAATTCAAATTCAGTCCAAATTGCAGCGGTAGTATAGATATTTGGAATGCACTAAAATGTTGGTATGAGTTGGTTACATGCATTATACAGCAAGCAAAAAAATTTAATTGGACATAACATGGATTCATACTCCCTCCTTCCATTTATATAGGGTGTAATGCATTTTTTTAAGACCGCCTTTGACTATTGACAAGATTAATAGTACATGACATGCACAATGTGAAAATTATATCATTGAAAGCTCCTTTCACACACGAATTTAATGGTGTGCTTTGTGTAAGTTGCATGTCATATATTATTGTTTTAATATTTGTTCAAAGTTAGCATCGAAAAACGCATTAGGCCCTATATAGATGGAAGGAGGAGTAGCTTTGAATAGCATTTGTGTAGTAAAACGGGGCAAGACTCTCTTTGTGTGGTGTGAATAGTTTTATTTTTTTTTCGTTTTCTTTTTGGTTGAGGGAAGTGCGAATTGATTTGGTACGTACAAGTACAATATTACACGTTAGGCTTGTCCCTAAAATTCAACCCGTGCCTTGTTATATCCCGAAAATTCAGATATCGTGCTCCCAAAAATGGCGCCTTCACAACCTGTGCCTTGCTATCCCGAAATTACAACGCGCGCGAAAACTCTCTCCAGCTGCCAAATCCTGACACGCGAAATCACCATTCTAACCCTGAGCCAAAAGGGCCGCTAGTTCAAATCGGTGGGGGGTATTTTTGTAACACACCCTACATTTTGGACAAGCGCGTCCCTAAGTCATGGTTCACCCCCTCCCATCGCCTCCTTTTCGCCATTCGAAATCCTAGGCCACCATAACCTCTCCGCTCCAGCTGTTAAACCCCACCCTCCTCCATCCGCCACTTCACCGCTACCCAGCCGGGGCCTCTTCCCCGACGACTTCGTCCACAGCAACAGCTCGACGTCCCTCATCCACCTCCCCAGATGAGGATCCGTCCATCTCGTCGTCCCACCGGTTCAGCCGCCCCGTCCTCCACCTCCAAGGAGCTGCTCCGACAATCGCCTCGTCTATCGCGGCTGCTCCATCCCCACAGCGCCGCCTTAACCTGCTCTACCGGAATCGCAACATCCTCACTGACTCCTCGGACTGTCGGTGGGAAACGACACCTATGGGATCACAAGAATCCCTACTACGGTTGCGGGGTGCTGGATCGTGAGGAGAGCAGGATCAGCAGTTAGTACGAGCACACGGGTCGTTTACCCAGGTTCCGGTCGCAAGGATGCGTAATACCCTAATCCTGCTTTGATGCATATATCTGTGTTCTTGGAGTTCTTGAGCGAGCTACACTGAGCATAACTTGTCCAAGGGTCCGAATCCTTCTCCTGGATGCCTTGGGTCCCCTTTTATAGGCAAGGGGATCGCCATAGTGGCACACATGAGGTGGCATCGGGGTACTGTGGTTTAAGCCTATCGCTAGCTATTACGGGACAAGACGCATTTAATGCGCCTCTGACGTGTACCCTTCACTTGACCGCCGCTTCGCCCTGCCTTGACACGCGCCTGGGCCAGCGAGGCGGTCGACGCCATGTAGGTTGGCAGGCTGCTGAGGTGGCGCAGTGGTAGGGCCTTCATGAAGATTTGCATGCCGCCACGTAGGCATGCACTAAGTTGGCCGAGAAGCCTCATGCCGACACGCAGGTGTCTGCTCAGCTGGTGGGCTGGCAGCTGCATGGGAGCGGTGGTAGAAGCTTGGCGTGTGCGGGCCTAGCTGTGGCTTCGCGGACGTCCTCGACAAGGGCCTTGCTGGGGCCCCGGCAAGGGTCTTGCCGTGGCGTTGCGGTCGTCCCCGGCAAGGATCTTGCCGGGGGTCTTGTGGGTTTCCTCGGCAAGGATCTCGCCGAGGTTCGTTGTCTTCTATTCCCCTTCTGATTTGGAGTGTTTCTTGTCTTCATAAAGATCTGCATGCCATCATGGAGGCGCCTCCCGAGCCCAGGTCCCAAGGTGGTTGGCGGTGTTGGAAAGACTGGGGCTCAAGGGTGGTGCGCTCTGCTTGCGTCGGGTAAGCCGCCCCGACAAGGCCCTTGCTGGGGCCGCGGGGGTCGCCCCGACAAGGGTCTTGCCGGGGGAGTCCACCTCACCGTCTTCCTCTTTACGTCTCTGTCTTGGCGTTGCTTTGATCATCTCGTGGCTTTGATTTCCTCTCTCTGCCCTGCTTAAATGTGGCCATGGGTGCGGCTCCTACTTCCCGTGCACAAATAAGGGGTACAAAAGAACACACCTACTTTGGTACACCGATAGGACGAAGCCGAGGCCTACTCGGCGGCACCAAAGAGGTTGTACACTCACCGCATCGCACCTTCTCCTTAACTCGACCTCCCGGCACTGACGGTGCTCCATCCGCACCCCCATGGAGCGGCTACCTTGAAGTTGGCGCCATGGGCGACATCTCCATGACGGCTCTCCCCTAGTGCGAGGCCTCATCGGCGGTGGCGTCCATACCAGCCGGATTTGATGTTGCTGCTCCGGCTCTCGCTCACTTGCTCGCGCTGCTACTGCTGCTTTGGCTCTTGCTAGATCGCTCGCTCGCCCACCTGCTGCTGCTCTGACTCTCGCTCGCTCGCTCGCGCTGCTGCTGCTGCTCTCCCCTCGCTCGTGATGCTGCTCTGCTCTGATTTAGCTACACTTCAGTCGACCAAATCAACTTTTGGGTCAGTCGATTTTCAGGGGGTGGGGGGGCTCGCCGGAGTTAAGGAAGAACCACGCACAGTAGGGACGGGGGCTCGCCGGAGAGGTATCCCACTATCTATCTTAGGGTTCAGGGTGGGGGCGGGGGGCCTAGAGTGCTGGACGGGGCGGTGGCGGACCAGCGGTGGGGAGTTGTTTCGGGGCGACAAGGCGGCGCTGGGGCGGCGGTTCGGCTGGTGGTGGCTGGCGGCTCAGGAGGGTGCAGGCTGGATGAACTGTAGGCCCTCCCTAAACTACATGTCAAGTGCCTCTCTGCTACCATTGCATTCAGTTTCTACAGTAATATTCAGATTCCACAGTAAATTTCAGTTTCGATAGTTAAGTTCAGAATCAACAGTTTTTACCTCATCTATTGTAGTCAAGTGGTTTTTGGTGATGTAAATTTTACATATATTTTACATCATCTATTGGAGATGCTATTAGAATCCCACTTGAGATTGACGATGTCTGTCTTGTGCTGCTTCAGCCTTGACGTCTTACAGCTCACCGGAGCTGCTCCAACGACAGAACGATCCATCACAACAGAGCAGTGCCCTGGACACCGTCAACAGATTCCTCAGATCTTCCTCCACACCTCCGACAGCCACCTCTACCTCAACTGCTCCAGTGACCAACCCAATGATGCTGAGGTCGACACGGCTACGGCAAAGAGGTTGTACACTTGTTGCATCACTTATTACTATACATTCATGTCGATCCATTAGGGTTATTTTGTTTCAACAGAAAAACATAGCAATAGGGAAATTTCCAATGGCACTCTACTATTCAATTATTCGTGCATTTTGTTGAAAGGAATGAAGCAAAACATCCACCTGGACCTACTTTTCAAAATCCTATGAATGAAAACAAGACCAAGTGCATTACTGACAGAATAACATTCTAATTGTACACGCTTTCATATGGTTTCACTTTATTTTGGTAATGTTTCTTTGCATTCCTCTACTCTTCCAATTCCTGTAAACCAAACACCCAAGTTGACAGAAATCATGTGTTTACAAATACTCTGTTTACCATGTGCATTCCTATCCTATTCTGGTGTTTTTCCAATCCCTGTGTTTTTAGAATTATGCAACCCAAATGAGCCCTTACAGAATTACTTCAGTTACAGGTAGGTGTCGAAGGGAACTTTGTGTGGTTTGTCCTGCTCCTGCCGCGACGTCGTCCACCTCACCTGAGCTGCTCCATCGACAGAAGCATCCACCAAACCAGACATCACAACTCCTGACAGTCTTTCGCCACCTCAGATCTCCTTCCCTGCCGCTGGCACCCACCGCAATGGCATCACCATCATCAACTCAGCAGATGAACCTGAGGAGTACACAGGTCCACAGGAGGGGTCGCACTCTTTTGTTTCTGCTTATGTTATGCATCGCTTAAAATTACCTGCTATTTTATCATCCTGTTCACCTCTTGGACTCCAAGTCAGGTCCAAATTAATGTTCAAACTTGAGTTCTAAATTAGTTGTGGGGCACATATCAAGGAAGCAATGAATAATATCTCTGTATAATATCTGGTTCACCTAGGGTATGCCTATGTTGTTCATCTTGGGTGGGAAACAAATAGTAAAGCAATCATCATCTGTCTTTTTATTAAATTAAAGCAATCATCAGCTTGCTATCATTATTTTTGGATCCATCCAGTGGTTGTTACCATCACTCTAAATTTCTGCATGCTCTCCTTACATAATCTCACCATATTTTTTTTGTATGCATGTCAGATATTGTAGACAGTCATGCTGAACATGTAGAGAAAAAGAGAAGAGTTTTGCGCGGCAATACAATGTCATGCAGACATCGCTCCATGGTGGGTTCAATGGCAAACCCTCCCCACCCCTCTCTAGATTGTAATCCAGAATAAGATATCTGTTCTGAGGCGGATTTAGACGCCGCTGACCACTCCTATTTAGCCCCCAAGGTGTTTGCTCTACCTTGGCATGATGATGTTAGTCATCTCATGCATATGTTGCCTTGCAATGCCTACTTTTGACATCATATACGTCATCTGCTTAGTTTGGACATGTTCTATAATGCCACGTGTTTAGTTTCTATATCATATATGGGAATTATGCAGTCTCATGTCTTTTACCAAGCCATAATATATGTGAAATGTGCAATGCCATCCTGTTTAACAAGGCATCATATATTTGAATGATATCTTGCCCATCCTTTTCTTCATTACATTTCCATTTGTCGACAATTTTTGTACATTAAACTACTTTCCTGTGACTCAGCCATTTTGGTGGGAGATGGAAAAATCTGGAGTGAAAACAAGGCCTTCAGAGCAGACAGTGCTACCTGTCGAAGCAGATCTCTTGTTGGGTCCCGATAGCTCCTCAGAGATGGATTCAGAGACAAATGACCGGTCCTATTCCCCCACCAAGGTGTATGCTCTAACTTGGCATGGTTATACTACTCATATCATGCATATGGTGTATTGCATTGCATAGTTTAGACATCATATACACAATATTCAACACCATGTTCTTAGTTCAGACATCATATCGAATGCCCTCTGTTTAGCATGTAAATCACATATGTGAATTAAATGATGCGATCCTGATTACTTAGATAATATGTAGGTGAATTATGTCATGCGATCCTGTTTAGTTATTCATCATATCTTTGAATTATGTTATGCTATGCTATCCAGTTTAGATAGACATCATATATGTGAAATTATCTTATGCTATCCGTTTTAGTTAAACAATATACATGTCAACTATTTCATGCCCTCTTTTTTCCACACTATCTATTGCATCTGTCTCTCATACAATGTCTGTACATTCAACTATGTTTCCTGTTTATCAACCATTTGAATTGGAGCGGGTGATGCCAGTATCTAGCGGACTAAAAACACGATCTTCAAATAAAACAGTGCTACCTCTTGTTGGAGATAGCACCCCGGTTGTACATGCACGAGAACCAGGCCTACCACACATGACCCAAACTCTCGCAGATTGTACCCCTACTGCGATGGACAAAGAACCAACTTCACCCAATCTAACCCCAACCCTAGTAGATAGTAACCCAGTTCCTGTTGACACAGCACCATCTCCACCACAGAGCTCCCAAACAAGAGCAGTTAGTAAGGTAGCTCCAGTGCCCAAAGGGCCAGTACTACCACGGCAAACCCAACTCCACCAGTTAGTATGCCTATTCATGTGGAGGAAGCACAACCAGCTAGTCGTAGTTTAGCATCTATCGCATTTGATGTTGTTAAATCGTATGTGTGTATCTTCCCATCTTGGAAATATTATACTGAAGATGAAGGAAAATGCCAGTTGCAGGTGATTTTCCAAGAGTTATGTGTAAGTAATGTTATTCATGGAAATTACTTTGCTTTGTCCCATACATCCTACCTCCATGATGGTTATAATACATCAAATTTTCCCATTTTTCTCTATAGAGAAGGACCGATTTGGAAACTCGGGATGAGGTAACCTGTGCTAATACCTCTGCTATGTTCAAGAATGCTTGGTGGCAGTATCAGAATTACCTGAAGAAAATGTACTTCACCGGCAAAGAAACTCATCAAATTCCCTTACGTTCTCCTGAGACACATTTACTGGACTATGACTGTGAACGCCTTATTCTGTAGTGGTCCCGAACCAAGAACGTGGTAAGGTCTATGAGCTCATTTTCTATTTTTAAGTACTATATTCTTGCGTCTTATTGTACTCTGTTCATGTAGAACAAGTGCCTAAACCTGAAGAACAACTGTTCTAATTTAAGATTACATTGCTATCATAGTTCAAGCGCTAGACGTTAATTGTGCGTTTTGCCACCGCCTTGCGCTTTATTGACCAAAGCGCATGCTTATGCGCAGTTATGCATAGATTAAGCGTAGTTATGCGCAATGCGTTTTGCCAACGCCTAGAGCCTAGGCGCGCCTAAGCACTCGCTTAGGCGTGCCTTTTTTAACTATGATTGCTATCATGCATACTGCTTTGCTCTTGTATCACTGTATTTACTCATACAAACTTATTTTTAAATTGAAGGATCCAATCGAAACTCCAATGGCAGAACAGGTATGTCCACGCATGTTTCTTTAACAGGTTTGCTCTTATCAATAGCTTTGTTGATTTCAATTTCAATTGTGTATACAGTTGACTTCTCATATCATGCACATTACTAGCATCACAACAGAGCCAATAGTGTTGTTGTACATGTAGACCTGTGGTACCCATCTGAAATCTTGTTATGCCGTGTAGTTTCCCACGCTTTGTATTCTTTCACTACTGCTTTGTCTTGAACTGATATGATTTGAACCGTGTCTCTATTTTGATTTGGCAAGACAATGCATTGACCATAGGACATAGATATATGATTGTTTGATGCTTTTATTATGTACTAGTACTTGGCAATAGAAGACTTGGTAGTTTAATCCTGTCCACCTTACTAATGAACTAGTTCACCGAATGAGTTTCATATACTAGTACATGCTAAAGCTGTTATGTATCTGCTTGTTTCTTCTTTTAGAATGCTGACAGAATATTGGGGAAGAGTGCCTTATTAAGCAATGGTAAAGGAAGTAATGCAGATAAGGTTCAGGATAGTGACACATCCTTGTTGGTCTCCAACAAAGCTGATAAAACAGCTAAGGAAGACTATCTTGAAGACAGTGAGACAACCCCAAAGTCTTGTCTTGGTTTAGTGTTCGAGTTACTGGCCACTACCGCTTGCACAAGCTATTCAAACTCACTGTCTGAATCAGTTTGATTTCTTGAGTCTCAACTACAAGATGAAACACATCGATCAGCTGTGCTGCGACAAGAAGCGGAAGGACTGCGGAAGTCCCTAGAGCATTCAGATACATACTTTCTGGTGCAACAACAAGCATTGGAGGATTTTAGCGCCAAACATGACAAAGCTAATAAGCTTGCTAAGCTTATTGCCAGCATTGTGGATACCCAGGATAACGTTTCTTGAGCTCTTCTTAAGTTGTTTCAGTTATGCTCTTGTTTTGCTGCCGCGTTTATTTGCACTTCTGGCCAATTTTGACGGTCAGTGTATGTAATATGCTGCTTTGTTCCCTATATTTGCACTGGTGGCAAACTTGGATGCCCAGTGGATGTAATATGTGTAATAGTGGTAATAGGCTAGTGTTAATTGCTTGCTTATTTATTTCCTTATTGTCTTGTTTAGTTGTTTGCTCGTAGTCACTACAGTTCTTTTCTATGTTTTTCTAGTGGCCACAATAACCTATTTTTGGAAACTAGGCCAAAATAATCATGGCAACACACAGACTCTTGTAACCATGGGCCTCCTGTGGGCCGTATGATCCATGGGCCTTCTATGGGCCATAGGATCCATTGGCCTTCTATACAGGCCGTAGGATCCATGGGCCCTCTATGGGCCATAGGATCCATGGGCCTTCTATGGGCCGTACGATCCATGGGCCTTCTACCGGCCGTACGATCCATGGGCCTTTTACGGGCCGTAGGATCCATGGGCCTTCTATGGGGCGTGTCAGTGTCAAAACCGGCGGATGTCGGGTAGGGGGTCCCAAACTGTGCGTCTAGGCGGATGGTAACAGGAGACAAGGGACACGATGTTTTTACCCAGGTTCGGGCCCTCTCAATGGAGGTAAAACCCTACTCCTGCTTGATTAATATTGATGATATGGGTAGTACAAGAGTAGATCTACCATGAGATCAGAGAGGCTAAACCCTAGAAGCTAGCCTATGGTATGATTGTTGTTCGTCCTACGGACTAAAAACCCTCGGGTTTATATAGACATCGGAGAGGGCTAGGGTTACACAGAGTCGGTTACAATGGGAGGAGATCTACATATCCGTATCGCCAAGCTTGCCTTCCACGCCAAGGAAAGTCCCATCCGGACACGGGACGAAGTCTTCAATCTTGTATCTTCATAGTCCAGGAGTCCGGCCAAAGGTTATAGTCCGGTCATCCGGACACCCCCTAATCCAGGACTCCCTCAGTAGCCCCTGAACCAGGCTTCAATGACGATGAATCCGGCGCGCACATTGTCTTCGGCATTGCAAGGCGGATTCCTCCTCCAAATACTTCATAGAATATTTTGAACACAAGGATAGTGTTCGGCTCTGCAAAATAAGATCCACATACCACCGTAGAGAGAATAATATTTGTACAAATCTAATCTGCTGACATATTCTGCAGCGTGACATCACGCCACGGCCAAGCCTTTATTCGAATCATTTTACAATCCCACCTCAGCGCGTTTAGCGAGGTGGTTTCCTTGGCACGTCTTGTCGAGGTAGAGATCGCATCCCCTTATTCCAGGATTCTCATCAATACGGGCATGGGTAACCCAACCATGCCATTAATCACGGGCTTGGGAGATAAGCGAGTTTTACCATGCTGGTGGGGGCACATAGTTTCGTCCGCCCATATAAGGGAATAAGGATCCACCTTTTTCACCTATGCATTCTTCCTCCTCCGCTTATCCATTTCCGTGCACTCGAGCTCCAGCGCCCAAGTCCGCACTTCCCACCTCAACCTTCTCCAGCCATGTCCAGAGCGGGAGGCAGGTGGACGGCCTCCTCCATCACGGAGGGGCACATCAAAAAGTTGAGGAAAGACGGATACTTGTCCAATGACGTCGCGCACCGGCTCCCAGACGAGGGGCAGCTCATCCCCACCCCCAGGCCCCATGAGATGGTGGTGTTCCTCCC
Organism: Triticum dicoccoides; assembly: GCF_002162155.2. Classification (NCBI taxonomy): domain Eukaryota; kingdom Viridiplantae; phylum Streptophyta; class Magnoliopsida; order Poales; family Poaceae; genus Triticum; species Triticum dicoccoides. Next base: position 573,699,781 of record NC_041393.1, read on the forward strand.
CCATTTCCTCCGCGGACTGGGCTTCCCACTCCACCCATTTGTCCGGGGGCTCATGTTCTACTACGGCCTGGATTTCCATGATCTGGCCCCGAATTTCATCATCAACATCTCGGCGTTTATCATCGTGTGCGAGGCCTTCCTCCGCATCAAGCCCCACTTCGGCTTATGGCTGAAGACCTTCAATGTCAAACCGAAGGTAGTGGGCGGCCAGCAAGCGGAGTGCGGAGGCGCCATGGTGGGCAGGATGCCCAACGTCATATGGCTCGAGGGCTCATTTATGGAAACCATCAAAGGGTGGAAATCGGGGTGGTTCTACATCACCGAGCCGCATGACCCTGAATGGGCAGCGGCCCCCGAATTCCAATATGGCATCCCCACACGGCTCACCTCTTGGAAAGAGACGGGCCTGTCATGGGGTAATTCGGGAGAGCTGATCGGATTCCAAACCTACGTCCAAAACATAGTGGACAGGAAGGTTAAACTTGTCAACATAGTCCATGTCATGCTCTTCTGCCGGATCCTCCCGTGTCAACGACGGGCTTTTAACTTGTGGGAGTTCGACCCGGCCCAGCACCAAACTTTGTCCAGGCTCTTCGACACAATGCATGAAGATGCCTGGAAGGTGCTATTCAAGGACACCGAGGTTCCCCCTCCCATTACCGAGGATTGCGGATTCTTCCCGAATCGTCAAGCCAGCGCAGTAAGCTTGTTTTACCCTTTACAGGATACTTGTTTTTCATAGTTTGACTCTATGCGGGATCTAAGCTCCCATTCCTTTGACAGGACTGGCAAAAGAAGTCCGGACAGATCGACTATCCGGATTCTTTGCCCGAAGGCCCAGCAGATGCCCGCTTGGCGAAGGTGCTGGTCCCGGCACCTTACGTGGTGCCGAAGAAGAAGGCCAAGAAGAAGGCCACGGGAACTCGAAAGAGTTCCCGGCGCCTGGTGGTGTCGGATTCATCGCCCGACGACTCTGAAGTGCACTCCTCCCACGAAGACGAGGAGGAGGAAGAAGAGGCCTCTCCCCCTCCAACGGGGGGAGGAAAGAAAAGGAAGGCCGCCCCAACTAGGGGGTCCGGAGGGTCCAAGAAGGGAAAGACCCTTCCTCTGGACTACTCCATCAGCGCCGACGACGGTGAAGAGGAGTGGCCATCCAGGGCCAAGCCCCTGGCAAAATCGTAAGTATCCGGATACCAGAATAACTCATGGCGTTCCTTTATTGCACAGTATCTTCTAACGCCGAATATAATCATGCAGTCCGCCCAAGGCCTGTCTCGATGCTTTGTCGAGCAGCTCCCTGGATTCGTCAGATGTGAATAGTCTTTCACACCCGACCGCTACCTCCCCTCACCCTACGGACGACGCCGAGGTGGAGTCCCGAAAGGGGCCAAGCCAGGAGGAGGTGGTCCTGAAGGCGCCGCAAGGCGACCTCCCAGAATCCAGGCGCAAAGGGGATGAAACTCCAAAGGGCTCTAAGTCCAGCCCTGGGCCGGACACCGCACCGGAACCTTCAGTGGTTCCGGAGTCCGGCGGGCGGCCCCCTAGCAAGAAGGGCAAGCCTACGATGCCGGTGACCTCCGTCCAACCGGAGGCACCGGATAATTTGCTGGAGGTGCTTAACGGCGCCTCCATCGACGAGGAGCACCACACTATTATGAGTGCGGTGACCCAGAAGGTTCAATCCTCCAAGTGCGGGGTGACGGAAGCCTGTGGCAGCCTTCTAACAGGCTTTGAGGTATGTATTTAAGACATGTAAAAAATATTACCGCATAGACAGTAGCCCCTGATGCTCAGTTTGGTGTTCGGAAAGAAAAGCCGGACTGAGGATCTAAAAAGATATACGCAGGAGTCTAACATAAGTATGTCAATATGGGAATGCATGCTTCCCTGCTGACCTCTGCCGCACTGACTGCGGAGGTCCATGCATTGAAGCAGAGCCTCGAGCGGTCCGAGAACGAGCTTGGCCTTGCCAAGAAGCAGCTCGAGGACAAGGAAGGTAAGTAGTACCTTATGTAAGTATATAAAAAGATCTGGTTGCTAATAATTACAGGACCAACGTGAGTATGATAGGGGCCACAACCGAGGTGGCGACCCTAAAGGAAGCGTTGTCCAAGGCCGAAGACAATGCGGCCATGGAGCGCACCGAGCGAGAAAAGCAGGAGGCGCGGGTGGCGGAGGTGGAGCAAGAGCTCCACGCTCTTGTGAAAAAACACGAGAGTTTGGAGCTTGACTCAAAGACTCGAGAGTCTGAGCTTGCCTCGGCCCTTGAGAGCGCCAAATCTGCCAAGGCCGAAGCCCAAAAAGCCCTTCAGGAAATTCAGGTGATGAAGAAGATAGCGGCGGGTAAGGCATTCTTTATGCAAAGCAAGCACGTGAAAGTGAATTACTTTTTACTTACCCGAGTCCGGAGCTCTCCAGGAGCATTCACAGATCTGCCCCGCAGTGTGTCCGACGCTGCCGCATTCTACCGAGCTGAGGAAGGGAGCTCGACGGAGAAGGTTTTCTGGTCCCAGAATGTTGAGGCCGGACACCCGGTGCCCTTGAGCGACCAGCTGAAGCAGCTGGTCGAGCTTCATAAGGCAGCCGAACAGGCAATGAAGGGCCTTATAGGCCGGCTATGGCCTGGGGAGGTCATGCCTGGGAGCTACTTTGGGCTGGTGAGGCGGCTGGTGGATGCCTGTCCATGGCTTGAAATCATCAAGCGCTCTGTATGCATCGAAGGCGCCCGTAGGGCCCTTGCCTGTGTTAAGGTACACTGGGGCAAGATGGATGCTGAGAAGCTGGTGACGGATGGGCCACCGGAGGGGAAGGAGAATCGCAAGTCCGAGTTGTATTATGAGGGCGTCCTGAAGGGTGCCTACCTTGTGGCGAATGAGTGTTCCAAGGATGTAATTTTTGATTAAACTCGCGCGTGTTATCCTGTGCGCTGAAAACTTGTTCATATGCGCTAAGCAACGCTTTTTGAATTTAAAATATTACCTTCTGTGCGGCCGTTTATTAAATCTGAGAGATGGCGAGTCGTCGGCTTCTACCCCCATGCCATGAGTGCTGGGGTGTTCGGGATAAACCTGAGCGCTCTTGTTCCCATTCTTGGGTCCTTCGAGGGAGGCGCTCAGCACAACGAACAAGGCAATCGGACTATAATGCTTTATCACTCTCACTTAGCCATAGAATTCTATAATTTTAAATTTCGGCGAAGCCCCTAGTATTCGGAAGACCGAGTTTGGGGCGCTATCCACGCCTAGGCCGGACAAAGCCAGGTCCTCGCTCTAAGCGGCATAAGTCTTTAGGGACTTGAAAACCTCTGGAACAGCGACCGGCTCTCGCCCTATCATGACGGTCAGTTTTAGCTTTCTCTACTGAGGTGCTTAACCCAGCTCAACTGGGGCACAATTGCAGTAGTTCTCCCAGCGCTACCTTAGCCGATATAACGGAACGTAAGGTACTAAAACATGGGAGTCGGGCAAACCCAACTATTGACCCAAGACATGATTCGGAGCCGATGCATATAATGCTATAAGTTCGGGGTGCCGCACTCGCGAGAGTGTTCGGACTTCTCACACCATATTCTGGGGTACTTAAGCCCCTGGTGTATTGGCCATACCAAAGTGTACGGTTGCATAATGTCATAACTGAAAATATTTACATAAAAAATGAATGCAATAATAGACAAGAGCTATGTATTGTTTATAAAAAGGCTGCTGTGAAAGCAGAACGATACAAATAGTGCGATAAGCAAGAGATGGGATTATTTGACATGTCCCCCTCCAGGGGCAAGCTGCGAGACTTTATGTAAGACAGGTATTTAGCTCGTTATAGAGACCACCTGGACATTCGACGTATCTTGCTGCCTCCCTGGCTGTTGCATCGTGTGTTCGGCGATTGTACCGCTGGACAGGCCTTCCGGAGAGTGGAGTCCTGAAAGTAAGAAAAAGGAAATGAAAAAATCGGGAGCCCCTAGTGCGGTTGAGCCGCATTTTGGGTGTGCCGTGGTTGTGCCCCTCCCCTTATGCCCATGGTATTTCCAGAGCGTAATTATGTACGCCTGGTACTGGTTTCGCAATTTCGCGAGGGCTGGGGTTGGGGCCGCACTACTACGCTTGCTCGGAACGTGCCAGGCGGTCTTGTTGTAGGTTACTCCGGGCGCGCTTGACGGTGTCCGGATGTTTAATAGCCGGACTGGAGAATTGCCTTGAGAGGCTACTTTGTACTTCCGCCGCGAGGGCCGCCGTGTGGTCCTCTGTTCGGAGAGAGCGTTCGGTGTTTCCATTGACTGTAATGACTCCTCGAGGGCCTGGCATCTTGAGCTTGAGGTATGCGTAGTGCGGCACCACATTGAACTTTGCAAATGCGGTTCGTTCGAGCAGGGCGTGATAGCCACTGCGGAACGGGACTATGTCGAAGATTAACTCCTCGCTTCAGAAATTATCCGGGGATCCGAAGACCACTTCGAGTGTAACTGAGCCTGTACGGTTGGCCGCTACACCTGGTATGACGCCTTTAAAGGTCGTCTTTGTGGGTTTAATCCTTGAGGGATCTATGCCCATTTTTTGCACTGTATCCTGATAAAGCTGGTTCAGGCTACTGCCGCCGTCCATGAGGACTCTAGTGAGGTGAAATCCGTCAATGATTGGGTCTAGAACCAATGCGGCGAATCCGCCATGGCGGATGCTAGTGGGGTGGTCCCTCCAATCAAAAGTGATCGGGCAGGAGGACCACGGGTTGAACTTTGGGGCGCCTGGCTCCAACGCATATACGTCCCTGGGTGCACGCTTCCGCTCCCTTTTGGGGGTGTGGGTTGCGTATATCATGTTCACCGTCCGCACTTGTGGGGGAAAGCCCTTTTGTCCCCTATTGTTCGGCGGCCGGGGCTCCTCCTCGTCGTTGCTATGCAGCCCCTTGTCTCTGTTTTCGGCACTTAACTTGTCTGCCTGCTTGAACACCCAACAATCCCTATTGGTGTGATTGGCTGGTGTTTCGGGGGTGCCGTGTATCTGGCACGAGCGATCGAGTATTCGGTCCAAACTGGACGGGCCCAGAGTATTTCTTTTGAATGGCTTTTTCCGCTGACCGGGTTTAGAGCCTCTAAATCCTGCATTAACTGTCGTATCCTTAGTATTGTCACCGTTAATGAGGCGCTTGTTCTTGTTGCGACACGACCTTCCATTGTTGTCCTTGGTATCCGAATTGCCAGGGCTCTTGGTCATGTTATTACTACGAGCTAGCCAGCTGTCTTCTCCTGCGCAAAAGTGGGTCATGAGTGTTGTGAGGGCTGCCATGGATTTCGGCTTTTCCTATCCTAGGTGCCGGGCAAGCCATTCGTCACGGATGTTATGTTTGAAGGCTGCGAGGGCCTCTGCGTCCGGACAGTCGACTATTTGATTTTTCTTGGTTAGGAACCGTGTCTAGAATTGTCTGGCCGATTCCTCTGGCTGCTGAATTATGTGGCTTAGGTCATCAACGTCTGGTGGTCGCACATAGGTGCCCTGGAAATTGTCGAGGAATGCGGCTTCTAGGTCCTCCCAGCAACCGATTGACTTTGCTGGCAAGCTCTTAAGCCAATGCCGAGCTGGTCCTTTAATCTTGAGTGGGAGGTATTTGATAGTGTTTAGGTCATCACCGCGGGCCATGTGGATATGAAGGAGATAATCCTCGATCCATACTGCAGGATCTGTTGTGCCATCGTATGATTCGATGTTTACGGGTTTAAAACCCTCGGGGATTTGATGATCCATTACTTCATCTGTGAAGCATAGTGGGTGTGCGGCACCTTTGTACTGGGCTATATCACGACGTAGCTCAAATGAGCTTTGTCTGCTGTGTTCGGCCTGGCCGTATTTGCCATATCCGGCGTGACGGTTATCGTCACGTGTCGTGGGGCGCCCACGCGGTCCGTAGATCGATCTTGTTTGCCTTGCCTTGTCCTCCAATATGTCTCGCAGGTCTCGCGCATTTCCCCGTGCCTTGGTATTTTTTGAGCGACGCCGGGGTGCGGCTTGAGTGGATGGCCGAGAGGCCTCTCTGTCGCCGCCACGAGGTGGTCGGTCGGCCGCGTCGTGCACTCATGATGTAGGTTTAGGTGCTTCCTCCTCTAATTGGGGTAGCAGCCTACGCTTTGGGTAGCTCTTGGAGGGGCGTTCGAGTTTGTACTCTTCGGCCGCAAGGACTTCAGTCCATCTGTCGGCTAGAAAGTCTTGGTCTGCTCTAAGCTGCTGCTGTTTTTTCTTGAGGCTGCTCGTCGTGGCCATAAGCCTGCGTTGGAAACACTCTTGTTCGACGGGATCCTCAGGCACGACAAATTCGTCGTCGTTAATGCTTGCCTCGTCTTCGGAGGGAGGCATGTAATTATCGTCCTCTACCTCTCTATCTGTCGCTCTCTCATGAGGGATGGCTTCTCCATCCTCCTGTGCTGAATCCTGCTAGAGGGGGTTGTCTTCGGCACTGTCTGGGGTGTTATTAACAACCGTGTCGGAATCGCCGTTTTTTCTTTGGCGGGATTTAGAGCGGCGCCGCTGACGCCGACGCTTAGGCTGCTTCTTGGAGGGGTCATCCTCCGTTGTTCCATCGCCATTCCCTTCTTTTGGGGTGTCCACCATGTATATGTCGTATGAGGAGGTGGCCTTCCAGTGCCCTATAGGCGCTGGTTCTTGGTCGTCTCCTGCATCGGTTTCCATACCGTCGATGTCTTCGGAGTCGTAGTCGAGCATGTCGGTTAAATCATCGAAAGTGACTATGAAGTGGGTGGTGGGTGGGTTTTGAATTTCTTTGTCGTCCGCATCCCAACCTTGCTGACCATAGTCCGACCAGGGCTCTCCTAATAAAGAGAGAGACTTTAGTGAATTCAGAATGTCGCCGAAGGGCGAGTGCTGAAAGATGTCCGTGGCGGCGAACTCCATGATCGGCGCCCAATCGGGTTCGATCGGTAGGGGCGCGGAAGGTTCAGAGTCCGGAAAGGAGTCCGGCACCTTGGAGTCACGAGCTTCGCAAAGGACAAGATTGGTGTTCGACTCGATCACTGTAGAGGTTGCAGCCCCCAAGGCGGTGTCCAACCACCCGTCCTCGATTGGCACAGTCTGCTCCGAGCTAAGGGTCGGAGCGGACACTGGGGCGGCCTCCTGGGCACTGTTCGGCGGCAGAGCTAGATCGTGCCCATCGTGACAGTACGACGCGCTCTGCAGTGGCTCGAACCCGTCGAAGATCAAGTCTCCGCGGATGTCAGCCATGTAGTTCAAACTTCCAAATCTGACCTGATGGCCAGGGGCGTAGCATTCGATCTGCTCCAGATGGCCAAGCGAATTGGCCCGCAGTGCAAAGCCGCTGAATACGAAGATCTATCCGGGGAGAAAAGTCTCACCCTGGATCGCATCGTTGTTGATGATCGGAGGAGCCATTGGGCCTAAAGATGACGACACAGAGGAACTCTCGATGAAAGCACCAATGTCGGTGTCAAAACTGGCGGATCTCGGGTAGGGGGTCCCAAACTGTGCGTCTAGGCGGATGGTAATAGGAGACAAGGGACACGATGTTTTTACCCAGGTTCGGGCCCTCTCGATGGAGGTAAAACCCTACTCCCGCTTCATTAATATTGATGATATGGGTAGTACAAGAGTAGATCTACCACGAGATCAGAGAGGCTAAATCCTAGAAGCTAGCCTATGGTATGATTATTGTTCGTCCTACGGACTAAAAACCCTCCGGTTTATATAGACATCGGAGAGGGCTAGGGTTACATAGAGTCGGTTACAATGGGAGGAGATCTACATATCCGTATCGCCAAGCTTGCCTTCCACGCCAAGGAAAGTGCCATCCGGACACGGGACGAAGTCTTCAATCTTGTATCTTCATAGTCCAGGAGTCCGGCCAAAGGTTATAGTCTGGTCATCCGGACACCCCCTAATCCAGGACTCCCTCAGGGCGTATCATCATTTTGCTAATCATGGTCATACTATTCGTGGACCATAATGGGCCGTTAATAGGCTGTATTTGATAAAACTATGAAAACAACCCAACGGGTTTTTTTACATGAAAACGGCCCAACGTATTAACGGGCCACAAACGGGTCGACTGTAACCACGGGCTGAATTTGGCCCACAAGCAGAAAATGACAGCAACGGGCCGTAAGTAACCGAATGCTGGAAATGAGCCCAAGAATAAATGGGTCCTGAGAAGGCTGAAAGATAACTTGGGCTAGAAACGGCCCAATGGAATAATGGGTCATTAATGGGTATAAAGTGATACACTGTTCATTACGGGCCAGTTTCACCACGTGCCCTTAATGGGCCAAGAGTTACAAAGGGCCTTATATGGGCTGAAAGACGTCATGGGCCATACATGAGCCGGAAGTTAAAATGGGCTAGAATCATATTGGACGGCCCAGATGACGCTACTAGGCCTAATTTGAAGAGGTCGTAATGGGCCCTGGGTTAGTGGGCTGTAAAGGGCTATATGCGAACAGGCCGTTATCAGGCTTTCCGTGGGCCGGCCCGCCACCTTTTGACCAAGTCAAATGGGCCGGCCTTTTCACAAGAATGGGCCTCTGTTGGGCCGTGCCACGTGTCGACGTATCATAGGTGCCTTGGGTCCACTGAGTGGATGACATCTGTCCCAACGGTGAGCTGACACATGTTTGCTCCAGCCAATGATGATTTTACACGTGGAAAATCCCCATTGGTCGGGGCTGTTAACGGGTTATTGGATCCAAAACGAGACCCGATAGCTTAACGGCATTCCGTTATGGTGGATGCCACGTGTCGGTCACCCTTGACGAAAGCACTTCTGTGACGCGCGATTTATCGTCATGGAAGTGGACACTTCCGTGATGATAATTTTGGTAATGTCATGGAACACTTCTACGATAGCACAGGTATGACTATCTTGATTCTGTCATAAAATCGTCATGGATGTACATGCATGACAGAAAACGCGACCTACTATGACAAACACGAATCATCATGGAAGTGTATTTTTTTTGTAGTGTATCTTCATCCTACACCTCCCACGGATTGATAAACCTTAGGTCATCCACTTGAGGGAAAATTGTTACTGTCCTACAAAACTCTAGGCTTGGAGGCCCAACACGAGTCTACAAGAATAAAGTTGCATAGTAGACATCAAGCTCTTTTCTGGCGCCGTTGCCGGGGAGGTGAGTGCTTCAAGGTATACCTTTAGATCTTGCAATCGAATCTTTTAGTTTCTTGTTTTATCACTAGTTTGGTTATAAAAAGAAAACTAAAAAATAAATGGAATTGAGGTTGCATCATATTATTCATCTTTATAATGTCTTTCATGAAAATGATGGAAAGGAAAATTGTGCTCAATTGATAGAAGAAGACTTCTATAGGATATTTGGCATAGAATATTTGAATGATGAGCATGATTGCAATGTTGTTGGTATGAACTCTTTGAATATCCACGATGTCAATGATATGCAAAACCACAAGCTTGGGGATGCTATGTTTGATGAGTATGAAATGTTTGAAGATTTATTTGCTGAAAATAATGCTTGTCCTAAGCTTGGGGATGCTTTGCATAATGAATATGATCCTTTGATTCCTTCTACTTTTGGTAAGAAAATTTATTACGATGATAGCATGCCTCCTATTTATGATGATTACAATGGTGAAAGTGGATTTGGAGAGGTCATGACTTTATTTAGTGATACATCCACTATTTTGGAAGAGATTTCAATTGACTATGATGAGCACAAAGTTTCTACTTATGATGATTACTATGATGACATGTATGCCATAAAGAGTGATAAATCTTCTATGCTTTTGGATCATGAAAAGAATGCTTTATGTGATGGTTATATGGATGAATCTTCATGATGCTACTGAAAATTATTATGAGAGAGGAACTTATGATTCATGATGCTCTTGTTATGTTTCAACTCTTATCTTTTATGCGAGCATCATTGAGATCATCATGCCTAGCTAAAAGGCACTAAAGAAAAGTGCTTGTTGGGAGACAACCCCACACTTTTACCTACTATTTTTGTGTGTTCACATGATTATGCTACTGTAGTAATCATGTTTTATCGCTTTTGTTTCAATAAAGTGCCAAGTAAAGCCTTTGGGATAGTGTGGATGATAGTTGACTTGATTCTGTCCAAAAACAGAAACTTTTGCGCCCAGTCCAGGAATTTCTAAAATGCACTGGAATGTGCTTTTGATCTAAACTTTTTACATGTGATATATATACAAATTCTCTACGTTGTCCTAATTTTTCAGAATTTTTGGAGTATCAGAAGTATGGTTGGAGTACAGATTACTACAGACTGTTATGTTTTTGACAGATCCTGTTTTCAATGCATAGTTTGCTTGTTTCCTAGTTTCTATGGCTTATATTGCTCAATATAAATTGTGGAAATGATATGCTACAGTAGGCATTGTGTGGAAACAATTATGAATCTTGTCTTTGACAGTACCAAAATGAAATGGTTTGTTCTTTATCATACTAACCTATCTCATGAAGTTCCGTTAAGTTTTGTGTGATTGAAGTTTTCAAGTTTTGGGTGAGATGTCGAAATGAGGAGAATAAGTAGTGACAAGACCCTGAGCTTGGGGATGCCCAAGGCACCCCAAGGTAATATTCAAGGAAGATCCAAGCAACTAAGCTTGGGGATGCCCCGGAAGGCATCCCCTCTTCTGTCTTTAACATTATCGGTAACCTCACTTGGAGCTATATTTTCATTTCGTCACATGATATGAGTTTTTCTTGGAGCGTCGTTTTATTTTGCTAGAATTTGCTTGCTGTTATTTAGAATAATGTTTTGCATCTTTTATTTCAATAAAAGTGGCAATGATAGCCTTTACCATGCTTATTTTGTAAGTCTATATGTTGTTGTTTGAAAACAGAAAGTTGATCGTTGTTGCAAAAATTCCCAAGAAAAGTCAGAATGTGATAAAAGGATGAAACTTTTTTCCCAGCAAGCTATGATAAATTTTCTACAGTGTGGTAAATTTTAGAATTTTTGCAGTTAGGGAAGTTTGATGAATCTTGCATTCTTTACAGACCGTACTGTTTTGGTAGATTGCTGTTATGTTTGCATTGTTTGCATATGTTTGCTTGTTTAATGATCCTATTTGAGGATAGGAGTATTAAATATGCAGAGACATTTAGTATGCAATGTTGAATAATAATTTTAGTAATTTGCTACAGTAGAGAATGATAAGGTTTTGTATTGATTTATACTAACTTATCTCACGAGTTCCTGTTGAGTTTTGTGTGGATAAAGTTTTTGAGATTTTGGGAAACCGTGATATGAGAGGAATTAAGGAGACACAAAATCTCAAGCTGGGGGATGCCCAAGTCATCCCAAGTTAATATTCCTATAAGTCTCCAGCATCTAAGCTTGGGGATGCCCCAGTAGGAATCCCACCTTTCTTCTTCAACAATTATCCATTAGTATCGGTTGAACCTAAGTTTTTGATTCCTCACATGAGTTGTGCTATTCTTGGAATGCCATTTTATGTTGTTTTGCTTTCTGTTTTAATAAAATACTTAGATCTGAAAGTTTTTAAATAAGAGAGAGTCCACAATCAACTACCTGTTTACTTAACTACTTGCATGATCTTCACTTATATCTTTTTGGAGTAGTTTGTCATTTACTCTTGTGCTTCACTTATATCCTATGAGTAAATTGTTGACTGAATTGAATATCATGAAGTTGAAATTGTATGTTCATATCATGCCTAGTGGTAGCTTCACATTGGGTTTAGAAAGTGAAATCTTTTGAAGCTTGACAATCACAATATTGGTCATACAAGCAATTCCTGAATGATTACTATAAGGAAGAGAACTTTCACATGCAAATACACTACCTTGGACATCTTTTTTGATCGTGAGCCCCCATCAAAATATTATATGGAAAATTTGTTGATGTTGGACAAGGAAGACAACATAATGATTTATGTTTTTTTCATATTCACATAGAAGTTATATTGTCATAGATCCTTCAACATGTGGTGCTTTCCCCCTATCTTTGCTAGCCAAAAAATCCACACCAAGTAGATATACTACTTGTGCATCCAAAAACCCTTAAACCCAAATCTTGTTTTCAGAGTCCACCATACCTACCTATGGATTGAGCAAGATCCTTCAAGTAAGTTGTCATCGGTGCAATAAGGCAATAAAAATTGCTTCTAAAAGTGTTAGATCATTTAGTGTAAGAGAAAATTGAGCGTTGTACGAACTTGTGATGGCGAAGAATAAAAGCGACAGACTGCATAATAAAGGTTGCTATCACAAGGGGTAATATAACGTGGCGTTCTTTTGCACTAAGGGGTTGAGCATACAAAAAAATAAGCGCATGGCAACCTCTGCTTCCCTCTGCGAAGGGCCTATCTTTTACTTTTCAGTATTTACTTTTATGCAAAGAGTCAAAGTTCTTCTCTCTATTCCTTTTTATTTTTCTCTTTTGGCAAGCATCATGTGGTGAGGAAAGATCTAGGCACATGTATCCAATTGGATATGGGTAGAATGAGTTATTATTGTATGTTGACATCACCCTTGAAGTGAATAAGTTGGGAGGAAAAATTACAAGACCCTATCTTTCTATGTGTCCGGTTGAAACGTTTTTCTCATGTGTATGCGGTGAGTGCTAGCAATCATAGAAGACTATATGATGGTTGAGTATGTGGAGCTCTTACTTAGACTCTGTTGAATTAGTTGAATTGAAATTTCTTGGTGACTGACATCATAGGTTATTGAGTTTCAAGAGAATTCATTGTTTGAACCTTAATATGTGAATTGGTTGCTAATTGGTCGTGAGAAGTTTTATAAGAAAGAATTGCTATTATGATGCTAGGAAAAGTGACTAAAATTGTCGTTGGTCAAACTTGTGCACCTTGCTAGCATTCACACTTCATAAATTATTTCTTTTATCATTTACCAACTCGAGGACGAGTAGGAATTAAGATTGGAGATGCCGATACGTCTCCAACGTATCTATAATTTAGGAACTATTCATGCCATGTTTACAATAATTTTACATGGTTTGGTATGATTTGCATGGAACTAACCCGAATTGACGTTGTTTTCAGCAGAACTACCATGGTGTTGGTTTTTGTGCAGAAATAAAAGTTCTCCAAACACAGCGAAACTTTTTGTGGATTTTTTTGTTGGGGAACGTGGTAATTCAAAAAAATCCTATGATCGCGCAAGATTTATCTAGGAGATGCATAGCAACGAGAAGGGAGGGTGTGTCCACGTACCCTCGTAGACCGAAAGCGGAAATGTTTAGTAACACGGTTGATGTAGTCGAACATCTTCACGATCCCACCGATCCAAGTACCAAACGTACGGCACCTCCGTGTTCAGCACACGTTCAACACGATGACGTCCCTTGAGCTATTGATCCAGTTGAGGATGAGGGAGAGTTCTGTCAGCACGATGGCGTGGCGACGGTGATGATGAAGTTACCGACGCAGGGCTTCGCCTAAGCACTACGACGATATGACCGAGGTGTTAAACTATGGAGGGGGGCACCACACACAGCTAAGAGATTGTCTGTTATGCTTTGGGGTGCCCCCTGCTGTCGTATATAAAGGAGGAGAGGGGAAGGCCGGCCGGCCCTGTAGGGCGCGCCAAGAGGAGGGAGTCCTACTAGGACTCCAAGTCCTAGTAGGATTCCACTTGGTGGAAGGGGGAAGGAAGGAAGGGAGAGGGAAAGGGAGAGGGAAAGGGGGGCCACACCCCCTCCCCTAGTCCTATTCGGACTCCCCATGGGGGGTGCCTCCCCTATGTGGGTTGTCCTCTCTCTCCCCTATGGCCCATGATAGCCCATTGCTTCCCCGGGGGGTTCCGTTAACCATTCCGGCACTCCAATTTTACCCTGTACCATTCGGAACTCTTCCAGTGTCCGAATAACATAGTCCAATATATCAATATTTATGTCTCAACCATTTAGATACTTCTCGTCATGTCCATGATACCATCTGGGACTCCAAACAAACTTCGGCCATCAAATCACATAACTCGTAATACAAATCGTCATTGAACGTTAAGTGTGCAGACCCTACGGGTTCGAGAACTATGTAGACATGATCGAGACACATCTATGATCAATAACCAATAGTGTAACCTGCATGCTCATATTGGCTCCTACATATTATACGAAGATCTTTATCGGTTAAACCGCACAATAACATACGTTGTTCCCTTTGTCATCGGTATGTTACTTGCCGGAGATTCGATCTTCACTATCATCATACCTAGTTCAATCTCATTACCGGGAAGTCTATTTACTCGTTCCGTAATGGTTCATCCCATAACTAACTCATTTGTCACATTGCTTGCAAGGCTTATAGTGATGAGCATTACCGAGAGGGCCCAGAGATACCTCTCCGAAACACGGAGTGACAAATCCTAATCTTGATCTATGCCAACCCAAAAAACACCTTCGGAGACACCTGTAGAGCATCTTTATAATCATGCAGTTATGTTGTGATGTTTGATAGCACAAAAGGTGTTCCTCCGGTATTCGGGAGTTGCATAATCTCATAGTCAGAGGAACATGTATAAGTCATGAAGACAGCAGTAGCAATAAAACGGTTACGAACATAATGCTAAGCTAACAGATGGGTCTTGTCCATCACATCATTCTCCTAATGATGTGATCCTGTTCATCAGATGACAACACATGTCTATGGTTAGGAAACATAACCATCTTTGATTAACAAGCTAGTCAAGTAGAGGCATACTAGGGACACTATGTATTGTCTATGTATTCACACATGTACTAAGTTTCTGGTTAATACAATTCTAGCATGAATAATAAACATTTATCATGATATAAGGAAATATAAATAAAAACTTTATTATTGCTTCTAAGGCATTTTGCCTTCAGTCTCCCACTTGCACTAGAGTCAACAATCTAGATTACAAAGTAATGATTCTAACACCCATGGAGTCTTGGTGCTGATCATGCTTTGCTCGTGGAAGAGGCTTAGTCAACGGGTCTGCAACATTCAGATCCATACGTATCTTGCAAATCTATATGTCTCCCTCCGCGACTTGATGCCAGATGGAATTGAAGCATCTCTTGATGTGTTTG
This sequence comes from Triticum dicoccoides, assembly GCF_002162155.2. Lineage (NCBI taxonomy): Eukaryota > Viridiplantae > Streptophyta > Magnoliopsida > Poales > Poaceae > Triticum > Triticum dicoccoides. The sequence goes on from NC_041393.1 coordinate 573,714,836, forward strand.
GTTCTCTTGTGAAATCTGGATTCCCTTGCCAAGGCAATTGCACCAGCATTGTCACAAAATATTTTCATTGGACCCGATGCACTACGTATAACACCTAGATTGGATATGAACTCCTTTATCTAGACTCCTTCATTTGTTGTTTCCGAAGCAGCTTTGTACTCCGCTACATACGTAGATCCCACCACGACGCTCTACTTGGAACTACACCAACTGATAGATCCACCATTCAATATAAATACGTATCCAGATTGCGACTTAGAGTCATCTGGATCAGTGTCAAAGCTTGCATAGATGTAACCATTTACGACAATCTCTTTCTCACCTCCATAAACGAGAAACATATCCTTACTCCTTTTTAGGTATTTCAGGGTGTTCTTGACCGCTGTCCAGTGCTCCAATCCTGGATTACTTTGGTACCTCCCTGCTATAATTATAGCAAGGCACACATCAGGTCTGGTACACAGCATTGCATACACGACAGAACCTATGGCTGAAGCATAGGGAATGACTTTCATTTTCTCTCTATCTTCTACAGTGGTCGGGCATTGTGTCTGACTCAACTTCACACCTTGTAACATAGGCAAGAACCCTTTCTTTGACTGATCCATTTTGAACTTCTTCAAACTTTATCAAGGTTTATGCTTTGTGAAAGTCCAATTAAGCATCTCGATCTATCTCTATAGATCTTGATTCCCAATATGTAAGAAGCTTCACTGAGGTCTTTCATTGTAAAACTTTTACTCAAGTATCCTTTTATGCTATCCAGAAATTCTATATCATTTCCAATCAAAAATATGTCATCCACATATAATATTGGAAATGCTACAGAGCTCCCACTCTCTTTCTTGTAAATACAGGCTTCTTCAAACATCTTTATAAAACCATATGCTTTGATCACACTATCAAAGCGTATATTCCAACTCCGAGAGGCTTGCACCAGTCCATAAATGGATTGCTGGAGCTTGCACACTTTGTTATCACCCTTTGGATCGACAAAACCTTCCGGTTGCATCATATACAACTCTTCTTTAAGAAATCCATTAAGGAATGCAGTTTTGACATCCATTTGCCAAATTTCATAATCATAATGCGGCAATTGCTAACATGATTTAGACAGACTTAAGCATCGCTACGGGTGAGAAGGTCTCATCATAGTCAACTCCTTGAACTTGTCAAAAACCTTTCGCAACAAGTCTAGCTTTGCAGACAATAACATTACCGTCAGCGTCAGTCTTCTTGTTGAAGATCCATTTATTTTCTATGGCTTTCTGATCACCGAACAAGTCCACCAAAGTCCATACTTTGATCTCATACATGGATCCCATCTCAGATTTCATGGCCTCAAGCCATTTCACGGAATCTGGGCTCATCATTGCTTCCTCATAGTTCATAGGTTCATCATGGTCTAGTAACATGACTTCCAAAACAGGATTACTGTACCACTCTGGTGCGGACCGTACTTTGGAAGACCTACAAGGTTCGGTAGTAACTTGATCTGAAGTTTCATGATCATCATCATTAGCTTCCTCACCAATTGGTGTAGGAATCACTGGAACGGATTTCTGTGATGAACTACTTTACAATGCAGGAGAAGGTACAATTACCTCATCAAGTTCTACTTTCCTCCCACTCACTTCTTTCGAGAGAAACTCTTTCTCTAGAAAGGATCCATTCTCAGCAACGAATATATTTCCTTCAGATCTGTGATAGAAGGTGTACCCAACAGTTTCCTTTGGGTATCCTATGAAGGCACATTTCTCTAATTTGGGTTTTAGCTTATCAAGTTGAAGCTTTTTCACATAAGCATCACAACCCCAAACTTTAAGAAATGACAACTTTGGTTTCTTGCCAAACCACAGTTCATAAGGCGTCGTCTCAACGGATTTTGATGGTGCCCTATTTAAAGTGAATGCAGCCGTCTCTAAAGCATAACCCCAAAATGATAGTGGTAAATCAGTAAGAGACATCATAAATCGCACCATATCCAGTAAAGTAAGGTTATGACATTCGGACACACCATTACGCTATGGTGTTCCAGGTGGTGTGAGTTGTGAAACTATTCCACATTTTTTCAAATGAAGACCAAACTCGTAACTCAAATATTCTCCACCACGATCAGATCGTAGAAACTTTATTTTCTTGTTACAAAGATTTTCCACTTCACTCTGAAATTCTTTGAACTTTTCAAACATTTCAGAATTATGCTTCATTAAGTAGATATATCCATATCTGCTCAAATCATCTGTGGAGGTAAGAAAATAACGATACCCACCACAAGCCTCAACACTCATTGGACCGCATACATTGGTATGTATTATTTCCAATAAGTCAGTAGCTCATTCCATTGTTCCAGAGAATAGAGTTTTAGTCATCTTGCCCATGAGTCATGGTTCGCAAGCACCAAGTGATTCATAGTCAAGTGATTCCAAAAGCCCATCAGCATGAAGTTTCTTCATGCGCTTTACACCAATATGACCTAAACGGTAGTGCCACAAATAAGTTGCACTATCATTATCAACTTTGCATCTTTTGGCTTCAATATTACGAACATGTGTATCACCACGATCGAGATTCAACAAAAATAGACCACTCAACAAGGGTGCATGAACATAAAAGATGTTACTCATATAAATAGAACAACCATTATTCTTTGTTTTAAATGAATAATCGTCTCGCATCAAACAAGATCCAGATATAATGTTCATGCTCAACGCTGGCACCAAATAACAATTATTCAGGTCTAAAACTAATCCCGAAGGTAGATGTAGAGGTAGCATGTTGATGGCGATCACATCGCCTTGGAACCATTTCCTACGCGCATCGTCATCTCATCCTTAGCCAATCTTCGTTTAATCTATAGCCCCTATTTCAAGTTGTAAGTATGAGCAATGGAACCAGTATCAAATACCTAGGCTCTACTACGAGCATTAGTAAGGTACACATCAATAACATGTATATCAAATATACCTTTCACTTTGCCATCCTTCTTATCCGCCAAATACTTGGGGCAGTTCCGCTTCCAGTGACCAGTCCCTTTGCAGTAGAAGCAATAAGTTTCAGGCTTAGGTCCAGACTTGGGCTTCTTCCCGGGAGTAGCAACTTGCTTGCTATTCTTCTTGAAGTTCCCCTTCTTCCCTTTGCCCTTTTTCTTGAAACTAGTGGTCTTGTTAACCATCAACACTTGATGCTCCTTCTTAATTTCTACCTCTACAGCCTTTAGCATTGAGAAGAGCTTGAGAATGGTTTTCGTCATCCCTTGCATATTATAGTTCATCACGAAGCCTTTATAGCTTGGTGGCAGTGATTGCGGATTAACTCCCAGCTGTGTTAAGTGGTTATGGTACCCACACATTCGGAGTATGTGTTCACTGACAGAACTATTCTCCTCCATCTTGCAGCTATAGAACTTGTTGGAGACTTCATATCTCTCAACTCAGGCATTTTCTTGAAATATTAACTTCAATTCTTGAAATATCTCATATGCTCCATGATGTTCAAAACGTCTTTGAAGTCCCGATTCTAAGCCATAAAGCATGGCACACTAAACTATCGAGTAGTCATCAGGTTTGCTCTGCCAGACGTTCATAATGTCCGCAGTTGGTCCTACAGCAAGCCTTGCACCTAGCGGTGCTTCTAGGACGTAATTTTCTGTGCAGCGATGAGGATAATCCTCAAGTTACGGACCCAGTCTGTGTAATTGCTACCATCATCTTTCAACTTAGCTTTCTCTAGGAACGCATTAAAATTCAAGGGAACGGTAGCACGAGCCATTGATCTACAACAACATAGGCATGCAAAAACTATCAGGACTAAGTTCATGATAAATTAAAGTTCAATTAATCATATCACTTAAGAACTCCCACTTAGATAGACATCCCTCTAGTCATCTAAATGATCACGTGATCCAAATCAACTAAACCATGTCCGATCATCACGTGAGATGGAGTAGTTTTCAAGGGTGAACATCTCTATGTTGATCATATCTACTATATGATTCACGTTCGACCTTTCGGTCTCAGTGTTCCGAGGCCATATCTGCATATTCCAGGCTCGTCAAGTTTAACCCGAGTATTCTGCACGTGCAAAACTGGTTTGCACCTGTTGTATGTGAACGTAGAGCTTATCACACCCGATCATTACATGGTGTCACGGCACGACGAACTGTAGCAACGGTGCATACTCAAGGAGAACACTTATACCTTGAATTTAGTAAGGGATCATCTTACAATGCTACCTCCGTACTAAGAAAAGTAAGATGCATAAAAGATAAACATCACATGCAATCAAAATATGTGACATGATATGGCCATCATCATCTTGTGCTCATGATATCCATCATCGAAGCATCGTCATGATCTCCATCGTCACCGGCTTAACACCTTGATCTCCATCATAGCATCGTTGTCGTCTCGCCAATTATTGCTACTACGACTATCGCTACTGCTTAGTGATAAAGTAAAGCAATTACATGGCGATTGCATTTCATACAATAAAGCAACAACCATATGGTGCCTGCCAGTTGCCGATAACTCTGTTACCAACATGATCATCTCATACAACAATTTATATCTCATCATGTCTTGATCATATCACATCACAACAAGCCCTGCAAAAACAAGTTAGACGTCCTCTACTTTGTTGTTGAAAGTTTTATGTGGCTGCTTCGGGCTTCTAGCAAGAACCGTTCTTACCTACGCATCAAAACCACAACGATTTTTCAAGTGTGAGGTTTCAACCTTCAACAAAGACCGGCCATAGTCAAACTCGATTCAACTAAAGTTGGAGAAATAGACACTCGCCAGCCACCTATGTGCAAAGCACGTCGGTAGAACCAGTCTCATGAACGCGGTCATGTAGTGTCGGTCCGGGCCGCTTCATCCAACAATACAGCCGAATCAAAGTAAGACATTGGTGGTAAGCAGTATGACTATTATCACCCACAACTCTTTGTGTTCTACTCATGCATATATCATCTACGCATAGACCTGGTTCGGATGCCACTGTTGGGGAACGTAGTAATTCAAAAAAATTCCTACGATCATGCAAGATCTATCAAGGAGATGCATAGCAACGAGACGGGAGAGTGTGTCCACGTACCCTTGTATACCAAAAGCGAAAGCATTAGTAATGCGGTTGATGTAGTCGAACGTATTCACAATCCAACCGATCCAAGTACCAAACGTATGGCACCTCCATGTTTAGCACACGTTCAGCACGATGACGTCCCTCGAGATCTTGATCCAGTTGAGGACGAGGGAGTGTTCCTTCAGCATGACGGCGTGGCGACAGTGATGATGAAGTTACTGGTGCAGGGCTTCGCTTAAGCACTACGACGATATGACCGAGGTGTTAAACTATGGAGGGGGGCACTGCACACGGCTAAGAGATTGTCTGTTATGCTTTGGGGTGCCCCCTGCCCCCGTATATAAAGGAGGAGAGGGGGAGGTCGGCCGGCCCTGTAGGGCGTGCCAAGAGGAGGGAGTCCTACTAGGACTCCAAGTCCTAGTAGGATTCTAGTTGGTGGAAGGGGGAAGGAAGGAAGGGAGAGGGAGAGGGAGAGGGAAAGGAGGGTTGCGCCTCCTCCCATAGTCCTATTCGGACTCCCCAAGGGGGGGCTCCCCTATGTGGGCTGTCCTCTCTCTCCCCTATGGCTCATGATGGCCCATTGCTTCCCGGGAGGTTCTGGTAACCCCTCCGGGACTCCGATTTTACCCGGCACTATTTGGAACTCTTCCCATATCTGAATAACATAGTCCAATATATCAATCTTTATGTCTCGACCATTCGAGACTCCTCGTCATGTCCGTGATCTCATCCGGGACTCTGAACAAACTTCGGTCATCAAATCACATAACTCATAATACAAATCGTCATCGAACGTTAAGCATGCGGACCCTATGGGTTCGAGAAGTATGTAGACATGATCGAGACACATATCCAATCAATAACCAATTGCGGCACATGGATGCTCATATCGGCTCCTACATATTCTATGAAGATCTTTATAGGTCAAACCGCACAATAACATACGTTGTTCCCTTTGTCGTCAGTATGTTACTTGACCGAGATTCGATCATCGGTATCATCATACTTAGTTCAATATCGTTACCGGCAAGTCTCTTTACTCGTTCCGTAATGCTTCGTCTCGTAACTAACTCATTTGTCACATTGCTTGCAAGGCTTATAGTTATGAGCATTACTGAGAAGGCCCAGAGATACCTCTCCGAAACATGGAGTGACAAATCCTAATCTTAATCTATGCCAACCCAACAAACACCTTCGGAGACACATGTAGAGCATCTTTATAATCACCCAGTTACGTTGTCATGTTTGATAGCACACAAGGTGTTCCTCCGGTATTCGGGAGTTGCATAATCTCATAGTCAAGAACATGTATAAGTCATGGAGAAAGCAGTAGCAATAAAACTGTTACGATCATAATGCTAAGCTAACGGATGGGTCTTGTCCATCACATCATTCTCCTAATGATGTGATCCTATTCATCAAATGACAACACATGTCTATGGTTAGGAAACATAACCATCTTTGATTAACGAGCTAGTCAAGTAGAGGCATACTAGGGACACTATGTATTGTCTATGTATTCACACATGTACTAAGTTTCCGGTTAATACAATTCTAGCATGAATAATAAACATTCATTATGATATAAGGAAATATAAATAACAACTTCATTATTGCCTCTAGGGCATATTTTCTTAATTTTTATGGACCAGAAGACTACCAATGGGCTAGAGCAGCACCTGGGGGGTGCCCCGAGGGGGGGCACAACCCACCAGGGCTCGCCTGGGCCCCCAAGCGAGACCCGGTGGGTTGTGCCCACCTCGGTGGCCTCCCGCACCCCCTCTTCTCCCTATAAATTCTCAAATATTCCAAAAACCGTCAAGAAGACCCCTAGATCGGAAGTTCCGCCGCTACAAGCCTTTGTAGCTACCGAAAACCAATCGGGAGCCCGTTCCGGCACTGCCGGAGGGGGAGATCATCACTGGTGGCCATCTTCATCATCTCGGCGGCCAGCACGATGAGGAGGGAGTAATCCACCCTCGGGGCTGAGGGTTTGTACCAGTAGCTACGTGTTTAATCTCTCTCTTGCACGCGATCTTGAGATTTCACAGTCTTGATGTATCATGGGCTTTGTTAACATAGATGGATCATATGATGTTTCTCTCCTCTCTACTCTTGTTGTGATGAATTGAATCTTTACCCTTTGAAGTTTTTATTATCTTTTCTCCGATATAAACTTTGGGGTCTCCCTGTAGTTCTTTGTGTGGATTGAGTATTATGACCATGAAGTTGTTTGATGCATATCATAGAATTAACTCATGGATAATGAAAGTGCGTTACATCGACTAGAGGGGGGTGAATAGGTGATTTTTATTAATTCTTCACTGAGGAATTTGAGGGTGAGGAAATTCCTAAGAGAAGAACTACTTGCAGCGGAATAAGTGATCAGGTATAAGCATAACAGAGCAACAGCATAATCATCATGATGAAATGAAAGACAAACACAGAGTACAGAAAGCGTAAATAGGATAAGCAGGATGAAGACAAACTAACTGAAGAAATAGAATTGAGGAATTAGAAAAAGTCTTCAGTCAAAGTCTTCAAACAGTAATGATCAGGTACATCAACACATAACTGAGGAAATGAAAGGGTTGAGGAAATAGAACCAGAAGGCTCGGTAAAGACAATGATTTGGTAGACCAGTTCCAACTGTTGTGACAGTTGTACGTCTGGTTGGAGCGGCTCAGTAGTTAAACTCGAGGACACACAGTCCTCACCATATTGTCCTTGAGCTAAGATCACACAGACCTCGCCCAACAGTAGTGGTAAGTCTTCACAGGTGACTTCCAAACCTTCACAGACTTGGTCACTCGGCAATCCACAATTCCTCTTGGATGCTCAGACCATGACGCCTAACCGTCTGGAGGATACACAATCCTCAAAGGTAACAAGCGTCGGTTCCACACAGGAACAATCTCTTCAGTGATGCTCAATCACTTTGGGGTTTGTAGGTTTGGGTTTGGGATTTGGGTTTTCCTCACTTCATGATTTTTGCTCAAAGTCCTCAGAGGATGGGATGCTCTCAAATGACAAGTGTTAGTTTCTCTCGGAGCAGCCAACCAGCTAGTGGTTGTAGGGGGCGGCTATTTATAGCCTAGGGAGCAGCCCGACATGATAAGACATAAAAGCCCTTGGCTGATATGACTGTTAGGTGGTAGGATTTTTTTGGAACAGCTGGCGCGCGGCTCAGCAATGGTCGGATATTTGAGGTTCGAATTCCTCAGGGCTATCATGTTCCTCACTGTGTAGGCAATCCGCACTGGCGAATTCCTAACTCCTCAGTCAGAACAAATTCCTCACAGACCAGAAGATCTTCGTCTCCATCACTAAAGAAATTGACTGAACTGATATGATATATCCAATGGCTTCATCGAAGGATTGGGTAGGTGTAGGATTTTGAGATGAGCATCACTTGGAAATCAGTTTCCTTAATATTACCTTGAACCCCTTTAACAGTACGGTGTTTCCTATGACTCAAGAAAGAGAAAAATGAAACTACGAAAACAAAAGTCTTCACGCTTCAGATTCCTCACATGAATATCCAAGTCTTCGAGGTCACACCAATTTCTTCACTTTCAAAGTCTTCAGTAGGACCAAAGTCTTCAGCCGAAGGCATCCATTTTTAGGGGTCGGCTTTCACTGTAAATATAAAACTCCTCATTGACTTATAGAGCATGTGTACACTCAGAAACACATTAGTCCCTTAACCTATAAGTCTTCAATACACCAAAATCACTAAGGGGCACTAGATGCACGTACACTCTCCCCCTTTTTGGTGATTGATGACAATATAGGTTAAGTTTTCAATGGGGATAAACTTATGAATTGAAACTACTTAATATTGAGGAATTTGATTGCAAGATATAGAAGAACTCCCCCTGAAGATGTGCATAGCGAGGAATTTGCTTTTGAAGCAATGCACATTTGAAGAGTAGAATCATGGAGAACTCCCCCTATATCTTGTAATTCATACACACATTTAACATATAGAATGAAGAGTTTGAAATGCATGATGAAATATGGTGTCTGATGTAATTCAGCATGCGTGCATAGCATAAATGAGGGAATATCATGCAGAGAAATAGAGCAAAAGTATCAGGTCACCATCGGACTTAAGTTTACAACTTCATTAACAAAAGCTTCAGAAGAGCGAGAGTTGCAACTTAATAAAAAACACCCATATATATATACCCGCTTGAAGACTAACTCAAATTTCTCGCCCTTTGTCATCAAATGACCAAAAGGGACGAAAAGTGAGGACTAACGCCCCTGAAGAATTTCTTCACGAAGTTGATGGAGGAGCACCAGCGTTGTTGGGGTCGGTTGTTGGAGCAGGGCCTGCTGCAGTGTTGTCCAGATATTCATTCTCATTAGTATCACGGGATGAAGAGTATGAGCTGGGCACCAAAGGAGGAACTTCAACTTTCTTGAATTTCTTCGGTGGAGGCTTAGACCAGCCGAAATCCTACTTGAAGCCCATCTGCTTGAGATTTTCATCACCGTAAAGGTGAGACAGTATAGCCCAGGTGCGACCAAAAACTTCATTGAGGTAGTAATGGTTCTTCTTCACTGAATTGTAAGTTGCAGTCATGTTGTGAAGAATAGAGCCAAACTGACGTTTTATCCATTTGTGATTGTGATCCTCCTTTTGATGAAGACTGAGGAGAAGCTCACAATCAGTCATCACCCTTGGAGCTGTTGCCTGAGGACTTTGCTTAGATGCATTGGCGGCAGAATCATGAGTAGCAAAGTCATCATTGGTGGAGTATGAAGTAGCTTTGCGGAACTGTCCATCCAATGGTCGAATGTCCTCATCGATAATAGTAGTGGCCTTGCCCTTGTCATTAGCTGAGGAAAATGTCCGCTTGAGGACTTCAATTGGGGGCAAGTAGCTGCAATGGTTGAGTGTATCAGCTTTATAGTTGAGTGAAGACCTTGATCTGAGGAATCTCATAATCCGTGGAGCGTAAGGATTCAACTCAAATGGGGACATTGCAACGTTTGCCAAAGTCCTCATCAAGAAATCATGGTAGTTCACGAGAATACCGTGCATGATATTGAAAAGCAGATTCCTCATGATGCCAATGACTTCTTCATCATTCAAGTCGTGGCCTTTGATTGGACTTAAAGTCTTTGTCAGAATACGGTAGACAGTCCTAGGCACATATTGCTATTCCTTCACAAGGAACTTTGTCCTTGAGGCTTGACCAGGCTTCAATGGCTTCATCAACACTTGCATGAAGTGATCTAATAGCTCAGTTTCAGCGTAGATGAGACGTGCACCTTTAGGGGAGGACTGACAGGCATGGCATGAAGCAATTCAGTGGCCAGTGCCTTATAGTGTGTATTTTTGGTCATCCAGTCGAACACCCATGAGTTCACATCTTCAGCATTGCCAGTGATGTGCAGCGTCACATAGAATTGAAGAATGAGTTCTTCATTACAATCACAAATGTCAGTGCAGAAATTAAGGAGGCCAGCATCATGAATGGCAGCGAGGACTGGCGTGAAGCAAGGCAGTGATTCCATATCCAGATGAGGAATATGCTCATGGTTGAAGACTTTGTCCTTGTTGAAGAGCACTGAAGCATAGAAATTGGCTTGGCTGGCAGTCCAAAATCTCTTCCTTCGCAGACGAGCAGAATCATAGGGATTGTAGTCAGTGAAGAATACATGCTCGTTGAAGAAAGCATCAGCCTTGAATTTCGGGGTCTTAGAGAAGGGATTCTTCGGCTTTAGTTTCTGCTTCATTTGTAGCCTGGGCCTCCATTTCTTCAGCAGCATTTTCATCAGCACTAGTGGCTGGAATCTCTTCAGGAATGGAAGGGGCAGTATGGTTTTCTTCAGAGCCCATCTGAACTTCTGTTGGTGCTGGGGACTGAGGAATTTGCTATAGTGGAGTGAACAGAGGAGTGTTGGGGTGCTGACTGTCCCAAAAATCATCATTCATCACTAGAGTGGTGCATCCAATGTCCACATCCTCATCCACTTCCATCTCTTCAACGTCATCCTCTTCAGCAGTGAACTGAGGCATTGGCAATGATACCTGCAGAGTTGAAGTGAAAGTATAAACTTCAATTTCTTCATCCATCTGCTCTATGGAAGCAGCAGAGGGATCTTCTTCAGCAGATTCTTCAGGAATATGATATTCTTCACCAAAAGGAATAATTTTCTTTGATGGCATGCTTGAGAGAGGAACAACATCGATGGGATTCTCATTCGAGCTTGTCAAAATCTTCGCCTTCCTGGATGTAGAAGATTCTGAGGCAGCAGATGATTTCCTTTTCCTCAAGGCAGCATGCTCCGCAGCTTTAGTTTTCTTCACTTCCAGAGCAGAAGGAAGAATTGGGCTTGGTGTTGGTGTAGGTGGAGCAGATGAAATTGGAGCAATTTCTTCAGGCACAACTGATGCAGTTGGCCTATCTTGGCAATTTCTTCAGGCGCAGCAACAGATGCTTCAGCTGGCCTGGCATATTCTTCAGGCGCAACACTAGTGGTTGCCCTGGCAGTTTCTTCAGAGGCTGGAATTTCTTCAGCAGCCCTGGTACTAGCAGATTCTTCAGCAGCATGATTTTCATCAACGATGCTGGCATTTCCTTCAGTGGCTTATGCATATGCTTCAGCTGGAGAAACTTCATCAGTTGAAGTGATTTTCTTTGCCAATTTGATGAATCTGACCTTGGCTCCCAGCCATTCTGCCTTGTAAGAAGTCAAATTCATTTGATATCAGCTTGTAGATCTAGGAGTTGTTCAGGCGAAAGGCTGAGGATGTTGTCCTTCAGATAGCGCTGTTTCTTGTACTGCGCTTTCTTCACACTTCTGGGTTGGTCATACTTCCATTTTTCTTTAGTTATGAACGTCGTCAGCATGTGACTTTGTCCTGGAGTGAGGTTTAGCTCTGGCAGAGGAGTGTTCGTGTCCTTGTGCCAGAGGTCAATATAATCCAGGATCTTCTTTGGATCCAAAAGAAGGGGCACCGCATTCCCTTTGGCTCTAGCGGCCCATTGCTGTCCATCCTTGATGAGATTGGCTAATTCTTCATCATCAGCTTCATCATCATCAGATGGAATTTGAAAGACCACCTACTTCTTGTGAGGACTTGGTCTAGTGCCTCGTCCAGCAGTGGCCTTTTTCTTCAGCAGAGAGGGGCCAGCAGAAGAGCTTGCAGAAGCTCCCGAGGCAATTGATATGCCTGTGATCCGTTGGCAAGTGGCGAGATGCACAGGTGCCGAGGACTTTGCCGGAGGAGCTGAGGATTTTGAAGCCTGAGGAACTGAAGCATCCTAAGGAACTGGGGCAACTTGAGGAATTTGCCTCGGTGGCACAGAGGAGCTTGGCCGTGAGGGCATTGAAGAAGAACTTGGCCGTGAGGGCATTGCTGAGGAAGTTGGTTTCTTGGATGGCTTCTTGGGCATAGCCTTCTTGCTTTAAGAAGCTTCAGCAGTGGCAGCGGCAGCAGCAGAATCTTCATTGAATTTCTTCACTACTTCTTTGGCCTGCTTGGCCAACTTAGCTTGGCGCCTGGCCCATTCATAAGCATAATACTCACCATGTTTAAGGCTTGTTGGATCAGCTCTTTGGCCATGTGCCAGAGGAGGTCTTGAGCATGCAGGGTGAAGAGCGAATTTCTTCATGTATTTGGGAGTGACATATATGTACTCCCTCCATTCTCGTGCCCATCTTCTTTCAATCCTCTGGATGTGCACTTTGCGCTCATTCTTAGTCTCCTTGTCATGAATTGCCTCATCGGGCGTGCGGTACCCTGCATAGATATCAGCAGGGATCTCAAAGGCAGTATTTACTTCAAGCTTGTTTCCTCCTTTCTAAGGCCTTTTCCATCTGCCATTTTCTTCAGCTGAGGAATTTGAACAATTGAGTTCTCTGATGAAGTATGCAGCTTTTCTTCGAGGAACGCTGCAAATGAGTTAAGTTGATGAGAATCTAGTGATTCAGCAGCACACATGTGTACCTGTGAACAGAGTATAGGTGCAAGGAATTTGGAGAGGTCATATGCATTCTCAGACGTTTTTGCAAAAAAAGGAACAAGTTTGAGGAAATTGACCAGATGTGTCTTGAAGAATTTCACTAAGCATTATTTGACTTAGGTTCCAGAGTTGTGCGGATTGTTAGATTCACACAATTGAGGAATCATGAAGAAAAACATCACTTAGAGAAACAAATCAAGAACTGAAGATTTGTGCTAGGTGTTTAGAGTGTGGAGGTTGAAGAATAAACACCTTTTGAAAATTTGATGAAAATCATTAGTAGAATAAATGCAGTAAAAGTAACTTTTAATTACCCTTGATGAAGAACACGACGAATAGGAAGTGTAGATATGGAAGTTCGTCGGCTTGGATCTTCCACACCCTAACTTGGCGGAGGAAGACGTCTACAGCGGCGGCGGAGAGAAGATATCCGCGACCGGTGCGAGTATGACAGCGACGAGGTCGAGGCAGTGAAGCTGTTCCTCACCAGTGATGATGGAGGTAGCAGCGACGCTAGGTTTTGAGAAGATCGAGCGAGGGAGTGAGGTCGAGCGGAGTAAAAACGAAATGAAGAAGGGAAGGGGGTATTTATAGCTGAGGTGAAAAATCGTTCGACTGAAGAAATTGGACGAACATGCCCCTGACCCTTCTCATTCGCGTGACATGTGTCACCCACGTATTGAGAGGTGGCGATCGTGTGAGATCGTGGGTGAATAGATAAGTATTTCGTGGAATGTGTAACAGTTTGAGCGGCAAAAGCCAAAAATTCAGATAAGAATATTTTAATGTGTCTTTCGCAATTTCTTCAGCTGACAAGGAGACAGTGAAGAATTTGAACGGGTTTCAAATAGAACGCACATGAAGAATTTGTGAATAGACTGGGTTGAGTTTAGCATAGAGGGGGAAAAGGTCCGATCACATTCACTTAGCAGAAAAGTCAACTTGAAGAATTAGCAATAAGTGAATGTTGTAGAGGACATAAACTCATATATATATATATATATATATATATATATATATATATATATATATATATATATATATATATAGTCAATGAAGAACACCGACGGAAAGAGTGAAGACAATGCAAAGTTGATGAATTTGAAAAACCGAGGAATTTCAAAAAATGAAGAAAAACTCAAATTGAAGATTATCAACTTTGGTTGGTGGCGTATCCCACCGTATACGGAAGCTGATTTTATACACCGCGTACAACTCTCGTAGGGTTCTGAGAATCAATTTCTCCACACTTAGAGGGTTAGTCTTCATTGATTGAAGAAAAATGTTACTTCATGTGTTGCACATCTAAGTCATCAAGTTAGCATAAGTGTTAGGATGTGTGTCCTTTTCAAAGAATATTCGAAGATTCTAGGATATTTAGCTCACACCGCAACTTGCTAAATCTCTTCTCATCCAGGGCTTTGTGAAGATATCGGCGAGCTGGTCTTCAGTATTTGCATGGTCGATGGAGATGTTGCCCTTCAACACATGGTCACGAAGAAAATGATGACGAATCTGGGTGTGCTTTGTCTTCGAGTGCTGAACTGGGTTGTGAGCAATCTTGATAGCACTCTGATTGTCGCAGTAGAGTGGCACATTCTTCATGTTGATGCCATAGTCCTTGAGTGTTTGCTTCATCCATAGTAATTGAGCACAACAAGATCCAGCAGCAATGTACTCAGCTTCTGCAGTGGAAAGTGATACGCGGTTCTGCTTCTTTGAGGACCAACATACCAAGGATCGTCCGAGGAAATGACATGTGCCTGACGTTGACTTGCGGTCCACCTAATCACCAGCATAGTCAGAGTCTGAATATCCAATGAGATCAAAGGAAGAGCCCTTGGGATACCATAATCCAAGTGTTGGTGTGTGAGCTAGATATCGAAGAATATGCTTCATAGTCTTATGGTGTGATTCCTTCGGTGTAGCTTGAAATCGGGCACACATGCAAACACTAAGCACAATATCCATCCTAGGTGCACATAGGTACAATAAATAGCCAATCATGGAGTGTTATACCTTTTGATCAAAGTATTTACCATTTTCATTAGTGCATAGATGGCCATTTGTGGGCATAGGAATTTTGACGCCTTTGCAATCTTGCATGCCGAATTTCCTCAACACATCCTTGAGGTATTTCTCCTGAGATATGAATATGCCAATGTATTGTTGACGAATCTAAAGTCCTAAGAAGTATTTCAATATTCCCATCATAGACATTTGATATTCTTCACTCATCATATAGGAAAATTCGTCACTATAACATTGGTTAGTACAGCCAAAGATAATATCATCAACATATATTTGGCACATGAATAATTCATCATCATATGTTTTGGTGAAAAGAGTTGGGTCAAGTGAACCGGGTTTGAAGCCTTTCTTCATGAGGAATTCCTTCAGTGTGTCATAGCACGCCCGAGGTGCTTGCTTGAGGCCATAAAGGGCCTTGTTGAGTCTCTAGCGTGATCTGGAAATTTTGGATCCTCAAAACCTGGTGGTTGAGCAACATATACTTCTTCCTCAAGCTTACCATTGAGGAATGCACTTTTCACAACCATTTGATGTAAGATGATATTATGATGGTTAGCATAAGCAAGCAAAATGCGAATAGCCTCAAGTCTAGCAACAGGTGCAAAAGTTTCATCGAAATCAATTCCTTCAACCTGTGTGTAGCCTTTATCTACAAGACGAGCCTTATTCCTCACCACGAGGCCATTTTCGTCTTGTTTGTTGCGGTAGATCCATTTGGTATCGATGATGTTGTGCTTGCGTGGGTCTAGTTTCTTAACAAGCTCCCACACATTGTTGAGGTCGAACTGATGCAATTCATCTTGCATGGCTTGAATCCACTCGGATTCCATGAATGCTTCATCAACTTTAGTGGGCTCTTTGATAGAGAACAAATGCAAAATGCCCACAAAAGTTAGATAAGTGTGAAGCTTTTGAGCGCGTGAGGGGACCTGGTGCGTTGATGTCATCGATGATCTTATCGATCTGCACTTCGTTTGCAACATGAGGATGTGCGGGTTGACGACTTTGCTTAGGCCCAACAGTTTCTTCAGGACCAGTTTCTTCAGCAACACCAGCGGGATTTTCATCACGATCGGGAATGACTTCTTCAGCAGATTCTTCGGTAGGGATGACATCCTCAGTAGCTTTGAACTTGATGGATTCCTCAGGTGACATTTCATCTAGCACAGGAGGTAGGTGCTCTCTTTGTGAGCCATTAGTTTCATCGAACCGCACATCTATAGTTTCGACAACGTTGTGATGATTGATGTTGAAGACTCTGTAGGTGTGCGAGTCCTTTCCGTAACCAAGCATAAAACCCTCATGTGCTTTCAGTGCAAATTTAGAGTGATGGTGAGGATCTCTAATCCAGCATTTAGCACCGAAGACTTTGAAATAACTTACATTGGGTTTCTTGTCAGTGAGGAGTTCATATGAGGTCTTTTTGAAGAATTTGTGAAGATATACCCTGTAGATGATGTGGCACGTTGTATCAATTGCTTCAGGCCAGAAGCGCTGAGGTGTCTTGTATTCATCAAGCATGGTGCGAGCCATCTCAACAAGAGTTCTGTTCTTGCGCTCCATGACGCCATTCTGTTGAGGAGTATAAGGAGCAGATAATTTTTGAGTAATACCAAGCATGTCAAGATATTTGTCGAGGCCAGTGTTCTTGAACTCAGTTCCGTTATCACTCCTGATATGCTTGATCTTCACACAGAAGTTAGTAGAATCCATTGAGGAAAATCGTCTGAAGACTTCCTGCACTTCATTTTTGTAAGTGATCATATGCACCCATGTGTATCAAGAATAGTCATCAACAATGACAAAGCCATATAGTGATGTAGAACTAGAGAACGTGGCATAATGAGTAGGGCCAAAGAGATCCATATGAAGTAATTCAAAGGGACGAGAAGTGGTCATGATAGTCTTCGAGGGATGCTTGGCTCTGGTGATCTTTCCAGCCTCACAAGCCCCACAAAGATGATCTTTAAAGAATTTTACTCCCTCGATGCCAATGACATGCTTCTTCTTCGCAAGTGTATGCAAGTTCCTCATCCCAGCATGACCAAGTCGTCGATGCCATAACCAGCATTCTGAAGCTTTCGCAAGTAGACATGTGGCAGGTTGTGGTCCTGCAGAGAAATCAACAATATACAAGTCTCCTTTCCTAAAGCCTTCGAAGACTTTGGAGTTGTCAGATTCCATTAGCACAAGGCAACGAAATTTGCCAAAGACAACAACCATATCAAGATCACAAAGCATTGAGACAGACATGAGGTTGAATCCTAAGGACTCAACAAGCATGACTTTGTCCATGTGTCTATCCTTTGAGATTGCAACCTTACCAAGACCCAATACCTTGCTTTTGCCTTTGTCAGCGTAGGTGATATGCTTCAGATGAGATGGTGACAAATTAGTGTCCATCAACAAGTTCCTGTCACCAGTCATGTGATTTGTACATCCACTGTCGAGGACCCACTCGGTAGCTTTGGGTTGTTCATCCTGCAGATGAATTAGTGCAACTTACGAACCCATATACTTCATCAGTGAAGAATACGATATCAATTTCATCAACAGTAATAGTAATGTGAGGACGTGAGAAATGAATGATTCATTTCTTCATGATTAGCTTGCATCCTTTCAAGCACATTCAGGTCTCCAGCAAATTCTTCAGACGATTAAGTTCGTCTGGAGACCTGACCCTGCATAAGAGATTAGTTCTTTTTCTTCACCACCCACATCTGGAGGGGTGGCAAAGAGTTCATCATTTTGCGAGCTCCATAAGAAAAAGATGGCATTGAAGCTAGTGCACTTTGTTTCACAGAAGAGTGGTTAGGATAAGCATATGCATAAGCAAAGAAATTCTTCGAGGACTTATGAACATAATGGTTTGAAGAATAATGTAGATATTCATAGCCCTTAGACTTTCCCAGTGAAATAGAAGAGTTAGCATGATGATGTTCATATGAGTATTTTGATCCACGTGAGGAATTTGATCCATACAAAGAATTTGGTCCATATGAGGACTTGGATCCATATGAAGATTTTGATCCATATGAAGAATTTGGTCCATATGAGGACTTGGATCCATATGAAGATTTTGATCCATATGAAGAATTTGATTTGGGGTTCCTATTCTTCATGGGTGGTGTCATGATGACATTCACCTGAAGATTTTCAAGGCACCTTTTAGGAACCAAGATTTTCTTCATAGGGGGGTCGTTCCTGCAGTTAGTTCCAACATATCGAGCAAATACTTCACCATTCTGATTCTTAAACAGTTTATAGTTGGAGTCAAATGACTCATCAAAGGAATATGAAGAAACACAGGTAAAGCCATATAAAGTGCATGGATCTACAGGAGGTCCTTTCGTAGTAACCCATCAGGTTTTGGGATATTGCTCAGGTTTCCAGTAGGTCCCATCAGCATTGAGTTTCCTCTCAAAGGCAATACCCTCTTTCCTAGGGTTCCTATTCAAGATCTGCTTTTTGAGCACATCACATAGAGTCTAATGCCCTTTGAGGCTTTTGTAAATGCCTGTTGTCGGTGTCAAAATCGGTGGATCTCGGGTAGGGGGTCCCGATCTGTGCGTCTTAGGCTGATGGTAACAGGAAGCAAGGGACACAATGTTTACCCAGGTTCGGGCCCTCTGGATGGAGGTAAAACCCTACTTCCTTCTTGATTAATATTGAAGATATGAGTAGTACAAGAGTAGATCTACCACGAGATCGTAGAGGCTAAACCCTAAGAGCTAGCCTATGATGGTATGATTGTAATTGTGATCGGCCTTCTAAGGACCATCCTCTCCAGTTTATATAGACACCGGAGAGGGCTAGGGTTTACATGGAGTCAGTTACAAGGAAGGAAATACAATATCCAGATTTCCAAGCTTGTCTTCCATGCAAAGGAGAGTCCCATTCGGACACGGACCGGAGTCTTGAGTCTTGTATCTCCACGCTTCAATAGTCCGGATGATGTATATAGTTCGGTCGTCCGGATACCCCCTAATCCAGGACTCCCTCAGTAGCCCCTGAACCAGGCTTCAATGACGGTGAGTCCGGCGCGCAGTCTTGTCTTTCGACATTGCAAGGCGGGTTCCATCTCCGAATACTCCAATGCACCCATTACGATGAACAGTGTCCGGCATCTCATCAATGTTGTACTCCTTGGCTTCAGTGCCTCAATAATGACCATTTCCACATGTCGAGCGAATGCAAGGAGTCGAGGCATTTTTGCATTTGCCACCCCCGGTCCTTCGGGATAACCGTCTATTTAAAGAGACGGGGATTCCCAGATCCAAACCTCACTCTTCCCCCTCGAGCAAGCATCCAACAGAGCGCCCCGAAAAAACCATTCCAACATGGCCGGTCGTCGCAGCTCTTCTGCTCGCTCCCCTTGCCCCAAGCCGGGGGACTGGGGAGAGTGTTCAGTTTCTCATAGCCATTTGATAAAGTTACAAACCCAAGGGCTTCTCCCAGCGGCGTTCATGGTCCCTGTCCGAGCCGGAATAGCCACCTATAACGACGGAGAACAAGCGGAGAGATCCCCTAATCCGTCTCCAGAGGAGCGAATTATGCGTCATTCCGCATCTGTTAAGGGGCGTCGGGCTTCCTGTTCATCCATTCCTTCGTGGGCTCCTGGAGTTCTACGGCCTCCAGTTGCACAACTTTACCCCAGCCTCCGTACTACATATAGCAGGGTACGTCGCCCTTTGTGAGCTATTTCTAGGCTGCGAGGCTCATTTTAGTTTGTGGAAGAAGTTGTTCTGCCTTGTCCCCCGCAACCAGGGAGAGTCCCTATGTCAAGTGGGCGGGGCCGAAGTATGGCGTATCGCCGAGACCGGATACCTATCCGGCACTCCCAAGAAGGCACCAGAGAACTGGGCTTCAGAGTGGTTTTATATTGACGATGTCCCCCTTCCGGATCCAGTCCGGATAGGACTCCCCAAGTTCAGTAACGCCCCGCCGAGGGCACGTCTAAGCTGGCGCCCCCGAGGCCCCCAAGAATAGGATATCAGGAA
Organism: Triticum dicoccoides; assembly: GCF_002162155.2. NCBI lineage: Eukaryota > Viridiplantae > Streptophyta > Magnoliopsida > Poales > Poaceae > Triticum > Triticum dicoccoides. Next base: position 573,734,937 of record NC_041393.1, read on the forward strand.
AATACATTTCCTGATGAGCAAGATAAAGTTACTGGCCAAGTCCGGACTAACGATAGTCAAGGTCATGGCAATATGTATAATGTGGGGAGTGCAGCCGCTTCAATATCGGGGCAATCCCATGTGGCATTTCAATGGGGAAGACGATGCCACCCGTTGTGGTCGTAAGGGTCCAGACTCCGCCACTGCTCTGGCAAGGATACTGTCCGGTTTATACAAAGGAGAAGAGGAAGACTTCCTTCACATCAAACCGCGGGACAGATTCTCCATGCATAATCCCCCAAACTGGGTAAGTCGTCATTTATTTTCTTGTTTCACTTATTGTGGCGTTCTTTGCTAAGGTTACCTGCCTTGATATTTCCGAGCAGGAACTGAGGAGGGCCGTAGAAGGAATCTCCAGCCCTTCCCCGCAGCCAGAGGATCCCGAAAGGGCCCTGGATCCAGGACTCAAAGAAGACCCAGATGCGGCCGTGGAGCTTGTCGACGGGATATTTTATTGGGCGAGCCGTGATGGCGCCTCAGTGGCTATTACTGCTGATTATCCCGGACTGCTACCTTCGTCGCATGTAAGCCAAGCCGAAGACTCGATCCTCCAAAGAGGACTCTTTTCCTGATATCACGCCTTATCCTTGAAGTGTCGTGTTTTTGCAGAGGCGACGTTCGAAGCACAGGGCCGAGCCCCTAGGGACCCGTCAGCCACAGGCGTCCGGATTGGGTAGGCTCAAGAGGAAGGCGGTTAGGGCTGACACGCCTCTACAGAGGTAAGGAAACAACCTGTCATGTAATTATTGTTATTTGAAGTATAACAGCGCCCTTTACATCCTAGCAGGAAGAGGAGTATCCGGACTATATCCGGGGATCCTGCCAACCACGCCCCCACCAGTCGGGCTCCAGAACCGACTTCGAGGGAGGAGGCGGATGTAGGGCCGATGCCGTATAGTCCTCCGACAGAGGACGTAGATATGCTCTCTGCTACGAATTCCAAAGTAGAGAGCGCCATGAACCACCGGAGTCGACGGGCCGTGCTTCGCAACATCTTTTCCGAAGGGGCATTTAATGCTTTCAATGTGGGAGACGCATACATCCGGGCTACTCAAGGTGGGCTTGCTCGGGCGATGGACCAGTATACCAAAGATATACGGGTAAGAAAGTTTGATAAGTATGTATAGCAGTAGCCCCTGAGACTTGAAACGGTTGGAAAAACAGTTTTAAGGATCAATTTATGCACAGGTTCTTGTAGATAAGAATGAGCAATTGTCTCGGGAGTTAGAGGAGTGCAACACCCAACTAAGGGACACGGTTGCCAAGCTAGAGGAATCCCAGAAGGCCTCATCTGGTAACATTTATCTTGATTGTACGAAAATGTACCAGTTAGCAACTGGCTGGTATGACGAGTTTAACAGAAAATTCTGCAGATAACCCTGGAGTAAATCCAGAGGGCGGGAGAGATGACGAGTCGCATCTCCAGAGGCAACTAAACGCTGGCGAGCACATTCTTACGCAAGCTAGGCAGGAGAAGAATACTCTCCAAGATGCCAATGTTTGGCTGGACGTGGAATTGAAAGACGTCCGCGCGCAGCTGGCGGACTCCGTGAAGGAGAACAAAAGGCTTTGCCACGGCATTTATGGTAAGTGCCTAGACAAACTATAGCATAGTTCGGCGATTAAGTATATTGAAAGAGTTTTTCTTGTAGGAATGCTGACGTGTCGCCCTGAGGAGGAGATGCCCGCATCTGCAGGCGATTTACTGCAAGACCTCTCACAGCTGCACGAGTGAGCTCGGCAGGCGATGCAGGGCGTAGCGCAGGCCTTGTGGCCATCAAGCTTCCTGCCGAATGGCATGGGAGAGCTTGTGGACATGCTTCAAGGAGCACGGCGGTGCTTCCGATTGTGGAAGATGTCAGCCTGCCAGCAGGGTGCAAGGGAAGCATGGGCTATGGTGAAGACGCGCTACACCAAGCTGGACCCGAACCATATGGCCGAAGTCAGACTGGCAGGGCCAGATGGGCAAGAAATTCCCGTAAGTCTGGTATATGACCAGGTGGCGTTAGCCGCAAAGTATTCGCAACAGGATTGTAAGCTAGATAGCCTGTTGGATGGTAAGAGGAGGAATATAGTCAGTCCAAGTGACTATGTAATTCAATGGACATTAGTAGCCCCTAGCCGGATTAAAATCATTTGTCATGGCGGACCTTTTCGCTTCAGCCCCCGGATCCTACAGTCCGGGGTGTGCCGAATACCCGCTCGGTTATACAAAATCGGAGTATGCGTGGAAAACAGGCGTAGGGGTCATAAGTGCTTGAACAGACAAGTACCCAACTAGTTATGTTATATTACATGGATAGTAAGAAACATCTTCTAGGGAGAATAGTTCCGTTAAGGGTTCCTTTCCATGGGTAGGCATGCGACAAGGCACATGTCCGAACTGCGAACCATGGCGCGGGATACAAAACTTCAGGGGATTTATGTTATGATAAACGAAGACATCTTTTGTTCACCGACCGGATATTCTCTTAAGGAAACTAGCTTTCGGCTTCACCCAGTCTGATGTACACATCCGGCTAAACTGGCATTAACAATCACAGAGGTGCTCCCCTTATGCCCTAGCCGAATTAACGGGAACGTAGGGCATAAACACAGGAGCCAGGCAACCCAGCTTGGCCACATCTTCAGTCATATCGATGCATATAATGGTGAAGAAAAGGCACACATGGAAAACACATGTGTGATGGGCAAAAAGCCTTTTAGAGTAAGTTATGTTTAGCTTCCGTATAGGAAGCCCCCAGGTATTGCTTACACACGTAGTGCGGCCGGAATAACCCGAGAGTCCGCACTGTATTAAATACTTTGTGTAAAGAGAAAAAGATTGAGAAAGGAAAAGGGAGGGAGCATAATTAAAAAAGGAGGAGGTAAGGAGACAAACACTGAGTTCGGCGCTAAGCGTAGAATCTCCGGAGTCTGGCCGCGTTCCATGGGTTTGACTCGAGTCTGTTATTGGACGCATTACGTAGGCGGTACGCTCCTCCGGTGAGAACTTTGTCGATGATGAAGGGACCCTACCACTTGGGTTTGAGCTTGTACCTCTTCTTCTCCGGTAAGTGTAGAACGAGCTCGCCAATATTATAAGTTTTGGCCCGCACTTCTCTGCTTTGGTATCGTCGAGCCTGTTGTTGATAGAATGCGGAACGGGCCTTTGCGACGTCGCGCTCCTCCTCCAGGGTGTCCAAGTTATCCTGCCGATCTAACTCTGCTTCCTTCTCTTCGTACATGCGTACGAGTGGTGAATCATGTATTATGTCGCAGGGTAGTACTGCTTCTGCGCCGTACACCATAAAAAATGGTGTATATCCGGTGGTGCGATTCGGCATGGTCCGCAGCCCCTAGAGCACGGAGTCGAGCTCCTCGACCCAATGAGTGTCCGACTCTGTCAAGGATCGCACTAGTCTGGGTTTGATGCCGCTCATGATGAGACCGTTTGCCCATTTGACCTGGCCATTTGTTTGAGGATGGTAGACGGAAGCATAGTCGAGCTTAATGCCCATTTTGCCGCACCAAGCTTTCACTTCATCGGCTGTGAAATTTGAGCCATTATCGGTGATGATGCTGTGGGGTACACTGTATCGGTGTACGACCCCGGATATAAAGTCTATTACTGGTCCGGATTCGGCCGTTTTCACTGGTTTGGCTTCTATCCATTTGGTGAACTTGTCTACCATGACCAATAAGTATTTTTTATTGTGGCTTCCCCCTTTAAGGGGTCCAACCATATCTAGCCCCCAGACCGCGAAGGGCCAAGTTATGGGGATTGTTTGGAGAGCGGTAGGGGGCATATGACTCTGATTGGCAAAGAGCTGGCAACCGACGCAGTGTTGGACAAGGTCCTATGCGTCTGCTCGGGCCATCGGCCAATAGAAACCTGTACGGAAGGCCTTGCTGACTAGTGCTCGAGCCGCGGCGTGGTGCCCGCCCAGTCCGGCATGGATTTCAGCCAAGAGCTGTCGCCCTTCCTCTTCGGAGATGCACCTTTGGAGCACTCCGGTCGCACTTTTCTTATAGAGTTCCCCTTCATGGACTTTGTAAGCTTTAGAACGTCGGACGATGCAGCGTGCTTCATTTTGATCTTCGGGGAGCTCCTACCTATTTAGGTAGGCCAAGAAAGGCTCAGTCCATGGGGCGATGACAGCCATTATTTCATGGGATGACGATGTTATTTCGGTGGTAGAGCCTCCGATTATTTCTGATAGTTCAGAATCTGGGGATGTATTCGGATTCGTGCTGGTATTGCCGGACTCCCCTTCCCAGACCACGGATGGCTTGAACAGCCTTTCCAGGAATATGTTAGGTGGGACAGGGTCACGTTTAGCACCGATGCGGGCAAGGACATCTGCCGCTTGATTGTTTTCTTGAGCCACATGGTGAAATTCGAGCCCCTCGAACCGAGCTAACATTTTAAGGACGGCAATACGGTAGGCCGCCATTTTCCGATCCTTGGCATCAAAGTCTCTGTTTATTTGTGATACTGCGAGGTTTGAATCCCCACGCACCTCTAGGCGTTGAATTCCCATAGAGACTGACATCCGAAGACCGTGCAACAGAGCCTCATATTACACTGCATTGTTGGAGTCTGTGTATAATATTTGGAGGACGTATTGGACCGTCTCTCCGGTGGGAGACGTCGGGACTACGCCTGCTCCCAATTCGGCCAGCATTTTAGAGCCGTCGAAGTGCATGATCCAGTTACAGTACACGCCGTACTCTTTAGGGAGTTCGGCTTCCGTCCATTCGGCGACAAAGTCAGCTAATACTTGCGACTTGATAGCCCACCGAGGCTTGAATGTTATGTCGAACGGAAGGAGCTCGATGGCCCATTTAGCGATCCAGCCCGTGGCATCAGGGTTATTTATTATATCGTTTAGTGGTACTTCGGAGGCCACCGTAATCGAACACTCTTGAAAGTAGTGGCGTAGCTTTCGGGATGCCATGAAGACCGCGTATGCTATTTTTTGATAGTGTGGGTATCAGGATTTGCATGGGGTGAGGACCGTGGATACGTAATAAACTGGCCTCTGTAGCGGGAATTTGTATCTGTCAACCTCACGTTCGATGACGAGTACTGCGCTTACAACTTGATGTGTTGCAGCTATGTACAGCAGCATAGGTTCACTGATATTTGGCGCTGTTAGGACTAGATTATTGGCCAATAAGGTCTTTATTTCACCGAGTCCGGCCGCGGCTGCATCTGTCCACACGAAGTGTTCGGTGCGCCGAAGAAGGCGGTAAAGAGGTAATGCCTTTTCTCCTAACCTGGAGATAAAGCGGCTCAAAGCAGCCACGCATCCAGCTAGTTTCTGGATGTGTTTGAGGTCTGTTGGTATAGCCAACTGCGACAAAGCTCGGATTTTTGCCGGATTAGCTTCAATTCCTCTATTGGAAACGATGAAGCCCAGCAGTTTTCCAGAGGGGACGCCGAAAATGCATTTCTCTGGATTTAGCTTGATGTCGTATGTTCGGAGGTTGTCGAACATAAGCCTCAAGTCATCTATTAGGGTTTTGACGTGTCTTGTTTTTATGACTACGTCGTCCACGTATGCCTCCACTATTTTGCTGATTTGCTTTTCCAGGCATGTTTGAATCATGCGTTGATAGGTTGTGCCAGCATTCTTAAGCCCGAAAGGCATAGTGTTGAAGCAGAAAGGGCCATATGGCGTTATGAAAGCTGTTGCAGCTTGGTCGGACTCTGCCATCTTTATTTGATGGTATCCAGAGTATGCGTCGAGGAAACACAGCGAGTGGTGTCCTGCTGTGGCATCGATGATTTGATCGATGCGAGGGAGGGGAAAGGATCCTTGAGGCAAGCCTTGTTCAGGTCTTTGAAGTCGATGCACAGGCGCCAAGATTTGTCCTTCTTTGGTACCATTACCAAGTTCGCCAGCCAATCCGGATGTTTGATATCTCTGATGAATCCGGCCTCAAGTAGCTTGGCTAGCTCCTCCCCCGTGGCTTGCTGTTTGGGCTCTGAAAATCACCTTAGGGTCTGTTTAAAAGGTTTGTATCCCTTTAGTATGTTAAGGCTATGTTCGGCCAATTCGCGCGGGATGCCCGGCATGTCCGATGGGTGCCAGGCGAAAATGTCCCGATTCTCGCGTAAGAAGTCTCATAGTGCGGTGTCCATAGCAGGGCTCAACTGTGTCCCGATGGAAGTTGTCTTCATGCGGTCCGTTGGGTGGACTTGGAATTTGACTATCTCATCTGCGGGTTTAAATGAGGTGGACTTGGGTCGCTTGTCGAGTATCACATCGTCCCTGTCCATGGTGGCGCGCAGTGTTGTTAATTCTTCTGCTGCTAGGGCTTTGGATAGTGCTTCCAAGGCTAGCGCTGCGGTTTTGTTTTCGGCGCGGAGTGCGGCGTCCGGATCACTAGCTAGAGTGATGATTCCATTTTGTCTGGGCATTTTAAGCTTCATGTACCCGTAATGGTCTATAGCTTGAAAGCTTGCAAACGCGTCCCGCCCTAGAAGGGCGTGGTATCCGCTGCTGAAAGGAGCCACTTGGAATGTGATTTCTTCGGACCTGCAATTCTCTGGGGTGCCGAATACCACATCGAGTGTGGTTTTCCCTGCACACCGTGCTTCTCAACTAGGGATAATTCCCCTAAAGGTTGTGCTGCTTTGTTCAATGCGGCTTTTGTCAATTTCCATCTTCTTGAGTGTTTCTTCGTAGATCAAGTCTAATCCGCTTCCGCCATCCATGAGGACTTTAGTGAGCCGAAAGCCGTCCATTATTGGGCTAAGGACCAGAGCGCCTGGTGCCTGGATGGTCTGGAATTGGGGTTCGTCACTGGCATTGAAAGTTATAGCAGTGTCATTCCACGGATTCATTTTTGCCACATGGCAGATTTCAGTGGAGCTTCGATGAGCTCACTTACGCCTATTGTTTGAGGCGAAGGTCTCGAAGACTGTTAGTACCGTATTGTGTTGCTTGGCGGAATGTTTTTATGTTTTATGGCTCTCGAGGAGATCCTCGCCACTTTTTGCTACCTGCCGGAGTATCCAACATGCCCTAAGGCTATGGGTTGGTGTTGCATCCGGCGTACTGTGAAGCTTACATGGCCCATTGAGCCATTCTTCCAATATAGTTCCATGCCCTGGGGCGGGTTTTGGTTTCTTGGGAATTGAATTGGTCGACTTACGAGAGTTCGGCCGTTTAGTTCGGACAAAGGTTCTGGTGAGGGTCGTACTATCCCAAAATTCTGTTTGGGTCTTCTAGGTGCTTTCCATCGCACAGTACTTCTGTACTATGGTTACTAAGTCCGCAAAGTGTACTATGTCATGGAGACTTATAGCATTAAGGAGTCCTTTGTTCGTGCAGTTTTTGTAGAAAACCAAGACTATGTCCTCCTTGTGGTAGTCCTCAACCTTGTTAAGCGCAAGGAGGAATCTGGCCTAGTAACGGTGTACTGTCTCCAGGGGATCTTGCCTGATGCGGGAGAGACGGTTTAAGTCTGAGCGAGTGTCATTGGCTGAATCTGGATTTTGATCCGATCTAACACCCGGGGGCACGAAAGGTTCCTAGCCCGACAGTTCGGGATCCGGAGTATCACCCAATCTCTTCGGCCCGATGCCCGATTCTAAGTCCGAGACCCGGGTCATGTCTTCCTTTGAGTAGGTGTTCGGCTTACTGAGTTCGGTGATTCGGACATAATTCGTCCTCAAAGTTGAGGGGCGACCCGTGTGTGGTTCCTCCACTACTGCTATCTCATGGGTGGCCGGCGGGGATCTAATGTCCCTTTGGTCGGGTTTAAGCCCAATCCGGTCATAGTCCGTAGCGACTCTCAAAGCGGCGATGTGATCCAAGAGCTCATTAAGAGAGGAGATCTCTATCGGATCCATCTGTTCGGCAAGCTCCGAATTGATACAAAGGTCATGCGTGATGACAAGAGAGGCCATCATTGGCGCGACAGCCAATGGGGCGGCCATAATGAAGCCGCCAAGTCGGAGAATCTGGCCTACAGCCAGCGCTCCTCCAGAGATGATGTCGTACTTGACAACGAGACAAGCCATCAAGCCTTGCAGCGACGACACCAAGGAACTCTCAATGAAAGCACCAATGTCGGTGTCAAAACCGGCGGATCTCGGGTAGGGGCTCCCGATCTGTGCGTCTTATGCTGATGGTAATAGGAAGCAAGGGACACAATGTTTACCCAGGTTCGGGCCCTCTCGATGGAGGTAAAACCCTACTTCCTGCTTGATTAATATTGAAGATATGAGTAGTACAAGAGTAGATCTACCACGAGATCGTAGAGGCTAAACCCTAAGAGCTAGCCTATGATGGTATGGTTGTAATTGTGATCGGCCTTCTAAGGACCATCCTCTCCGGTTTATATAGACACCGAAGAGGGCTAGGGTTTACATGGAGTCTGTTACAAGGAAGGAAATACAATATCCGGATCGCCAAGCTTGTCTTCCACACAAAGGAGAGTCCCATCCGGACACGGGTCGGAGTCTTGAGTCTTGTATCTCCACGCTTCAATAGTCCGGACGATGTATATAGTCCGGCCGTCCAGATACCCCCTAATCCAGGACTCCCTCACCTGTCACATACAAGTCCTTCAGACCTGCATTATTGATACTTGTGGCATTCTCAGATGAGGAATTTGTGACCACAGAGACAGTTGAAGAATTTGCAGCAGTAGAAGCATTTGAACATTCAGGTGATGAATTAGCAGATTCACGCTCAATGCATTTAAGACATGGTGGAATAAATTCTTCCTGAGCGGAACTGATCAGTTGAGCAAGCAATGAATCGTTTTCCTTCCGAGGATCTTTGTCGGTGTCAAAACCGGCGGATCTCCGGTAGGGGGTCCCAAACTGTACGTCTAGGCGGATGGTAACAGGAGACAAGGGACACGGTGTTTTTACCCAGGTTCGGGCCCTCTCGATGGAGGTAAAACCCTACTCCTGCTTGATTAATATTGATGATATGGGTAGTACAAGAGTTGATCTACCACGAGATCAGAGAGGCTAAACCCTAGAAGCTAGCCTATGGTATGATTGTTGCTCGTCCTACAGACTAAAACTCTCCGGTTTATATAGACACCGAAGAGGGCTAGGGTTACACAGAGTCGGTTACAAAGGGAGGAGATCTTCATATCGCATCGCCAAGCTTGCCTTCCACGCCAAGGAAAGTCCTATCCGGACACGGGACGAAGTCTTCAATCTTGTATCTTCATATTCCGGGAGTCCGGCCATCTGGACACCCCCTATTCCAGGACTCCCTCAGTAGCCCCTGAAACAGGCTTCAATGACGATGAGTCCGGTGTGCAAATTGTCTTCGGCATTGCAAGGCGGGTTCCTCCTCCGAATACTTCATAGAAGATGTTGAACACAAGGATAGTGTCCGGCTCTGCAAAATAGTTTCCACATACCACTGTAGAGAGAATAATATTCACACAAATCTAATCTGCTGACATATTCCGTAGCGTGACATCATGCCACAGCCAAGCCTTTATTCGAATCAATTTACTGTCCCACCTCAGCGTGTTTAGCGAGGCGGTTTCCTTGGCACGTCTTGTCAAAGCAGAGATCGTGTCCCCTTATTCCGGGATTCTCATCAATACGAGCGTGGGTAACCCAACCGTGCCATTGGTATGCCTTCTTAATTGAAAGTGAGTCCCAAACGGTCACAAGGAGGGCTCTTGGTATTTTCAACCTCTTTATAAAGAGACCAAGGCTCGACTCCTTTCTTTCAATCCAATCAAATCCGCCCCTCGCCTCGAGTTCCAACACCCAAAGCTCCAGATTCAGGCGCTTCGGACCTTCGATGATGTCCGGCTCCGACCTCCAAGGCCGGTGGATGCCTTCCTCCGTTACGGAAGAAGACGTGCGGAAGCTGAGAGATGCCAGGTATCTAACCAGCGAAATCTCGCATAGGCTGCCTGCTCAAGGGCAGGCTATTCCCACTCCCCAGCCCGGTGAGAGCGTGGTATTCACATCTCACTTCCTCCGGGGGCTAGGCTTCCCGATTGATCCCTTCGTGAGGGGGCTCATGTTTTATTACGGGCTGGAATTTCACGACTTAGCTCCAGAGTCCATCCTCCAAATCTCATCATTCATTGTCGTGTGTGAGGCCTTCCTCCATATTACTCCTCACTTCAGACTGTGGCTTAAAACCTTCAAGGTAGAACGCTGAGTGTGGAGGGGCTATTATAAGCAAGATTGTCGATGCTCCATGGCCCGAGGGCTCTTTTCAAAAGGAGTTCAGCTTATGGCAACGGGACTGGTTTTATATCACAGCCCCCAGGGGCACCACATGGGTGGCGCCACCTGCTTTTCGCTCGGGTCCCCCACCATGGCTAGTGGCATGGGTCAATAAAGGGCTTAACTGGGGGCCGTCCAAGTACGTGCCCCTACTGCAGGGCCGCATTCGAGATCTCCTAGAAAGAGATATCAATCTGGCGGTAGTGGCGCAGGTCATGCTGATTCACCGCATACTGCCCTGCAAACGTCGTCCCCTCTGCCTGTGGGAATTTAATCCGGAAGGACCGCGAGCCCTCCAACACTTTATGGGCACGACGCCCGTGGAGATGTACAAATTATTCTTCGGATCACAAGCAATGTATCTGGACCTGTCCAAGGACGCAGGTCTGAGCTGCAATCGCCCGGACACTCAAGTAAGTAGCCCTGTACCCGGACACACTATCCGTACATTTATCATAACGCTGCCCTTAAAAGAGCTGTCCTTCAAACATGAGTGGATAGCGAAAGCAAAGCTTATCAGGTGTCCGGCCCCCCTCCCTGAGACCACGCCGGATCCCGTGTTGACCAGGATGCTGGAGATTGCGCCTTTGGAAGAAGGCGAAGAGGGGAACAAAGAAGCTACCGCCTCCGCGAAGGAAGCGGTCAGGAAAGGAGGAATCGAGAATTCCTCTATCCAGGGAAAGAAGAGGACCGCCTCTGAAGGCCCGGAGGCGATGGCCTCAAAGCGGGGGAAGAAATCTTCGTCAGAGGGTCCGGCGCTGGAGGGTGCTCCAGCCGCATTGTGCCCCCGAGGGGATCAGCTCTCCAACGAGCCGTAAGTAAAGAGGGTTTTTTTTTAAATGAGTGATATCCCTATTTTCCTTCTGAGGAAGATAACCAAAATTTTACCTTGCAGTTCGGATCTCAACCCTTCTCAGTAGAGTTAATCTTCCGAGGATCTCCGTCCAGAGATGATGGAGAGCGAAACGCCTCCCCCAGCTGTACCATCATGCGAGGCTGGCGACCCCGAGGTGTCGTCTCGGGGGATTTCTCCAAATCCGAACTTTGAAAAAGGTCATCGGACTAGTCCGGCACTTTTAGGTGCACGGTCGGAGGGGCTGCAGGGTCTGCTCGAGCGAGCGTCTATCTCAGAAGAACACTGTGTGTTGATGGACATGGTGATTAGAAGGATTACATCCGCGGAAAGCAGATTGTACGAGGCTGCCAGGAGTTTACTGACAGGTTTTGAGGTACGCGAAAAGATGTACCTTTTGATAGAGCCACATATATAAAATGCGCCATGTATAAATAGTAGCCCCTGAGACTCTGTGTGTTTTCAAAAATGATGGCGCACAGAGGATCATAATCCTAGGTATAATATGTCGTCTTTCCTATGTAGGTGGCAAGGCGTTCGGTGGCTAGCCGGACTGATGAATCTGCCGAGCTAAAGTGGCAACTTGACATAGCAGATGCCGACATCATGCTTGTAAATAAGCGGCTAGACGAGGCACAAGGTATGTAATGTCTCCAAAGACATCTGATAAGAGGAGCTTGATGCTCGTGCCTTATAACATATGTGCTTAATGCAGATGGTGCCTCTACCGTGGAGAACCTTCGGGCGGAACTTGCCTAAGCCAAGGAGCAAGTGAGGAAGAGTAATGCGGCTACCGCTAAAGCGGTTGAAGAGCTAAAAGCCGAACAGGCTGCTCACTGCCAAAGCAAGAAAGAAATGGCCGAGATGGCTGTAAAATTGAAGGATGCTGCCGACCATTGTAAGCTTCGTGAAGAAGAAGATAGGGTGGCACAGAAGGACCTAGAAAAGGTCACTATCGAGGCCAAGGACACTCGCTCTGCAATGAGAGCTATGAAGGAGGAGCTACTCAGGCCGGAGATATCGCGGCTGGAAAGCCCTATATGCTGCGGATGAAGTTCGGGGATCCTAAGTATGCTCCGTTGGACCGGAAGTGGAGTGCGGTGAACACTTATCTGGATTTGGCGGCAAGTGCCGCGGACGCGACCGAACACTTCCGGGGTCAGGAGGACCATAAATTGGAAGAACTGTTTTGGTCGCAGTTCCATAATCCAGAGCACCCACTTTTGGTGTCCGACCGTTTGGCCGCTTGGGCGGAGCTGAACAGGTTGTCCGGACTCGCTATGAGGTACGTTGCGAGTCATCTGTGGCCGGAAGAGCCGGAGCCGAAGAGTTATTTTAGCTTGGTGCAGCAGTTCCTTAGTTCGGTGCCGCATGTTGATGCAATGAAGAGGTCAGCATGCATAAAGGGTGCACAGATGGCTCTTGCCCGTGTCAAGACATACTGGGCGGATATGAAGGCCAGTGTTGTTGCATCTCGGGATTTGGACAAAAGCCGAGTACCTGCCAAGCACTACTTTGAGGAAGTTCTTCAGGGCACTCATTTAATAGAGACGCAGTGCTCGAAGGATGTTGTGTTCGAATAGCATGTGCCATTGTAAAACAATATTTTGATAGGATATAAAAGCGTTTTATACTTGTGCTTTCAAGAATTATAATGCCTCCTGTGCGGCCGTTAATGTATATGTGTATATAACCTGTAAGATGGCAGTCGTTGGCTTCAGCCCCCATGCATATAATGCGGGGGTGTTCGCAAAAAGGCACCTTTTCACACTTAATCCAACGTCTTGGTCCTATAAAGGAGGTGATAGCGCAGCGAACAAGGCAACCGGACTATAATGCTTTACACTTTCACTTAGCGATAGGAGTTTGACAGTGGGGCTACTGAATAGCCCCTAGGGGCACCGCGCTCGCTCGAATTCGGGGCGCGTGTGTGCCTGACCGGGAAACGGCCCTTCGTTAATGCGGAGGAATGCTAAAGATTCCGGCAAGTCATCGAGTGGTTGACCAGTCTCTCGCTAGATCATGACAGTCAGTTTTCGGCTTTCTCTACTGAGGTGCTCTCCTGGCCGAACCGGGGCACAATCGCAGTAGTTCTCCTGGTGCCACCTTAGTCGATAGAGCGAAACGTAAGGCAGCAAAACACAGGAGTTGGGCAAACCCAACATTTGACCAAAGACATGATTCGGAGCTGATGCATATAAGGCCAAACTCGCGATGCCGAACACTCCCTAAGGTATTCGGTCTTTATGAAGCCGGGCCGAACAAAAGCCCTTGGTAAAAAAGCCCCTTTTGTCCAGGTACACGCAAAATTCTGGCGTGGCCACATGCCAAGACGCCAGCCTCCTCCTCAGTTATAGCAAAAAACGGGGGATGTTATCAACAAGAGACAGTAAAAAAGGTTTACGCAGGCTCTTAATGTGAAAACAATCCTTGAAACGGGTCCCTGCTGCACGTCTGCGTCTGTGTCTCCGTTGTGCCGTATCCTGGACAGGTGTAGCATGGCGTTCGTCCGCAAAAGAGAGGAACTTAGTGGAAAATCAATTGTGCGAGAAATCTATGTTAAAATAAACAAAGTATAATACAAAAACGTGGGTAGGATTGAGCTTTATTGTCGCGCGGAGCCCCTTGTATAGGGTTGTGCGGCTATAAAGCCTTTGCATGTTTACGCCAGATTCGTCGAGCCATGTCCGGGGTCTTTAACGACCTTGGTAGGTGCTTTGAGTAGTAAAGCTGGGTAAGTGTGCGGCTGTCGAGGCAGTCGCACCATCCTATGTGCTCGGGGAACACTCGATATTTCCCTTTAATGAGATGATGCCTCATGGACCAGGCATTTTGAGTGTAAGGGATGCATAATGCGGTATTGCGTTAAAGCGGGCGAAAGCTTCGCGTCCCAGTAGCGCTTGATAGCGACTTATGAATGGGGCGATGTGGAAGGTTAGCATTTCACTTCGGAAGTTGTCGGGGTAGCCGAACATAACTTCTAACAAGAGGTAACCCATACAATGGGTATCTGGGCCTGGCGTGACCCCTTTAAAGGAAGTGTTGCCATGGCGGATTATTGCTAGGTCTAACACCATTTTGCGGATTGTGTCCTGATATAGTAGGTTTAGGTCATTGCCGCCGTCCATTAGGACTTATGTAAAGTGGAGTCCGTCAATTATCGGATCTAAGACCAAGGCAGTCTGGCCTGCATTCCGGATACCTCTAGAGTAATCCTGATGGTCAAAGGTGATTGGTCGTAACAACCAGTGGTTGTATTCCTCTGGGACAGGCCGTATGGCGTGTATCTTCGTAGGCGCCAATCTGTTTTTTCCTTTTGTCACATGAAGTGAATTTACTGTTTTGACTTCTTGTGGGAACTTCTTTTGTTCTATTGTGTTCTACTTGTGGGATTCGCCGTTGTCCTCGCTTGGTATGTCGAGCCTTTTGTGTTCGGCGTTGAGTTTGCCGGATTGCTTGAAGACCCAACAATCTCTGTGGGTATGGTTTGCCGGCCTCCCGGGGGTACTGTGGATTTGACATATTTTGTCCAAGATTTTGTTGAGGTTAGATAGCTCGTCACTGTCATCTTTGGGAGGCGGCTTTTTCCGATTTTGCCGAGAGCTTTTGAATCTGGCATTGACTGCCATGCTCATCGGGCTGTTGTCCTTGATCCGGCGCTGTTCTTTGTTACGGCGCGGTTTCCCATTTCCATCTCTGAGTTCGGATGTACTTGGGTCGCTGGTGCTGCTTCTTGCCAACCAGCTATCCTCTCCTGCGCAAAAGCGGGTCATGAGGCTTGTCAATGCGGCCATTGTTCTTGGCTTTTCTTGGCCGAGGTGTCTGGCGAGCCATTCGTCTCGGACGCTATGTTTGAAAGCTGCTAGGGCTTCGGCGTCCGGACAGTCGACTATCTGATTCTTTTTGGTAAGAAATCTGTTCCAGAGTTTCCGGGCTGACTCTCCGGGTTGTTGAGTTATATGACTCAGATTGTCTGCATCCGGAGGTCGGACATAGGTCCCTTGAAAATTTGCCCGGAAAGCATCCTCGAGCTCTTCCCAACTTCCTATGGTATTTTCGAGAAGGCTTTTAAGCCAATGTCGGGCTGGCCCTTTGAGCTTAAGGGGTAAGTATTTTATGGCGTGAAGGTCATCTCCTCTAGCCATGTGTATGTGGAGGATATAATCCTCAATCCAAACTCCAGGGTTTGTTGTTCTGTCGTATGCCTCTATGTTTACGAGCTTGAATCCCGCTGGAAATTCATGGTCCATCACCTCATTGGTGAAACATAGGGGATGTGCGACGCCCCTATATTTGGGTGTGCCGCGATGTTCGGATATGTGTTGCGTTGCATTGCTTACTAGAGCTTGCTTTCTTGGCCCGTAGATGGATCTGGTTGGACCATCTTTTTGATGCGAATCCCTAGGCGGATCGCGTGCCGGATTGAGTGCGGCGCCCTTGGTCGCTCGATGTCGATCGTGGGGTCGTCTATCCGACCTGGTGGCTTCCTTGTTTTTTGACTATGGGGGCTCTAAGGCCTCCTCATCAAATTCCGGTAGTAATTTTTGCTTCGGATAGCTCTCTGTGTGGTGACTGTCGCCGTACTTGTGTGCAGTATTGAGTACTTTGCCCCATCTGATTCTGAGTGCATCTTCCGCTGTTTTGAGCTTCCGCTTCTGCTTTTTCAGGCTGCGCGCAGTGGCGACGATCCTTTGGTGGAGGTTCTTCCGCTCCCGTGACTTGTCCGGTGTGAGGTCGTCCGGACTATTATCTTTGCCGGGGATGGATTGTTTAGTTTGTCTGCCCTGTTCGGACTGTTGCTCGATCGCATGTTCATCGTCCGTCGGTTCGCCTGCTCTATGGCTGGGTCTCTGTCGAGGTGGGGTTTGGCGCAGCGCTTACGCCGCCGCTTTGATTGCTTTTCGAGGTAACGATCCCTTGTTGTGCCCTTTTGATCCTCGTCATCGCTTCTTTTAGGTGTGTCCACCATGCATACATCATGTGATGAGGCGGTTGTCCAGTGCCCTATAGGCGCTGGTTCTTGATCGTCTCCTTCATCGGCGTCCATACCGTTGATGTCTTCAGAGTCAAAGTCGAGCATGTCGGTTAAATCATCGACAGTGGCTACGAAGTGGGTGGTGGGTGGGTTTCGAATTTCTTCGTCGTCCGCATCCCAACCTTGCTGACCATAGTCCGGCCGGGGCTCTCCTGACAGAGAGAGAGACTTTAGTGAATTCAGGATGTCGCCAAAGGGTGAGTGCTGAAATACGTCCGCGGCGGTGAACTCTATGATCGGAGCCAAATTGGGTTTGACCGGAAGGGGTGCAGAAGATTCGAAGTCCGGAAAGGAGTCCGGCACCTTGGAGTCACAGGCCTCACAAAGGACTAGGCTGGTATTTGGCTCGATCGCCGTAGAGATTTCAGCTCCTGGGGCGGCATCCAACCGTCCGTCCCCGACTGGCGCGGTCGGCTCCGAGCTAAGGGTCGGAGCGGACACCTGAGCGGCGCTCTGGGCGCTGTTCGGCGGCAGAGCTAGACCATGCCCATCGTGACAATGTAGCGCGCTCGGCCGTGGCTCAAATCCGTCGAAGATCAAGTCCCCGCGGATGTCAGCCATGTAGTTTAAACTTCCAAATCTGACCTGATGGCCAGGGGCGTAGCTTTTGATCTGCTCCAGGTGGCCAAGCGAATTGGCCCGCAGTGCGAAGCCGCCGAACACGAAGATCTGTCTGGGGAGAAAAGTCTCACCCTGGACCGCGTCGTGGTTGATGATCGAAGAAGCCATCGGGCCTAAAGGTGACGACACAGAGGAACTCTCAATGAAAGCACCAATGTCGGTGTCAAAACCGATGGATCTCGGGTAGGGGGTCCCGAACTGTGCGTCTAGGCGGATGGTAACATGAGACAAGGGACACGGTGTTTTTACCCAGGTTCGGGCCCTCTCGATGGAGGTAAAACCCTACTCCTGCTTGATTAATATTGATGATATGGGTAGTACAAGAGTTGATCTACCACGAGATCAGAGAGGCTAAACCCTAGAAGCTAGCCTATGGTATGATTGTTGCTCGTCCTACGGACTAAAACTCTCCGGTTTATATAGACATCAGAGAGGGCTAGGGTTACACAGGGTCGGTTACAATGGGAGGAGATCTTCATATCGCATCGCCAAGCTTGCCTACCACACCAAGGAAAGTCCTATACGGACACGGCATGAAGTCTTCAGTCTTGTATCTTCATAGTCCGGGAGTCCCCGAACACCCCCTAATCCAGGACTCCCTCAATCTTCATAACTCGCTTTTAACTTCTCAAGATCTTGTTTTCTTTGAAGAAATTCATAAGAAAGCTTCACACGATCAGTTAAGAGAGTGTTATGCTGATTTTGAGAGTGTCAAACCAAGTTTGAAGTCTCTGAAGATTATCTGTCAGAGTCTTAGTTCGATTCAATTCCTCACCCAACAGGTCATCGCTTCTATTTAGTTGATTTTGAATCTTTTCTAAAGCCTTCGGTTGTTGAACAGCAATTTTAGCAGTTTTGGAATAGCTAGGCTTGAGATTATCATCAGATTCATCCTCACTAGAGTTAGAGGGGTAATGTTTGAGTACCTTGGCACCTTTTGCCATGAAGCAATAGGTGGGAGCGTAGTCATCGAAGCTTTTGTCAGCAGAGTTGGGGAGTTCATTTTCTTCAGAGTTGGAGATGGACTTGCTGACGTTAGCGTTAGTGAGGGCTAAGCTTGACACACCAGAGTCTGATTCCTCAGATTCCTCCTCTTCCTCAGTTTCCTCAGATTCAGCTTCAGAGTCCATTTCCTTGCCAATGAATGCCCAGGCCTTCTTGGAACTGCTCTTATTGTGAGATGAAGACTTTGAAGATTTTGATGATGAAGACTTTGAAGATTTCTTCTTCTTCTTCAAGTCGTCAGAATCGTCATCTTTGTACTTCTTCTTCTTTGATTCCTTTACCCACAGAGGACTATCCGACATGTAGTGACCAGATTTCTTGCATTTGTGGCAAGTTCTCTTTTTTTAGCCACGGGTCGAGGAATCATCATTTCTTGAAGACTTTCCAAAGCGACTGTAGCGAGAGAACTTCTGGAATTTCCTCACGATCATTGCTAGCTCCTGGCTCACTTCTTCAGGATCACCAAGGCTGCTGCCAGAGTCCTCAGCTTCAAACTCAGATACAGCCTTGGCCTTTAGTGCACGTGATATTTCGTAGCTCGGTCCATAGAGATATCTCTTTTCAGCAAGATGGAACTCATGCGTGTTAAGCCTCCCGAGGATATTAGCGAGATCAAGTGACTTGTAATCAGCTCGTTCTTGAATCATCAGTGCAAGGGTATCGAAGGAGGTATCAAGTGATCTCAGCAATTTCTTCACCACCTCATGATCAGTGATGTCAGTGGCACCCAGTGCTTGAAGCTCATTTGAGATGTCAGTGAGGCGATCGAAGGTTTGCTAAACATTTTCGTTGTCGAGTCTTTTGAAGCGGTTGAAGAGATTGCAAAGAACATCAACTCAGGAGTCACGTTGAGTTGAGACTCCTTCTTTGACCTTGGACAGCCTGTCCCAAATCATCTTGGCAGTTTCCAGGGCACTCACTCTGCCATACTATGCTTTGCTCAGATGGCCACATATGATATAATTCGCTTGAGAATCGAGTTGCTTGAATCTCTTCACATTAGCAGCATTCACAGACGGAGTGACTGAGGAAATGCCATTTTCCACAATGTACCAGAGATTGTTATCAATTGCCTCAAGATGCATGTGCATCTTGTTCTTCCAGTAGGGGTAGTCCGTCCCATCAAAGGTAGTACACCCAGCCAAGACCTTGATCATACCTGCAGTCGACATAACTAAAACTCCAAACGGTTAAACCAAAATCACACAGAACAAAGGGAGTATCTTGCTCTGATACCAATTGAAAGTGCATTACGTCGACTAGAGCGGGGGGGTGAATAGGCGATTTTTATGAATTCTTCACTTAGGAATTTTAGGGTGAGGAAATACCTAAGCAAAGAACTACTTGCAGCGGAATAAGAACTCAGGTATAAGCATAACAGAGCAAGAACATAGTCATCATGATGAAATGAAAGACAAACACAGAGTACAGAAAGCATAAATAGGATAAGCGGGATGAAGACAAACTGACTGAAGAAATAGAATTGAGGAATTAAAAAAAGTCTTCAGTCAAAGTCTTCAAACAATAATGATTAGGTACATCAACACATAACTGAGAAAATGAAAGGGTTGAGGAAATAGAACCAGTAGGCTTGGTGAATATAATGATTTGGTAGACCAGATCCAACTGCTGTGACAGTTGTACGTCTGGTTGGAGCGGCTGAGTATTTAAACTCGAGGACACACAGTCCAGGACACACAGTCCTCACTGTATTCTCCTTGAGCTAAGATCACACAGACCTCGCCCAACAATAGTGGTAAGTCTTCATAGGTGACTTCCAAACCTTCACAGACTTGGTCACTCGGCAATCCACAATTCCTCTTGGATGCTCAGACCATGACGCCTAACCGTCTGGAGGATACACAGTCCTCAAAGGTAACAAGCATCGGTTCCACACAAGAACAATCTCTTCAGTGATGCTCAATCACTTTGGGGTTTGTAGGTTTGGGTTTGGGATTTGGGTTTTCCTCACTTGATGATTTTCGCACAAAGTCCTCGGAGGATGGGATGCTCTCAAATGACAAGTTTCAGTTTCTCTCAGAGCAGCCAACCAGCTAGTGGTTGTAGGGGGCAGCTATTTATGGCCTAGGGAGCAGCCCGACATGATAAGACATAAATGCCCTTGGCTGATATTGACCGTTAGATGGTAGGATATTTTTGGAACAGCTGGCGCGCGGCTAAGCAATGGTCGGATATTTGGGGTTCGAATTCCTCACGGCTATCATGTTCCTCACTGTGTAGGCAATCCGCACTGGCGAATTCCTAACTCCTCAGTCAGAACAAATTCCTCAGAGACCAGAAGATCTTCGTCTCCATCAGTGAAAAAATTGAATGAGCTAATATGAGATTTCCAATGGCTTAACTCGAAAGATTGGGTAGGTGTAGGATTTTGAGATGAGCATCACTTGGAAATCAGTTTCCTTAGTATTACCTCGACCCCCTTCAACAGTACGGTGTTTCCTATGACTCAAGAAAGAGAAAAATGAAACTACGAAAACAAAAGTCTTCACGCTTCAGATTCCTCGCATGAATATCCAAGTCTTCAAGGTCACACCAATTTCTTCACTTTCAAAGTCTTTAGTAGGACCAAAGTCTTCAGCCGAAGACATCCATTTTTAGGGGTCGACTTTCACTATAAATATCAAACTCCTCGTTGACTTATAGAGCATGTGTACACTCACAAACACATTAGTCTCTTAACCTATAAGTCTTCAATACACCAAAATCACTAAGGGGCACTAGATGCACTTACAGATACTTGTGGTGACATTGGAGTATCTAGGTGACATTAGAGTTGGTTGATGTGTGTCATATGGTGTTATTTTAGTACAAACTCTAGGACAGATTGATCAGAAATAATATGATGTAGGCTGGAACCCTAGTTGTCGATCTTTCATGATTTGGAGAGGATCCTACCAAGAACACAAAGAACACAAGGAGGGGAACGAGGGGAAAACATGAGAGAACACTCAACCAACAAGAATAAAGTCACACATGTGCTAGATCATCGAGGACACAAGGTGATACAAGATCCAAATCCAACAAGGGACGATACATAGGTTAACCGGTTCTTCTCCGTGAGGAGGTCTTGAAGATGGTATTCTCCGGAAGGAGGTCTTGAATCCAAGTGGATCTTCTCCGAAGAGGTGTCGGTCCCTCGCGGTGGAGTAGATCCGGATGGATGAGCAAAGCTCTATCTCAAATTAGCTAAACCAATGCTAACCTTAGCTAGGAGGAGGTGGAGGAGTATATATAGTCTAGGTCCATGAAGGGGTAAGTGGGAGAGGGATACATGGGCCTCGGGCCTGATCTCTGTGTGCAGACAGGTATCAGACGTCTACTGGGGACCGGTCGTCCAGTGGCTCATGGGCATCCAGACGTCCAGTAGTCGCCGGACTTCCGCTGTTTCCGTTCTATGAAGGTGGCGCCAAACGTCCGGTCACTTCGGACTTCCGCTAATTTCCCTTCGGTGGTGATGGTGTCGGTCGTCCGATGGAGGCCGGTCGTCCGATGGAGGTCGGTCGTCCGCTCGCTGGGAGGTGTTTCCGGTCGTCCGGTCCTGGCCGGACGTCCGCTCACTGGAGCATTCGCTGACATGGCTTCTTCTGGCTGGCATGGCCTTCAGGGACCAGACGTCCGGTCTGGAGCGGTCGTCCGGTGGCTGTAGCTCTACTTGCAGCTCTTCCTCTTGTTCCTTGCGCTTGGTGTACTCGCCATCTTGTCCAATGCTCCTAGCTGATCCATGGCCTTCCGTCTGGTTCCTGGACGTGCATAGAGCACATGTTTGAGGTAGTATCCATGTCTCACATGTGGAAAGTGACGATTTGGAGAGGAGCGAGTTCACCTTATGTCCCATGGCGTATAGTCGAGGTCTCATCTTATGTATCCTTGGGTCATGGGGAGTGATCGAAGTGGACATGGGTATGATCGTAGGATGCTCTGCATCATCTCCCCCCCCCCCTTGGGAAAGATCCGACCTCGGATCGTGATCCTCATCACCATGGAAACGTTTGTCGTGGATGGACTTGTAGTTGGACGGAGTTGAAAGCATTGCTCAATCCAAATACTCCAAGGTGTCCTCAGAACATGCAAAAAGAGCAAACACAAACGACACTCAGAAATACAATGGTTAGCGCACACAAAGTGTCCATCAAGTAAGTATGAGTCCGTGCGAAGAGATAGTGTGTGACAAAGCGCATGAAGCTTATCAAGATGATATAGAATGATATGCAAAGCATTCATGGGGTAATTAGCATGGTGCACAAAGTGGCAAATTCTACCATTTTGCAAAATTATGTCATAGAGAGACAGTTTAAACATGGCAATGGATGCTCAATATGTGTATGTAATCATGCAATTGATGATAGGCAATGTGATCATTATGTATGAATACACCATCAAGGAAGATCACAACAAATTTGCTAAGGAAATGCACAAGCTCATATATCATGGATGACATGGAAATTGGTGCAACAAGGCAAGCATAATGTGAGTCAATCCATGCATAGGGTGCAAACTTGTGGTGAGTATGATATGTCCATCGATCGAGCATGACATGTGTGAGCACAATCAACAAATATGGAGGTGTTGGTGTACCAATGCTCGATGTCATGGCATGAGTGGAGTTCCGAAGGTGCACCAATAAGCGTGAGCGCTCCTCAATGTGAAGGTCTAAAGAGCCAATCTCCAATGTCGCTCCTCCGTTCGCGAGATTTATCATGTAGACAACAAGAAGGAAACAACAATGAAAGAGCACCCATCCAATATATGTACTTGAGGATGGCTCAAAGGGAGAGAATTCACCTTATGAATGATCCTGAAGATGTTGGAGTTGCACATCATGTATGCCTTCACATAACCAGTATGTCTCATTGTCACGACCCAAATTTGGTAGAATCCAAGTCTCTGTGTTTACTGTGCTATCCCTGGATCATAGCTAGCACACACAATAACAAGAATGAATATCAGTAAAACATACATCATTTTACTACAACGGTACATCCAGAATTAAACAAATACATACCATTGGCATAGCTCAATGCTGGCACATAATACAGCGAAATAATACGTAGTCGCTAAGTTAGGGCTCCATCAATGCCACTGGGCTCGTTGAGTGTAGACCATAACCCTATCGTCTCTTAACCTGTTGAGATCTGCACATGACAGGTGCAGGTGAGTACGTAGAATGTACTCGCAAGTTGCAAAGGAAATTTTAACAAAATATATATGCAGAGTAGTATTGGTGGAGGTTTCCTTTGCATAAAGCCAATTTTCTCCTGTACTAAACTTTTTGTAAACTTCTTTTGAAATACAAATAGTTTTTAGTTTAAAAGGTAGGATTGAGACACATGGATATACGCACCAGTGCTCATTCTCCAAAATAGTTTAAATCATACAAAAGGTTTTAGTGAAACACATTCACTGTGCTCATTCCTCAACTTTAACCCTTAAAATAGACTTTTAGAAAAAAGAGGGGAGATTCTTCTTCAGTCCAAGTCTTCAATTGCTCAAAATTGCCCGTAACTGGGGGCACGGCTAATCGATTAGGTTAAACCCTCTGCAGAGGTCGTACACGTTCCCCACATGACACAACCAACCCCGTTTACCATTACACACTTGGGTGTACGGCTAGGAGGAGATTGTGACGAAGCCTTTCCGTAACAGCCCCATATACCCGACCAAGCCGCCCGCAACTTAGGCAATGAAAGCGCCTCTCCGATGGCGGTCCTGAGGTAAGGGTTTCCCGTTAGTACTAAGCTAAGCCAGAGCCCATAGTAGCATGTGGCTGTACTGGAAGCTACATCAAATTATTCTTGGAAGATCTCATTCCCCTGGACGGCAGTCCCCACCAAAAACCTATGTGCAAGACCCCAGTCGAGCGCATTCACTGCAAGACCCCAATGGGCGCAATCACTTGTAGACGCTCCCGTCATACCATTCCGCCCAGGGAGTAAAAGTTGAAATAATATAGTTTTGCTTTCCAAAAAAAGTTATTTTCTAAATCATTGTTCCAAGGGAACAAGTTTGTATTTTCAAAATATTTGGTCCACCCCAACTACAAGCATGGCTAAGCATATAGTCCAATAGCTAGGGCTTTACTACTAGTAAAATATTTGCAAAATAGAAACATAAAAACCAACACATGCATGCTAATTGATTTAAAAAAATGCAAGATAAAAACATGGAATAAATATGGTCAAGGTTGCAACTTGCTTGATTCTTGAAGATGAAATATTCTACTCGTTGTCGTCTCGCCTTCTCGTTACGATATATCTAACGATAAATAAAGTACTTTAACACGAGCAAAACAACATCCAAATAAAAGATACAATTAACAATACAATTATTTAGTTATTACTATTATTAAGCTAGTTACTATGGCGTGGTAGGGTTGAGATGGATCAAGTTGGCTTGATTAAAAATATGACATAAATCTTATTCCGCGGTTAGATCAAACTGGTACAAGTTAGAATCATGGTTGAAGGGTTGTGAGGCAAGGTTCTGTGACAAAGTCTATAATAAATTTGATTGAAATATTTGACTTGGGTCCAATGAAAATGATAGATGGAGTTGATGGGATAGAGTTTATGTTACAAAATGTATGTAACATTTCAAGTCCAAATTTGTTAAATGAAGGCATATGACCATAGAAGTTTTCTAGGGATCAACCTAAGAGATTTAACTTTGTGTCAAATTTTATTTTAACGAAGTTATTAAAAAAATAATCAAGAAGGTCAAACTAAGGTGTTGATGTTAAAACATCAACTCAACATTGCTGAAAATTCATGCAATGAGTTCTAACAGAAAGGTCAGGTCCTAAGGTCCAACTTTCATATATAAAACATTTTTATATGATTTACAAAATAAAATATATAGCAAAATTACTTAAATTCGTATTTAAATCAAAACTAAATTTTAATTTGCCAAAAAGTGAAATTTCAAAATTTTATAATAAACTAGAGGTTCCAACGAATCCGAGGATATCTTATTTGTTGAAATCGAACATACTGTTTAGGAGATGTGAATTTCTGAAATTTGGAGATTTTTCTGAAAATCCATTACGGGATTTTAATACGAACTGCCACGTGTCGGGCTGCTATAGGAGGATACCTGTTCGAATTTTTTTCTAACAGAAAAGAGGTGATGCACAGGAGGGAGAGAGAGCTCACCGGAGGTTCGCGGAGTTTTGCCGGAGTTGAAGAAGGAAGTCCACGGCGTCAATGAACGGTCGAATGGTGTAGAGGTCGACGAGGCGGTCGAGAGGAACACAGATAGGTGCTCGTCTCCTTCCTCAAGTATCGTGGAGATATCGCCGGAGTTGCAGGGAGCTCCGGTCAGTCGCGTTCTTCGTGAAGCAATTGCTCAGGAACCGTAGGGCGTTGGAGAGGGGTTCTTGAACTGGGAGGTGCGGGTGGAGATGGGTTCCCTGTTCACCCTTTTATAGCATAGGGCGGGGAGAGCCGGAACGGAGCGGGGCATCGTGGGTTTTGTGGCGTTTAATGGCGGACGTTACTAGCGCGTGTAATGGCCATCAAGGATGCTTCAAGACGCACTAAGAAGGGTAAGGAGTTGAGGGAGGGCGCGGGAGACGGTTCATGAGACCGGCAGGTGCGCGGAAGCCGAGGAGGGGAGGGGTCGCGGGCGTGAAGCTGCGCACGATTCAGCGGCCACTCGCTCCTGTTCGTGATAATTTCTTCACAAGGAAGAAGGTGTGGTGGGGCCCAACGGTTGGAAGAAAAAAAAACTTACAGAAAGGAGAGAGAGAGATGGCCTCACGCTAGAGGTGTGCTGCGTGACAGATAATAGAGAGAGAGTGCAAATGGGCTAAGCCCAACCGATAGGTTATGTATTGTTTTATTTTACTTAGTACTAATTTGCTTTATTAACCTCTTCTAATTTCTTTTACTTGAAAATGCCTCATGGGACTTATAAATTCCCTAATTTATTTTACAAATTGAAAATATCCCAAATTGCTAAATGGACAAGATTAAATATTCCCAATTATACTGTTGGAGAAGTCATATTATCTCCTCTCATTTAAATTTTATTTGAATAATTTGGAAATATTTAAATGACACTGAAACTCCAAATGTGATCCAATTCAAATGGAAAAAATATATATTCAAATAACTTTTCATAAAATATTCTTCCACCACATTTTGAGAAAGTCATTTTATTTTCACTCCATTTTTATTTGTGGTTTCAAAAATATTTCATAGGTGCCCAAAAGAAAAGCAATTGGATGAAATGTTTGAAACAAGAATCAAAAGGTTTTAATTTTCTATGAAAATCATAGCTATTCACTCTATAATATCTTATTATTAACATTCCAAAATTAAATTTTGGGATGTTACACTCATGATGGTAATGCCTTGTGAATCCTTCAAAACGAAAGAACATGACAAACACTCGGAGAAACAAACGAGGTTAGCGGAAATGCAAAACCTATCATTCGTGTGGTAAGATACCAAACAAGTGTATGCATCATGCTCATCATAACAAAGGACAAGGGAGTATTGCATAGTATGGAGGTATATGATGCGAGAACAACCAAATGCAATAGGCTCAATCAAACAAGCATGCATCACAAGTAAGGTGTCAAAATCTCCAAGATCAATAAGCATAGTATGGTTGCACTCAATACAAGTGGATATGAAAGAGGCAACTAATGGACACAAGAGACAATGATCAAGATATATCATGTGACAGGCATGAAGATATACGTCATCAACCCAAGAAAGCGAGTAAGAGTGGAACATGGGTGATGCAACATAGCAAGCAATCATAGCGATCAAGTCAAGCAGGCTAGTAGTGCGAAGATGCAACATACTAGAGGGAATCATGGCAATCATGTCATCTGTGCAAATAGTGGGCATGAATAATGCACATGACATATCACAAGCATGAAAGCAAGATATGAGAAAAATATCATCAATGTATTGATGAGAGGCCATACGTGAATAGCAATGGGACATCATGACTCTCCCAATACAACAAGCATCAATAGCATGTGGTACAAAGAAATCATGGAAATAGCTACAAGTATCTCCACCAAGCATGCAAATACACATAGAAGTACATAATGGTGAATCATGGGTAGATGCAAACAAGGGTCACAATTGCATGCCAAAGGCATAGAAGCAAGGATAACATGCAAAGTGAACACATGAAAATGAGCATAAGGTGACAAGTGGTAAATAGCCCATAGCCGTGTGAGAGACAAGTAAAAGAGATGCGCGCATTCATTGCACAAAGAGAACGGTGTAAGGACAATTCATGTGATCCCAAAGCATCATTGCTCTCAAGAGATCGTTTCGTCAACTCTTGGGATTGAGAGGTTGACGAGTATACGTGAGTACCTACACAAAACAAAGACAAAGGGAAAATTGTGTGTGTGGTATATGTACACATCATCCATCATGATGCGCACGTGTATGTGTCGGTTCGCACAAAATATCCAATGCTCAAATAAATGAGATGCGCGATATAGAAACATGTCATTGATGACCCACAAGTGTAGGGGATCTATCATAGTCCTTCCGATAAGTAAGAGCGTTGAACCCAACGAGGAGCAGAAGGAAATGATAAGCGGTTTTCAGTAAGGTTTTCTCTGCAAGCACTGAAATAGTAGGTGATAGATAGTTTTGTGATAGGATAAATAGTAACGAGTAACAAGTAAACAAAGTAAATAAGGTGCAGCAAGGTGTCCCAATCCTTCATGTAGAAAAGGATAAGCCTGGACAAATTCTAGTAATGAGGAAAGAGCTCCCGAGGACACATTGGGAATTATCGTCAAACTAGTTTTCATCACGCTCATATGATTCGCGTTCGGTACTTTGATAATTTGATATGTGGGTGGACCGGCACTTGGGTACTGCCCTAACTTGGACAAGCATCCCACTTATGATTAACCCCTATTGCAAGCATCCGCAACTACAAAAAGGAGTATTAAGGTAAACCTAACCACAGCATTAAACATATGGGCCCATATGAACCCCTAACGAAGCAACGCATAAACTAGGGTTTAAGCTTCTGTCACTCTAGCAACCCATCATCTACTTATTACTCCCCTATGCCTTCCTCTAGGCCCAAATAATGGTGAAGTGTCATGTAGTCGACGTTCACATAACACCACTAGAGGAAAGACAACATACATCTCATCAAAATATCGAACGAATACCAAATTCACATGACTACTAATAGCAAGACTTCACCCATGTCCTCAGGAACTAAAGTAACTACTCACAAAGCATAATCATGTTCATAATCAGAGGTGTAATAATATGCATTAAGGATCTGAACATATGATCTTCCACCAAGTAAACCAATAAGTATCAACTACAAGGAGTAATCAACACTACTAGCAACCCACAGGTACCAATTTGTGGTTTTGGATACAAGATTGGATACAAGAGATGAACTAGGGTTTGAGAGGAGATGGTGCTGGTGAAGATGTTGATGGAGATTGATCCCCTCCCGATGAGAGGATCGTTGGTGATCACATTGGTGATGATTTTCCCCTCCCGAAGGGAAGTGTCCCCGGCAGAACAGATCCGCCAAAGCCCTAGATTGATTCCGCCAAGGTTCCGCCTCGTGGCGGCGGAGTTTCATCCCGTAAGCTTGCTCATGATTTTTTCCAGGGTAAAAGTGATGATATAGCAGAAGATGGACGTCGGAGGCCCACCAGGGGGCCCAGGAGATAGGGGGCACGCCCTATAGGGGGGGCGCCCTGGCCTATTTCTTTCGCTCATAAATTCTTAATAAATCCAAAAAGTAATTTCGTGGAGTTTCAGGACTTTTGGAGTTGTGCAGAATAGGTTTCCAACGTTTGCTCCTTTTCCAGCTAGAATTCCAGCTGCCGGCATTCCCCCTCTTCATGGTAAACCTTGTAAAATAAGAGAGAATAGCCATAAATATTGAGATATAAAGTGTAATGACAGCCCATAATGCAATAAATATTGATATAAAAGCATGATGCAAAATTGACGTATCAACTCCCCCAAGCTTAGACCTCGCTTGTCCTCAAGCGGAAACCGAGATCGAGAAATATGTCCACATGTTTAGAGATAGAGGTGTCGATAAAAATAAAATACGGACATGAGGGCGTCATGATCATTCTAATAACAGCAACATATATAGGTTTTGTCATATGATTTCTTATGCTCAAGTAATAAGCAATTCACAATGTCAAGTATGGTTCATAAACTTCATTGGGGACTAACAAACTATAATCTCAGTCATTGAAGCAATTGCAATTTATCGTAACATCAGAAAGAGTCAATAACAGAGCTTTTCAGCAAGCTCACATACTCAACTATCTCGTAGTCTCCTATAACTGTTAACACTCACTCAATACTTGTGGTTATAGAGTTTCAGCCGGACACCGAGAAAGATAGGGGCTTATTGTGTTGCCTCCCAACGTATTCACCTTTAGGTGATGTCAACAATAATAGCCTATGCCAACTTACATCCAATTGGATATATGTATCATGATCTTTCAAACACGAGGAGCTTGCCAAAGGATAAAATGAAAAAGTGGAAAGGTGAGGATCACCTTGACTCGAGCATAAAGTAAAAACATAAAGTAAAAGATAGGCCCTTCGCAGAGGGAAGCAGAGGTTGTCATGCGCGTTTAGGGTTGATGCACAAAATCTTAATGCAAAAGAACGCCACTTTATATTGCCCCTTGTATGTGGACCTTTATTATGCAATCCATCACTTTTATTACTTCCACAACAAGTTCGTACAAAGCTTATTTTCTCTGCACTAATAAGTCATACATATTTAGAGAGCAATTTTTATTGCTTGCACCGATGACAACTTACTTGAAGGATCTTACTCAATCCATAGGTAGGTATGGTGGACTCTTATGGCAAAAACTGGGTTTGAGGATATTTGGAAGCACAAGTAGTATCTCTACTTGGTGCAAGGAATTTTGGCTAGCAAGAGGGGGAAAGGCAAGCTCAACATGTTTGGAAGGTCAATAGCAATATACTTTAACTGAAATGTCGGAAAACATAAACCATTACGTTGTCTTCCTTGTCCAACATCAACTCTTTTAGCATGTCATACTTAATGAGTGCTTCACAATCATAAAAGATGTCCAAGATAATATATCTATATGTGAACCCCTCTTTCCTTATCACTTCCTATTAATTGCAACAATGACCAAGGCTACGTTCATCAACTCTCAACAATTTTTATGCCTCATACTTTCTATGTGTGAAGTTATCACTATCCATAAGATCAATATGAACTCTTTTGTTCTTTCTACTTTCTCAAGATTATAGCAACATAGCAAAGCCCTTGACTCAACACTAATCTTTATTATAGATAGCACACGGACTCACTTACATAAAGAGATCACAAAGAAAAACTCAAAACTACTTGATATCAAAACTTCAATCTACTAGATCAAGATACTACTAAAAGGATCGAACTAAATAAAGCAGTAAAGATAGGAGTGTGATGGTGATACAATACTGGGGCACCTCCCCCAAGCTTGGCGGTTGCCAAGGGGAGTGCCCATGCTCATGTATTTATTTCTCCTTCTTCACGGTTGGTGTTATGATCTTCTTGGTGATGATACCCTTCAGGATCCGGTTCTCCTCCTCGAGCTTATTGATTTGTCATTTGAGGTCCAAAATTTCTTTACGGAGCTTGCCCGTAACGGCCAAGGCTCCTTTTACCCAAGGATGTTGCATAACTGCTGGAGAACACATGAAACTCTTTTTCATATTTTCATAAGAAAGAAATCTAGAATTGGAAAGGATGACTGAGGCAGGGACAGCCAGGCTAGGTAGTTCCCCCACAGTGAAATCTGCTTGGAGACGAGAGGTAACTTCTTGATCTTCTTCCATGGCATCTATCCTTTTCAAATCAGCCTCCATCTCATCCTCCTTTGATGGTCCAAAGTGATAGACATCGTCGTTTGCTCCTGGACCTGGCGTTGGGTGAGACACCCGGCTCTCTCCAACTGATTCCTGAGAAGACATCTTGCTTTATTCTGCAACAGGAATAGCTCGAAATGAAAATAGAGGATATTTGCGTGATATGGTGGTCAAAACCTTCGGGAGTATATATGATGAATTTTTACCGACCAAAATACGTAACATACAAGAAAATGGAGTCCGGGAGGCGCACGAGGTGCCCACGAGACAGGGGGGCGCGCCCTACAGGGGGGCATCCTCCTCTCTCGTGGGAGCCTCGTGTCCCTTTCGAACTACTTCTTTCTTCCTAAAATTCTTAAATAATCCAAAGCTAATAAAAATTGCCATTAGAGTTGTTTTGGAGTCGGTGTACTTACCGTACCACGTACCTATGCCTTTTCGGAGTCTGAAACGTTCTCGAAAGTGTCTCTTATGTATTCCTCTGGGGTTATGGTTTCAATAACATTAGTTTCAACATTGATAGGATTACCTGAAATATAATGCTTGATTCTTTGACCGTTAACCACCCTCAGATTTGTGCCTTCGAAGATGTTAATTTTTTATAGCACCGGAACGATAGACCTCCTCGATAACGTAGGGACCTTCCCATTTTGAGAGAAGTTTTCCAGCAAAAAATCTTAAACGAGAGTTGAATAATAACACATAATCTTCTACGTTAAACTCATGCTTTTGTATCCTCTTATCATGCCAGCGTTTGACTTTTTCTTTGAAGAGCTTGGCATTCTCATATGCTTGGGCTCTCCATTCATCAAGTGAGCTAATATCAAACAACCTCTTCTCACCGGCAAGTTTGAAGTCATAATTGAGCTCTTTAATAGCCCAATATGCTTTATGTTCAAGTTCAAGAGGTAAATGACATGCTTTTCCATAAACCATCTTATATGGAGACATACCCATAGGATTTTTGTATGCAGTCCTATAGGCCCACAATGCATCATCAAGTTTTCTGGACCAATTCTTTCTAGATCTATTCACAATCTTTTGCAAAATTAATTTGAGCTCTCTATTGCTCAACTCTACTTGACCACTAGACTGCGGATGATAAGGAGATGTGATTCTATGATTGACATCATACTTAGCAAGCATCTTACGGAAAGCACCATGAATAAAGTGTGAACCACCATCAGTCATAAGATATATGGGGACTCCAAACCTCGGAAAAATTAACTTCTTTAAGCATTTTAATAGAAGTGTTATGATCAGCACTACTAGTTGGAATAGCTTCTACCCATTTAGTAATGTAATCAACAGCAACTAAAATATGTGTATAACCATTGGAGGCAGGAATAGGTCCCATATAATCAAAGCCCCAAACATCAAATGGTTCAATAACAAGAGAATAATTCATAGGCATTTCTTGATGTCTACTAATGTCACCTATTCTTTGACATTCATCACAAGATAAGACAAACTTACGAGCATCTTTGAAGAGAGTAGGCCAATAAAAACCAGATTGTAGTACCTTGTGTGCAGTTCTATCTCCAGCGTGGTGTCCTCCATAAGATTCAGAGTGACACTTGCGTAGGATTTGTTCCTGTTCATGCTCAGGCACACAACGTCTAATAATACCATCTACTCCTTCTTTATAAAGGTGTGGATCATCCCAAAAGTAATTTCTTAAATCATAAAAGAATTTTTTCTTTTGCTGGTAAGTGAAACTAGGAGGTATATATTTAGCAACAATGTAATTAGCATAATCAGCATAACAAGGAGCAGTACGAGAAGCATTGACAACCGCTAATTGTTCATCAGGAAAACTGTCATTAATAGGCAGTGAGTCATCAAGAACATTCTCTAACCTAGACAAGTTGTCTGCAACGGGGTTTTCAGCTCCCTTTCTATCAATAATATGCAAGTCAAATTCTTGGAGCAAAAGAACCCATCTAATGACTCTAGGCTTAGCATCTTTCTTTTCCATGAGATATTTAATAGCAGCATGATCAGTGTGAATAGTAACTTTGGAATCAACAATATAAGGTCTAAACTTATCACATGCAAATACAACTGCTAAGAACTCTTTTTCAGTAGTAGCATAATTTCTCTGGGCAGAATCAAGAGTCTTGCTAGCATACTGGATAACATTCAATTTCTTATCGACTCTTTGCCCTAAAACAGCACCTACAGCATAATCACTAGCATCGCACATAATTTCAAAAGGTAAGTCCAATCAGGTGGCTGAACGATAGGTGCAGTGATCAAAGCTTTCTTAAGTGTTTCAAATGCTTCTACACAATCATCATCAAAGACAAAAGGAATATCTTTTTGCAATAAATTAGTCAGAGGCCTAGAGATTTTAGAAAAGTCCTTAATGAACCTCCTATAAAAACCGGCATGACCAAGGAAACTTCTTATACCTTTTATGTCCTTGGGACATGGCATCTTTTCAATAGCATCAATTTTGGCTTTATCAACTTCAATACCTCTCTTAGAGATCTTGTGCCCCAAGACAATGCCTTCATTAACCATAAAGTGACACTTTTCCCAATTCAGGACGAGACTAGTGTCTTCGCATCTCTGCAAAACTCGATCAAGGTTGCTCAAACAATCATCAAAGGAGGATCCATAGACGGAGAAGTCATCCATGAATACCTTGCAAATCTTTTCACAAAAATCAGAAAATATAGCCATCATGCATCTTTGAAAGGTAGCAGGTGCATTACATAAACCAAAAGGCATACGTCTATAAGCAAAAGTACCAAAAGGGCAAGTAAAAGTTGTTTTAGATTGATCCTGCGCAGACACAGGTATTTGAGAGAAGCCGGAATAACCATCTAGAAAGCAAAAATGTGTGTGTTTGGATAGCATTTCTAGCATTTGATCAATAAAAGGTAAAGGCTAATTATCTTTCTTAGTAGCTTTATTTAACTTATGAAAATCAATTACCATCCTATAGCCTGTAATAATTCTTTGCGGGATCAATTCATCTTTATCATTAGGAAAAACGGTGATACCTCCCTTTTTAGGGACACAATGGACAGGGCTTACCCATTCACTATCAGCAACGGGGTAAATAATACCTGCCTCAAGGAGTTTTAGAATCTCCTTTCTTACCACTTCCTTCATTTTGGGGTTTAATCATCTTTGAGGATCTCTAACTGGTTTGGCATCTTTCTCCACTGAAATTTTGTATTGACATAATGTGGGACTAATGCCCTTAAGATCATCCAGACTATATCCAATAGCAGCTCGGTGCTTCTTTAGAGTTTTCAATAATCATTTTTCTTCTTTCTCTGAAACGTTAGCACTAATAATAACATGATATATTTCTTTTTCATCAAGATAAGCATACTTGAGATTATCAGGTAAGGGTTTGAGTTCGAACACGGGATCACCCTTGGGTGGAGGGGGATCCCCAAGAATTTCAACGGGAAGGTTATGTTTTAGCATAGGTTATTGTTTAAGGAACACTTCGTCTATTTCTTCCCTTCCTTCATAAACATATCATTTTCATGGTCTAACAAATATTGTTCTAACGGATTAGCTGGGGGAACAGCAATGGAAGCAAGACCAATAATTTCATCCTTACTAGGTGGTTCCCTTTCAAGAGGTTGTCTACTAAACTTAGCGAAATTGAACTCATGAGACATACCATCTATGCCAATAGTGACAATATTCTTTTCACAATCAATCTTAGCACTAGCATTATTCAAGAAAGGTCTGCCAAAAATAATGGGACAAAAATTATCTTGTGGGGAAGCAAGAACAAGGAAATCAGCAGGGTATTTAATCTTTCCACACAAGACTTCAACATCTCTAACAATCCCAATAGGTTTAATGGTGTCCCTATTAGCAAGCTTAATAGTAACATCAATGTCTTCTAATTCATCAGGTGCAATATCGTGCATAATTTCTTTATGAAGATCATAAGGTATCGCATTAGCACTAGCACACATATCACATAGGCCATGATAACAATGATCTCCTATTTTAACAGAAATAATAGGCGTGCCTACAACATGTCTACGGGTCTTAGTATCGGGTCTAGCAATATTAGCAGTTTCACCCACGAAAGAGATAACATGCCCATCTAAGTCTTCATCCAAGAGATCTTTAATCATAGCAATACCAGGTTCAACATTAATTTGCTCAGGAGGTGAATAAGTCCTAGTATTACTCTTATGAACAACAGTCGAAGCTTTAACATGATCTTTTATCCTAATAGGAAAAGGAGGTTTCTCGACATAAGCAGTAGGAATGATAGGATCACTATATGTAATAGTCTTTTCTTCGACTGTAATAGGTGCAACTACTTTCACTTCAACAGGGGGATTATATTTAAACCACTTCTCTTTAGGGAGATCAACGTGAGTAGCAAAAGTTTCACAAAAAGTAGCCACTATCTCAGAGTCAAGTCCATAGTTAGACCTAAATCCACGGAAAGCATCGGTATCCATAAAAGATTTAACACAATCGAACTTAGGTGTCATACCTGACTCCTTACCATCGTCGGAACCCCAATCTTCAGAGTTGCGTTTAATTCTTTCCAATAAGTCCCATTTGAAATCATTAGTCTTCAGCATATAGGAACCAGCACAGGAAGTATCGAGCAGGTTGCGATTATCAAGAGAAAGCCGAGCATAAAAATTCTGAATAATCATTTCCCGAGAGAGCTCATGATTGGGGCATGAATATAACATGGATTTAAGCCTCCCCCAAGCTTGAGCGATGCTTTCTCCTTCGCGAGGCCAGAAATTATATATGTAATTACGATCACGATGAACAAGATGCATAGGATAGAACTTCTGGTGAAATTCCAACTTCAATCGTTTATAATTCCAAAATCTCGTATCATCGCATAGCCTATACCATGTCATTGCATCTCCCTTCAAAGATAAAGGGAAGACCTTCCTTTTGACAACATCATCGGGGATACCTGCAAGCTTAAATAATCCACAAACTTCATCCATAAAGATAAGGTGTACATCGGGATGCAACGTTCCGTCTCCTGCAAAAGGATTAGCTAGCAGTTTTTCTATCATACCCGAAGGAATCTCAAAGTGAATATTTTCATCAAGTTCAGTAGGTTGAGGAGAATCTCTTTGCTCTTCTGGTTGGGGTGAGGATACCCCGAATAAGCCCTTCAAAGGGTTAGTTTCCATAGTGAGAAGTAACAGAAAATTTCAGCACACTAAATAAATGTTTCCTTACCAAGTTCCACTCACCAAAAGCGCTACACTCCCCGACAACGGCACCAGAAAAGAGTCTTGATGACCCACAAGTGTAGGGGATCTATCGAAGTCCTTTCGATAAGTAAGAGTGTCGAACCCAATGAGGAGCAGAAGAAAATGATAAGCGGTTTTCAGTAAGGTTTTCTCTACAAGCACTGAAATAGTAGGTGATAGATAGTTTTGTGATAGGATAAATAGTAACGAGTAACAGGTAAACAAAGTAAATAAGGTGCAGCAAGGTGGCCTAATCCTTTATGTAGCAAAGGATAAGCCTGGACAAATTCTAGTAATGAGGAAAGAGCTCCCGAGGACACATTGGGAATTATCGTCAAGCTAGTTTTCATCATGCTCATATGATTCGCGTTCGGTACTTTGATAATTTGATATGTGGGTGGACCGGCACTTGGGTACTGCCCTAACTTGGACAAGCATCCCACTTATGATTAACCCCCACTGCAAGCATCCGCAACTACAAAAAGGAGTATTAAGGTAAACCTAAACCACAGCATTAAACATATGGGCCCATATGAACCCCTAACGAAGCAACGCATAAACTAGGGTTTAAGCTTCTGTCACTCTAGCAACCCATCATCTACTTATTACTCCCCTATGCCTTCCTCTAGGCCCAAATAATGGTGAAGTGTCATGTAGTCGACGTTCACATAACACCACTAGAGGAAAGACAACATACATCTCATCAAAATATCGAACGAATACCAAATTCACATGACTACTAATAGCAAGACTTCACCCATGTCCTCGGGAACTAAAGTAACTACTCACAAGGCATAATCATATTCATAATCAGAGGTGTAATAATATGCATTAAGGATCTGAACATATGATCTTCCACCAAGTAAACCAATAAGTATCAACTACAAGGAGTAATCAACACTACTAGCAACCCACATGTACCAATTTGTGGTTTTGGATACAAGATTGGATACAAGAGATGAACTAGGGTTTGAGAGGAGATGGTTCTGGTGAAGATGTTGATGGAGATTGACCCCCTCCCGATGAGAGGATCACTGGTGATGACGTTGGTGATGATTTTCCCCTCCCGGAGGGAAGTGTCCCCGGCAGAACAGCTTAGATTGATTCCGCCAAGGTTCCGCCTCGTGGAGGCGGAGTTTCGTCTCGTAAGCTTGCCCACGATTTTTTCCAGGGTAAAAGTGATGATATAGGAGAAGATGGACGCCGGAGGCCCACCAGGGGGGCCAGGAGATAGGGGGCGCGTACTATAGGGGGGCGCCCCCTGTCTCCTGGACAGGGTGTGGGCCCCCTGGCCTATTTCTTTCTCTCATAAATTCTTAAAAAATCCAAAAGGTTGTTTCATGGAGTTTCAGGACTTTTGGAGTTGTGCAGAATATGTTTCCAACGTTTGCTCCTTTTCCAGCCAGAATTCCAACTGCCGACATTCCCCCTCTTCATGGTAAACCTTGTAAAATAAGAGAGAATAGCCATAAATATTGATATATAAAGTGTAATGACAGCCCGTAATGCAATAAATATTGATATAAAAGCATGATGCAAAATGGACGTATCAGTCATCCAGCATGAGAGGTTTGTTGTCATGCATGGCATAATGGAGACTCAAAGGATGTAATGCATCATGAGAAATAGCTAGAGCATTGTTATTCATGGAATGCATATGGTGCACACAATTATGGAAATCATGCAAAGTATGGAATGCATCAATATCTCCTAATATGTATGAGGAAACTATGGGGGTCTCCTCATCAGCATTAATGGAAACATCACATGGAAAATATTGACAACATCCAAAACAAAGCATATTTGGTTCGATGTGATCATGGCATGACATAGTAGATAAATTGCGCAAATCATGTAAAGGAAGCATGGCAATATCATCACATGAAAAACAAAAGCCAATGACCATCATATCGTCATCTATGACATAAGTGCAAATGGGATTTATTTTAATGGCGTATGCATAATTACTATGTTGAGATTGCAATGATGCAATATGGGAGATCTCACTCATAGCATAAGACAAGTTCAAAGGATTATCAAACATGATGTGACCAAAAGAATTTTCACATGATATCCTATGGAGAATAGCATCACAACTTGGCAACTCAACATGCTCATCATCATATTCATCATAAATTGGTAAGTCATGACATGAGGAAGTCGCACTAGCATGAAGCATGGGAATAGGTGGATCAACATCATGCAAGCAATCATTGGTGAGATAGTCCACTAGTGGGACCAGAGAAGTAACATCACCTATGTTACCTTTGGGGCATTGCTCATGTGTTGTAGGTGAGGTGTTGAAGATCCACTCGTTGTCATCTTCATCTTGATGGAACCATGTGGGGGTGCATCATCGTCCACCATGGCCATCGGTTTGTCCATTGGAAGGATGGACTCGTCGAGGATAGGCGTGTCGTCATGTAGGAGACCTAGCACCAAAGAAGAAAACACACTAGGAGTAGAGGTTAAGTCGTTAGAAATCATAGTGGCCTCACATGCCATGTCAACTACCTCACTCGCTACGTGTTGTGGCTCACTCACTCCCTCAAGGATGCTCTCACTCATATGGTTGGTGGAGTCACTCAAATGGCGCTCAACCTGACATAGGATGTGTGGCATGCTATCATGTGTGGGGATAGTGGTGGTCACACTCATCCTCTCATAGGAAATGCTCTCGATGTCATATATGGTGGAGTCACTCATCTCACTCATGGGGTGGTGGCTCTCCTCACATGACAAATGGGGCATCTCAACATATGTGGGTGTCGGAGAGATGTAGGTGCAAATGTCTCCATGCTCAACTCCTATCGCCGCCTTGGTTGAAGGGATAGTCCCATGCTCAACCTTCTTGTCACCGTCTTGGTGTGGGAGGCCCATATGATGTGGCACCTCATAGCTCGACTCCATGACCGAAAGGAATTTCCCATGATCGGCCATCTTCCTTGGGGGGCTTCCGAAGATGGAAGTGTCGCCCTCACTTGTAGGTGGTCGCCTTGTTGTTGAGGATGTCGATGTAGGCGAACTCATGGGAAGTAGGCGAAGATGTCGTACATCCAAAGGCGAAGATGCCTTGATCGCACTTGGCGAAGATGCCGAAGTGGTCGGTGTAGCCGTAGCTCCGTCTTGGTGGTGCTCGTCTCGCGGTCTTCTATTTTGCTCATGAAGCTTGGACTTGGCATGAAGTAGGGCTTGTTGGGATTTGTACGTTTGTGCTTGTGGAGCATCTTCATGATGATTGTGTCATTGTCGGGCTTGAGCTCGTTGGCGTTCATCGTCGTCGTGCACATGATGCTTGGAGGTGACTTGCCCTTCATGACGATGTGGATCACGAACATGATGGTGGTCACCATGTAGATGTGGACGTGGACGAATTGTGCTTGCATCGTTTTCGCGCTCTGAAGACTTGTGGCTTGAATGTCGCTGCCTTGAAGATGACGAAGGGGAAGAAGACTTGATCAAGGCCCGAATCTCCTCCATCCTTGTATCTTGCTCCTCTTTTTGCGTGGAAAGCTTCTTGTCAATGTAGTCCCTTTTCCTTGCTTCCGAGTTTCGAATGTCGATGGAGAGATTGTCGATGCACTCTCGCAATCTTGATTGTGCGGCTTGCATTTGTTGTTGTAGATCTAAGATCGACGCTTTGGTGATGTAGTTGTTCACGCCGTCATTGTTGTCGAAGACCGGAGATGAATGCCTTGCCTATCCATCACAATACTCGAGCAAATATGAGTGGAAGAAAGGAGAGAACTATACCAAATGTACCTTGACCGATGTTGAAAATGGATCAATGGTCACTCAATGATGTAACAAGGAAATAGCACAATTGGTACCAATTCTCGTTGATTTCTCACACCTACACAAGTAAGGCTTATGGTGTAGCTCGGTGAGGATAGTGGCACAAAAATTTGATGCAAAATGTTAGCAAGAGTCAATAATGTTGAACGAGATTCACAAATTCGCAAGCGAAACAAGTAGACCAATAGCAATGAATGGCACAAGGAAACACACACATGGATAGATAAATAGGGTCGTGCAACCAAGGAATGAGCACAAAATGTGGAATCCATGGAAAACGCTCGTGTTGCACAACTCAAGAGAGACGCTAGCACGATTGCTCAATAGGCGGATACGACACTTGTGTACAACCTATAAGATGCAAAACGGATAAACTTTCTATCCCGAGTATGCTATGTATGTATGGTTCCTGGTGTTTCTCTCAAGATGATCCAAGATGATCGGATATTAAAATCTTATATGCAATGTGGTATGATGCTATGGCACTTGCTTACAATCTCTTTGCTCTCTCTTTTTGCTTAATAGCTTATTCTTTTCTTCTTTTTTTTGTATGGCCACTTTTGCACAATGCACAAACCAAGATAGCAATAGTGTATATGCGGGAACAAACTTGTGACACAAGATATGATATGATAGCAAGATGATACCAATATGATATGGTATGTACGCAATGGAAGGTGTAGATCACTAATGTGCACAAGTAACGTTGCCGACAATACTCAAATGGCTAGTCTCGATAGGCAAGTGACGCAAAATAGACTAGGGGTTATCAATTCAATGGCAAGGGAATATACAATGGAGGGACACCACGATACCAAGATGATATGGAGGTTACCGTCTGTGGTGATGGTGAGTGGCGACGTTCTTGATCTAGAAACCAAGATGATGGAGACTTGTCCCTAAGTAGCCGAAACACCTTAGGAAACGGAAAAAACGCGAACTCAAAATCTCAAACGTCAAATGCCAAAATGGTGGTAGTGGAATGCGGTGGTGGTTGCGGAAGTATTGGTGGAAACCCGGTCAAAATGGGTTAAGGTGGGAGGGTATGATGGGCTATACACGGTGTCGAGTTGGAAGCACCATCCCTAAGTAGCCGAAACACCTTAGGAGACACAACTCACAACACAAACAAAATTGGGTTAAGTTGCGATGGCGGAAGTGTATGGTGGGCAAGCCTATGCGGAAGTTATGGTGGTGGTTGATGAAGAAGCAACCGTCCCTAAGTAGCCGAAACACCTTAGGAGACTCGAGTCGCCCCTCAAACAACCTCAAATGCTATAGGGATCAAAATGGGTTAGGTTGCGGAAAATTCGGTGGTGGCAATGCGGATGTTATAGTGGAAGGCCAAGGCAAAGATGCCAAAGTTCCAAAATTTTGATGGAGTCTAATGGTGTTGGTAGTATCTTTGTGGGATGGGGATGTCAATATCTTCAAACGAGCTAAAGAATGTCAAAATCAGAGTTCGGATGAATTACTTATGGGCAAAACAAAAACCAGCCGAAGTGGGAATCTACAGGTAGCGGACGTCCGGAAATGGACGGATGCCCGGTCGCCGGACGTCCGGTGGGCTCGGAAATCCATAAAAACTGTTCTGGAATGGGATGCCGGACATCCGTTAAGTAGCGGATGTCTGGTGGTTCCTGGGGCTCCGGACGTCCGGTAAAGTGGCGGTCGTCCGGTGGGTCGGGGTCAACGCGGGATTTGAGCTCCAGGACGCGATTTTGGGCGGAATTTGGGGATTTTGGGGTCAAAATTGATGAGATTTCATGGATGAAAGATGGGGAAACTTGGGGAGATGCTAGATTCACTCGAAACCAAGCAAATCCATGGATCAAAATCAACAAAACATCATCAAACCAACAAATCACAAAAAATGGGGCTATTTTTGGTGGGGATTTTCGAAATTGGGGAAGAACACAACAAAATTAGGCTAGAAAAAGAGGGGTAGGGGCTCCAAAAACGTGATCAACATGGCTCTGATACCAATATGATGTAGGGTGGAACCCTAGTTGCCAATCTTTCACGATTTGGAGAGGATCCTACCAAGAACACAAAGAACATGAGGAGGGGAACAAGGGCAAAACACGAGAGAACACTCAACCAACAAGAATAAAGTCACACATGTGCTAGATCATCAAGGACACAAGGTGATACAAGATCCAAATCCAACAAGGGACGATACATAGGGTAACTGGTTCTTCTCCGTGAGGAGGTCTTGAAGATGGTCTTCTCCGGAAGGAGGTCTTGAATCCAAGTGGATCTTCTCCGAAGAGGTGTCGGTCCCTCGAGGTGGAGTATATCCAGATGGATGAGCAAAGCTCTATCTCAAATGAGCTAAACCAATGCTAACCTTATCTAGGAGGAGGTGGAGGAGTATATATAGTCTAGCTCCACAAAGGGGTAAGTGGGAAAGGGATACATGGGCCTCGGGCCCGATCTCTGTGCGCAGACAGGTACCGGACGTCCGCTGGGGACCGGTCGTCCGGTGGCTCATGGGCGTCTGGATGTCCGGTAGTCGTCGTACTTCCGCTGTTTCCGGTTCTGTGAAGGTGGTGCCGGACGTTCGGTCACTTCGGACTTCCGCTAATTTCCCTTCGGTGGTGATGGTGCCGGTCTTCCAGTGGAGGCCGGTCGTCCGCTCGCTGGGAGGTGTGGCCGGTCGTCCGGTCCTGGCCGGACATCCGCTCGCTGGAGCATTCGCTGGCCTGGCTTCTTCTGGCTGGCATGGCCTTCAGGGACCAGACGTCTGGTCTGGAGCGGTCGTCCGGTGGCTGTAGCTCTACTTGCAGCTCTTCCTCTTGTTCCTTGCGCTTGGTGTACTCGCCATCTTGTCCAATGCTCCTAGTTGATCCATGGCCTTCCGTCTGGTTCCTGGACATACATAGCACACATGTTTGAGGTAGTAGCCATGTCTCACATGTGGAAAGTGACGATTCAGAGAGGAGCGAGTTCACCTTGTGCCCCATGGCGTATAGTCGAGGTCTCATCTTATGTATCCTTGGGTCATGGGGAGTGGTCTAAGTGGACATGGGGGTGATCGTAGGATGCTTTGCATCAGAATAGCTTTGAGGTGGTTTCGTACCCTACAAACAATTTCTATCTTTTGTTCTCCGCCAATAGGAACCCGGGAGTGATTCTTTATTGCACTTTGAGGGATAATCATATGATCCAACTACGTTAGCATTGTTGAGAGATTGCACTAGTGAAAGTATGCACCCTAGGCCTTATTTTCCATCATTGCAATACTGTTTGTGCTCCATTTTACTATTTACTACCTTGCTGATTTTTATGGTTCGCACTACAAAAACTCATATCTACTATCCATACTACACTTTTATCACCATCTCTTCGCCTAACTAGTGCACCTATACAATTGGCCATTGTATTGGGTGTGTTGGGGACACAAGAGATTTCTTGTATTTGATTGCAGGGTTGCCTGAGAGAGACTATCTTCATCCTACACCTCCCACGGATTGATAAACCTTAGGTCATCCACTTGAGAGAAGATGATATTGTCTTACAAAACTCTATGCTTGGAGGCCCAACACGATTCTTCAAGAATAAAGTTGCATAGTAGACATCACTACTGGAGCGGCAGGCAGAGGGGACGAAGATCCACGGGCTCGCTGGTGAAGCTTGGAGGGGAGAGTTTACCCTGGCCACCAGGGGAAGGAAACCTAATACAATGTATATGGCCAATGTCTGTGGGTGACGAGTCCATCTTTTACAAGTTTATGGACTAAACTATCACGACCGTGCATGTTTATAGACCCCCTTGCTTTTACTACCTCTCTTTTTCGACAAAGGGAATATATTAATATCACGGAGATACCAATTACACCCTGCCTCTGCAACAACGCAATATCGTAAAGAGATTACGGATGCACACAGACAAAAACAATAAGAAAAAAAAAAAGATCCCGCAACAATGATCAATTCCTCTAGCTGCAGCACGAACCACCACCTAGACAACACCTGAAGTCCTAATTCTCCAAAAGCGACGCCTCCAAGAAGGAAACATTGTAGAAGCACCACCATCGCCCGATCCTAGATATTAGGTTTTCACCCTGGAGAAGATCCGCGCTCCCAAAATAATGCCTTCAACAAGGTCACTGCCAGGCACAACCAATTAAGGCCAGACCTTGGGCTTTCACCCTAAAAGTAAAGACTCTGTACTCCGCTTGTGTTGCCGCCCCCACTTGCTGATGCCGCTGCCACGAGTCATGAATCACCAAGCAAAGTCCTCATCGCCGCGAAGACTCGATCCGCTATTACAAGATCTCAGACCTCAGCCACCATGACGTTCTCTGTCACTGTTTTCACCATGGAAATCGAAATATCGACGTGTCCCATACTGTCAACAGACAACGAAGCTTCGAGTCACACCCTCCTGAAGCCACTCAGCCTGAAATAGGGGCGCACACGATTGAATCCCCTCCGATCCAGAAATCTATAGGC
This sequence comes from Triticum dicoccoides, assembly GCF_002162155.2. Lineage (NCBI taxonomy): Eukaryota > Viridiplantae > Streptophyta > Magnoliopsida > Poales > Poaceae > Triticum > Triticum dicoccoides. The sequence continues at coordinate 573,779,068 of NC_041393.1, forward strand.
GTCAAGCACCCAATGAAGATCTCCAGCGGAGCATTCCGAAACTCGTCAATGGCCAGATCCATGAGGGTCGGCAACCGGCAGAACACCATCTTAGAGCAAAAAGAACCAAAGGAGTGTGCCACCCGCCGGCTCCCAACAACAGGCCGGAGATCTCAGCGGGCACCACCGCCACCACCCGCACCACGTGGAGATGAGTAGCTGAGCCGCATCGAGCCCCCCGAACCAGACGTCTTGCCGCCCTCGCAGCCACAGCGGCAATCGTGGTCGCCGTAAAAATCCGGGGCCGCCGCCCCGGTGCCCTTCTCCGCCGTAAGAACCATGTCGTCCAGGGCCGCCATGGAGCTCTAGCCGAAGATCCCGCAACGCAGAGGGATGGGGCCCCCGCCGCCATCAGTCGAGCGAGGAGGATGAGGACCCGCCACCGCCGTTAGCCTCGCGGCCTTAGACCGGAGGCGTCCTTCGGCGGCGGCGAGGGGAGGAAGGTCGGAGGAGGAAGGGGTGGCGACACGCTCGTGGGATCCGCCCGAGTCGCCCCTCCCGGGAGCGACGCGGGGTCGATCCCCTTTTTCCGCTCGCCCGTTTCATACAGACACAACTATGGTCTCTATCAGTCATGATTTTTGTTGAGACAAAACTTGTGTAGGGATTTTTTTTAGGGGTTTGTGTAGGCAGGTTAACTGTTGGAGTAGCTAGGTAGTGATTCGACAGATCGGTCGATATATATAGCCGATCCATCCATCCATCTATCGGTGATCGGTCTATCTCTGTCACCATGTCCGTCCATCTGTGCTAGACTAGTAGCAGCTTGTCTTGATTCTTGACCGATCGATCCATCCATGGATCGACCTAAAGTTGGAACGATCGACCGTCATGCACAGTAGCACCTACGATGAGATCGACCATTCATTCTATCTATCATTTCACTCGCCAATCGTACTTCACATACAGTGCTAGGTGTACTAGTAGCGTAGTTAAAATATGAAACGCTGCTGAAGACGATGGATCGATCCATCCACACATGAATGGTACTTGCAGCAACTCATCACATCACCACTACGCTTCCTGCGAGCTCGCTTCCTTCACTCCCAGCAAGTACTGTCATCTGCAGTGGGGGTTGTAGTGCCAGCCTGCCCGGTTACAAACTTATAGCTACTCTATATCATGTCACAAAGTTTTAATTATAAATTTAACTCCGGAAACGACTCTCGTCCCGCTTTATAGATAAAACACAAACCAAAATAAGTAACCGAATGATAGAAGATAGTGAGAAAGTCCTATTATACAACAGATCCCGGAATGACTAGACAACCTAACTGCAGTGAGTATGTTGCTGAAGAATAACACCGGTAGGCCTACATACAATGTTATGTCACACCCTAGGACACCTAAGTTACACGACAACGCCTCCAGGAGGGAAAACGGGGCTACGCATCGCCGCTGCCGAGACCTGGCCTATGCATTGGGCCCATTCGTACTATATATCTTGGGTTTGTTGTTACTTTTGATTCTTCAGGTGTGAGTATGATTTAAAATGACTGAATTCTGGTTTTTATGCCCTACTTTGATATTTTTAATGCAAATTACACAATTTTACAATTTTTTTCATCCGGATTAAAACCATTTAGTGAATGTTCTGCCAGTTTTTACCCATCTAGTGTAAGATTTCCTAGCATTTACCCTAATTCGCAATATATTACGCGGGTCCGAGCCGTCGGGTGTACGTGGAGGGCCATGTCGCAATTTTCCCTTTTGAGGCGTTAAGCCACACTTAGCCGAACTCCCAAAATCTTCAACTCCTCAAATATTTGAGGATAAGTGTTCCAACACTCCCAAAATTGAGCAGCCAAAAGCAACTCCTGAAATATATGTTGCTCAGCTGCTTGCATGTCGGTGCCACCCCCTCTGCGATCCTGGCCTCTTGCGACCAACCCTCGGCCTCGTCGAACTCCGGCCATGAAATTCTGGCGATCCTTTTTTTCTTTATTTTTTTGTCTTTGTCGTGTCTCCGGCCACTACGGTGCTCCGACTCATCGTCCATAGCACGGGTTGCTCCTCTCATCGTCTCCGACCATGAGTAAAGTTGCATCACGCGCAGAGGAACACCTACTGAGAGGAAAAATTCACCTACATGAAGAAAACTTGGAAAAGTGGGCGCATACCAGATTCAATTAGTCCTTGCATTGTTGAACACTACTTTTGGACCATAGCAGTCATGTTGTTTCCCTCAAAAAAGATTAATCCTTGCATTCTGGACCATGCCATGATGCCACTTGGAGAAGGATGGCGGAAGAACCCATTCAGTTGAAGAAGCGTCCAAGCCAGGGCCCGTGGAGGACGAATTTCAGCTACTTTGTCAACTACTTCATTGCAAGCTTATGCCGCGCATGGTGAGACTGTGTCACATTATTTTTTGTGGAGCATCGTCGATATCTACCCTAGATACTGGCTAGCGCATGAAAATCATCTAGTGCCGAAAAGACGTCGTTGGCCATGTGAAAGGAAGAAGAAAGAAGAATGAAGAATGAAGTAGAGGGGGAGAGGCTTTCATGTGAGTCTAGTTCATTTGAGAAATTAAGTTTGAGGGTTCCATTAGGTTCACATATTTTTTTAACTCCTCAAATTTAAAAGGTTAAGATTTGAAGAGATGTTTGAAGAGTTAAATTTGAGGGTTCGGCCCTACAAACCCAGCCGGCCATATCATCGGCCCCATCAATTTACACTCAACAGTTACAAGCATTCATGTTAGTGTACTGTCAGTGCGCTATACGTACATGTGGTGCCTACCTTAGTTGTGTACTACCTCCGTCCGGGTTTAAAAGGCCCCTAGACAAAATCTCTGGGACCAAGGCAACATCAGTTATGAAAAAGATTTAATTATACGTGCCTCGTTTACGCGCATGCACAGCAGCCCAACCTCCATCCGCTCGCATGCAGCTATAACTGGCCATACCTCGGGCCGGGCCGGGCCTAGCCAAGCCCGACCAAAGAAAACCAGGCCCAAGCCCGGCCCGGCCCGACCATCGGGCCTATTTTCAGGGCCCGAGCCCGACCCGAACACGTAAAAGCCCACCGGGCTCCGGGCCGGCCCGGCTCGACCTTCAGAAAAATGCAAAAATGACGGGCCCAGGCCCGGGCCAGCCCGGCCTTCGGGCTCAAAATCTAGGCCCGAGCCCGGCCCAAAGGCAGCGTCGGGCCAGGCCGGGGCGGGCTTTTTCGGGCCGGGCTGGCCGGGCTGGGCTTCCCATGGCCAGGTATACATGCAGCCTCGTCCGTTGCGCCTTGCATGCAGTCGCACCTCGCTGGTAATTTACTCCACCCAATCGAAACGGCAGCCAAAGCTAACTAAAAAGCTGCGCGTAAATTACAGCGGGCCTTAAAATTATGGACGCGCATTTCAGCCCCACGGACCTTTTAAACCCGAACGGAGGTAGTAGTATATTAGCACTTATGCAAGGGGAGGCAAGCGTACACTCTCCACTTGCATTGCCCATTGCCCATGCATGTAACAGTTACAAACGTATATTTAGTTCCACGATTGATTGTTTAGGGTGATTAAATAAACAAGAATATTTAGAACTACAAGTTGACAACCTACATTAGCTTATTACAGCACAGCAGCAACACCACCACATAAACTAGCTAGCTAGGGAGAGGTCATCTCATCTTATGAAACAAAAACCCAAAAAAAAAAAAACTAGCCAACCTGCATCTGCCATGGCTTTAATTCATATATATGGGGCGGTCGGGGGAAAATGCATGCGAAGAAATTAACATCAATGTCTACATGTGTCTTGCATGCATGCGTGGCTGATGCGATTACTAATAAAGGAACCTAGTCCCTTCCTGGGTCGCTGCAGCACCGGCACCGTCGCCGTAGAAGAAGAAGCCGCTCGGCGAAATCATCGCATGATGCTCATAGGTCATGGTGTCACTCCCAGATGCTGCTGCTGCTGGTGACAGCAGGTTGTTGGCGTCCTCCTCCTGCTGCTGAAACTCCAAGCCACCAAACATGAAGCTCTCCTGCAGGCCAAGAGCAGCAGCAGCGCTGGCGTTGTTGGAGATGTCGACCGAGGAGCATGACGACATGTACTGCTGCTGCTGCTGCTGGTGGTGGTGGTCGCCTCCTCCGACACCAAACATGAGGAGCTGGCCCAGAGATGCAGCAGAAGTAGAGCTAGTGTGGTGGTGCTCAAGGGTGAATGGTGGTGCCGGTGGCCTGGAGCCGTACTGCTGGCCATGGGCGGAGGCGGCGATGAGCAGGTGCAGCTGCTTCTTCTTGAGCTTGGTGTTCCAGTAGTTCTTGACGTCGTTGTCGGTCCTGCCGGGGAGCTGCGCGGCGATGATGGACCACCTGCTGCCGATGGCGGCGAAGAGGGCGCAGATAACCCTGTCCTCCTCGTCGGAGAAGTCGCCATGCTTGATGTTCGGCCGCAGGTAGTTGAGCCAACGCAGGCGGCAGCTCTTCCCGCACCTCTTCAGACCTGAATGGTCTCCACGACATCAGTGGACGTGCATGCGATGCATGTACAGAAATGCGGATGGATATAGCTAGCCTAGGTGTAATAGACATACCGGCTTTGGTGGGGAGCGCGATCCAGTTGCCGCCGGTGCCATGGGTGTGAATGTAGTCCTTGAGCTTCCTGTCCTCCTCGGGCGACCATGGCCCCTTCTTCACGCTGCCCTTGTCACAGCACGGAGCTCGACCCATTTTCTGCCTCTTCTTTCCCAGCTTCTTTCTTCCTCGAGCAACTCGCCAACTCCTGCCTAGCTAGCTAGCTTCGGATGGGAGGAAATGGAGAGAGACAAGTTTAAAGGCAGCTCGCTAGCTCAGCCAAGTTGGAGATATATAATGCGGCCGGCAAGCAAGTCAATGGCAGCTGCTAGTACGAAGGAGGATGGCTCTAAATTTGTCTAGTAATTTCTTTCACCAAGCTAGCAAGATGTACTCTCTCCCTCTCCCTCTCTCTCTCTCTCATGGCAATGGCAATGGCAGTGACAGTGTGGCATCCATCTCTCCCTTGTAGTGTCTGTCATCCATCGTTTCATGTCTGTCATCAATCAATCTCACACACGGACACGGCTCAAACAACTAGGAACGGGTAGGCCACAGCACACCTAAGCATGCATCATCTCCTCAGCCTAGCTTGTACTTTTGGAGACCCTTCCTTTTTGGTGCATCATGTCCCTCACCTACACACATGCGCACACCCTCTCTTATTACTAAGTGTAAATCTCTTTTTCGAGCTCATAAGTCATGGCAGTAACTAGGCTAGCTACTACTAAAAAGGGCCAAGCCAGTTAAGGACAATTAAGCTAGGTAGCTAGAGTACAAATTTAAGGTCGATGGATGTATAGATGATGAACCTGAGTATGTAAGACAAATCCATGCTTTTTGCTGCATATATAAAGTAAGCAAACTATCTACTCCATCTATAGTATACGAGAAGTGAGATCTTGACAGAGTAGGCACCAAGATTTAGTTTAATTAGCTATTATTGACATAACACGACTTATAAGGACGGGGATGTCCCCTCCTAACAGGCAGTCTTTTGGGAGGAGAGGGATCAAGGCCTCTCATAAGTTGGTGTTGCTCCCCAGTTGGGTCTAATGACCTAGGTGGGTCGGAAACGCTGGTGTTAGTGGACCCGGAAATGTGTAACAATTGGTATCAGAGCCCGGGTGCCCGGAATAAAGTCCAGTGGACTCAGGGGTGGTCGATCATCGTTGATGGGCTGAAAACGCTGGTGTTAGCGGACCCATGGGTGACCGATGTGTGAGGCAAAGATTGTTGGGTTTAGTCCCACATCAATTGTGAAGGAAGACATAAAAACGACTTATAAAGGCGGGGATGTCTCCTCCTAACAGGTTAGTCTTTTAGGGGAGACAGCCCAAGATCTCTCATAAGTTGGAGTTACTCTTCGATTGGGCCTGGTGACCCAGATGAATCAGAAACGGTAGTGTTAGTGGACCCAGGACTGCGTAACAATTGACGAAAGACACCGACCCCTCGTCGAGATCATTCATGATTACTCTCTCTCACACACACAGAGAGATTTAGACCATGTCAAAGCCAATCAGTTCGGTAAGATCGAACGGTATCATGGAATCTTAACAACATGGGTCTTTTCTAATTCGTTGGTTCCCATGTCGCCACCCAAACAAATTCTACTAGAAACCATCCATTGTTAATTTTGTTCCATAGCTACCTATGCTAGTAGTATAATTGCTATTATAGAGTGGGAGGCGTTTCGGCTCCCAGGCAGTGAACAAAAAGAAAGTTCAAAATACAATATAAATTTAAAAAATCCAATTTTTTTTGTGGAGAAAGATGCTTGAGTTTGTGATGTACGTGCCAAATTTCATAACATTTTGATGTCTGAGTAGCTCTCAGTAAAAAAGACAAATTTCGGGTCTATGAAAAAGTTTACTGTTTGGACCCAATTTTTTTTTTTTGTTGATAGCTACTTAGATGTCCAAATGCTTTGAAATTTGGCATGCACCTCACGCGTTCAAATATCTTCCATACAAAAAATTATATTTTTTTTATTTTTTCTTTTTTTTTGAATTCACCGTTCACCAGGTGCAGATGAATCCGGGCTCAGAATTGCATATTCGCAATATATACGCATATATACGGGTGTTGCAGAGTAGGAATCATTCACGCGAATACAGCAACACCCATCGTACTGTTGGCATCGATTTGACAACGGTTTTGCTATTTTTCGATCAATATAGCTCAGTTTATGCTAGAGCCGTTGAATTATGCTCGGAAATTCGTGCTGTTTTTGTTTTTCGGTTCTTGGTTGTTGTTTTCTCATCTCACGTGAGGAGAAATAATCTCAATCGACTAAGCTCTAGGAACTCGCATTGAACAAACGAATATATATATATACCCTGAAGAGAAAAACTTAACAAACCTTGATACGCATACACAAACTGACACACATATATGTAGGTAGAATTTGTGGGGGTTGCAATTAATGCATGTGTACGTAACAGCAGTGTAAATGTGTAACATGCATGTAGGTTGATGAAATAATTAATTACATAGTGTTCTGATCGACAGGGGCATAACCAAAAAGGTAAAGCACTCTTGGTACGTGGAGAACAAGTGTACGGCGGGAGAGTTAAGGGACAAAGACTTGTGTAGGCACGTACGTGTTATGTACTTTGCAGTAACATTTACGTACTTGAGTACCATATGTACGTACGTAGCGTATGCCTTAATGATGATTAGCATAATACGTATATTGCTACTGGTCTACTACTACTACAGGCATGCATGCATGCATGAATATGACGCAATGTATATGTATGCGTGCATGCGCACCAAAGTCTTTTTTCGCTGCATCTCTAAGTTTCACGTCATGTCTCAGATCGATCGATGAGATCACCAGTTAGCAAGGTTGCCATGAGTATGTATGTGTCTAACCATCACATCTTATATACAGTAGCTAGTACTTACTGTAGTTGCATCTCTCTCTCGTTTCGTCTCATCTTGTCTGCTCTGGCTATTGTCTCATTTGCACCGTACGTACGTGCGTGCGTGCCACAGGTCAGGCTGTCACGTACGTGCCTGCGCCAAATTGGAGTATAAATAATGTACTACTAGTACGGTGCAAACTGCATGCAAAAAAGGCAACGTTACGGTCGATACACCCTTTGCAGACTTGCAGCTACAAAAAAATAATTCTTTGGAGGGGTGTTGCAGCTACAGTTACTGGTACCAGTAGATTCCGAATAAGCTACTCCGTCCAGAAATACTTGTCATCAAAATGAATAAAAGATGATGTATCTAGATGTATTTTAGTTCTAGATACATCCCTTTTTGTCGACCAAAGGACCAGGGGGGCCTTGGTATCGAGAATCTTGAAGTCAAGAACAGATGTCTTCTCAGTAAGTGGTTGTACAAATTATCAGTTGAGACTGAGGCCACGTGGGCGCAGATTCTTCGTAGTAAGTATCTTCAGTCCAAGACTTTGTCCCAGGTGACAGTGAGACCGACTGACTCGCCTTTTTGGAAGGGGCTTATGAGAGTTAAATCAACTTTCTTTAATAGGACAAAGTTTATAGTTGGTGATGGCAACAACACTCGCTTCTGGGAGGATACTTGGCTTGGTGAAATGCCACTGGCGCTTCAGTATCCTTCATTGTATAGGATTGTTCAACGACGTGATGCCTTTGTTGCCATGATTTTGCAGTCCATTCCCCTTAATATTCAGTTTAGGAGGGTGCTTGTTGGCAGCCGGTGGGAAGCTTGGCTCCATTTAGTGAGTAGACTGATGAAGGTTCAGCTATCTCATCAGTCCGATCAGTTGTGCTGGAAGCTCACTAGGTCTAGAGAGTTCACAGTTAAGTCGATGTATCTTGATGTCATCAACTCTAGTGTCATTCCTAGCTTCAAATTTGTTTGGGAAGTCAAAGTTCCTTTGAAAATTAAAGTGTTTATGTGGTTTGTACATAAACAACTCATTCTAACAAAGGATAACTTGGTTAGGCGCAACTGGACAGGTTCTACTAGGTGCAGTTTATGTGATCGGGATGAAACTATCAAGCACTTATTCTTTGATTGCCCGTTGGCCAAAGTGTTGTGGCACACGATGCATATTGTCTTTAACATTACTCCTTCGAATTCTGTCAGTACGTTATTTGGAACGTGGCTTGCTGGGATAGAGTCCGAAAGACACATTCGCGTAGAAGTATGTGCTTTGTTATGGGCAATTTGAAACTGCAGAAACGATTTGGCTTTTAACAGAACAACAACTATTCATTTTTTGCAGGTTATCTTCCGAGCTACTGCGCTGATCCGTACGTGGTCGTTACTCACTCCGACGGAGGCCAGGGAGCGTTTGGTTACTGGATCCATCCGATGGGAGATCGTAGCTCGGGATATCTTCAACCGGTTTGGATGGCGGTCATGTAATAGGACAGGCGATTAGTTTACCTATCTTTTCTATGCGAGCCAGTTGTGGCTTTCTGTCTTTTGTTTTGGCGTTGTGGCTATGTGTGAGCTTGCCTTTACTTTTATTCCAGACTTTTGGACCTTGTTGAACCTCTTTATTATCTATAAAGGTGGCCATATGCATCGTTCTGATGCAGAGGCCGGGGAGTCCCCGCTTTTCGAAAAAAATCCCTTTTTGTCCATTTTGATGACAAGTATTTTCGGACGGAGGGAGTAAATGTATGTTGCGGTTTTCGAATTTGGGCCAGTCGAATTCGTGAAGAAATCAAGCGTGGCATCGAGGCCCAGGGAGGTGGGGATGCCTGCAAGGCTTCGGCCACGAACGAGCCATAGTCGGCGGAGACGAGTTTGAAAGCTGGTGGCCGATTCAGCGTGCCCGGGAAAGGGGTGCAGGCTCGTCGAGGAAATATCTTTTAGTGCGCTGGTTTAGAGGGTTGGTCGGAGGTGGCGCCAGCATGGCGATGGGCCACATTGAGGGAAGGGTGGGGCAGCCAGACTGACGCGGGAGCGCAGGTGGTGGAGATAGGCGGTTCAGACAATGGTCGTGGGCGGTTTGGGGAAGAATATTAAGAAGGAAGTGTGGGAAGTGGAAGAAGACGGAAAAATATCAAGTACTCCCATCCTTGAGGTGCTCCCCATGCTCCAACTTCAAATAAATTAATTTTAAATATTTAAAAAAATTCTATAAAAAAACAAGAATGTTTACAACGAATATGACTACAACTCCTAAAAATTTCAGGTCCTAACTCTAAATGCGCATTGAGAAACAAAAATGTGAAATCTAGCATGAATAGTGTTATAAAAAGACAAAAGCAACATTTAGAACAATTCACGTCTGAATTTGTCTTTTTTGTTTGTCAATATATATTTCAAGTTTGAACCTGAAATTTTTAGGGGTGTGTAGTCACATTCCCTATAAACATTCATGTTTTTTTCTAGAATTTTTGAAACATTTGAAATTGATGCTTTAGACTTGAAGCATAGGGAGCACCACAAGGAGAGGAGTACTTGATATTTTCCCAGAAGAAGACCATCTGCGACTTTACATCAAACGCCTCGGAATAATCGATTGACCCAAAAAAATCGGCCGACTAACTCCTAGACAGGCCTGTAGATTGAACATTTAACAATTTGAAGTACAACTGCTAAGCTAGTAAAGCGATTTCTGAAGAAAAAAAATTGGGTGGGTGAAACAGGGGTACGAGAGGTACGGCAGTTACTGTATACCAAACACTGTGTATACGGAAGAAAGAATTGTGCAAGTACTGGCTAAGCTAGATGCACTATGATACGAATGATTTTCTTTCTTTGGCGTTGCATTGGTACTGCATGTCAATTCCATCCAAAAACACCCAGCCTGAATGCCTGATGTACATAATTTGTACAATCCATACATATTCGTACATGGCATGTACATACATACGTAGTTATCATACATACTATTAGAGACGCATGCAGATGCTCCAACGGAAAGTAGCTACGGAGGATGACGTATTAATCACGTACGTGCACCCATAAATCAGTGGTGTCCATCGTTTGCATCTGAACGATTTATTTTCTTCATCGTGTGTGCGCTTTTAGAGCATCTACACCCGCATACGACGAATATGCCCCATCAAATGCCTGCGGACGCGCTCTCCTTAAATTAACACATGACATCTCATACTACATAGATGATCTAGCTACTCCTCGTCGGAGATGTTGACAACCTCCGTGCCTGGCTCCGGCAGCATGGGCGGCAGCTGTAGCTCCGGCTCCTCCGGCTGCTCCGCTCCGGCCCCCTTCTCCTCTATCTCTACGTCGAGTTCGGCGAAGAGCGCATCAGACGCCGCCTGCTCCTGCCAGAGGAACTGTCGGTCGGCTTCCACATAAGCCTCATCCTTGATGGACTCCAGGATGGCCTACTTGTAACGCCCCGGATACAACTTTCCATATTCGTAACTCCGACTCTTGCCTTTTCCGAAGATGCGACATGATATTTTCTTTGTGGTTGGGTTTTTGTCATCTTGTTTTGCTTTGTACCTTTATTTGTTGCATATGCCATGCTCATCATGTGCATTGTGAGATTCATCTTGTTATTTACTTGATCTATGTGTGTGTTGATATTCCACAACTTGTTTCCTCTCTCAACCTATCAATGCACCATCATCCCCTTCTTCCTTCTTTTTTTTTGCAAGTGATATTTTTCTTCGTCCATAAATGTCCAATATTTTCCTATAAATATTAGACCATTTCCTAAACCCCTCTGCCAAATTGCATCCTACTTGGAGTTGTTTTGGTTGGGTTCAAAAATGCATCAAGTTTGAACTAAATTCAAACTTGAGTTATTTTTCTACCTCTAAAAAGATCCCAAAACAATTTATTCAAGCACTTCATAATTCCTAGATTCCAGGGATATTTTTATATCTCTCATGCTCCTCTCCTAGCCCCCTGTATTTTTTTTCTTTTATTGCAGCTGTTTATTCAAATAAACAGAAATCCAAAAGGACAGGAGAAGGCCCTGGGACTCTTGCCAGCCGGCCGCAATAGCCAGCTGGGCCTCACCTCCAGGCCGGCCCAGCTTCCCCGAGTGCGCAGCCGCCTTCGCTCGCCCTCCCGTGTGGTGATCCACGCTGGCAGCCACGCCGACCCCACCTGCAGCCTCCCAGCGTCCTGTTCCTCGTCCTCCTTGCTCTCTCTCTCCCTCACGGTAAAAGCCGAGGGCATGGCGCCCACATGGCCACGGTGGCCAAGCCAGCCGTGCCCGCACCCCCCTATAAGATCCCCCTCGGCGTCCGCACCTAACCCCTTAGGGTTTCCCCGTCTCCGCCGCCACCCAACAGGGCCTCTTCCCTGCCCCGCTTCTCCTTTCCTCGAGTGAGACCGACCGCTTCCGGGAGCGCGTCCGCGACGCCGGCGACCCTCCGATCGAGTCCAGCCACCTCCGGCGCGTTCATCTGCTTCCTCACCGTCCTCTACCACCCCTTCTTCCACTCCGTCACCGAGGGACGCCAAGCCAGTGCCATCGTCGCCGTCTTCTTCCCTGCTTCCACTTCTTCACGGAGCCGAGCACCGCCTCGATCAGCGCAGCCCCACGCCGGCTCCTCTGCTTCCCCGATGAATCCGCCGACTCCAGCAGCACCCCCATGGTGAGCCGCTGCTCCTTCCCTTCTCCTTCCCCGTCATACTCCGTTGCCATCACTACCGTTTTCCGCGCACACCCGCGGGACCTCAATGCCGGCGCGGTTCCCATTCGTGTTTCGATGCATCCGTAGCACCTTGAGGATAGCCTTGTAGTGCAGCATCTTTTGGTGCCCTCCTCTGCGAGTTTTGGTCGCCGGAGTTCCTTCGATGAGCTCGCCCGCTGTTCTGCCGGCCCGCCTTGTTCTTCTCTGCTTCTTGCGTGCGCTCGCGACCGCTTGCTTCCATGTTCAGGCCGTTGCTCTGCTCGTTGTTCCACGCACACGCACACGCACACACCCAACACCCGAGCCCCTCACGCTCCACCGCACCGCGCTCACACTCGCCGCCGCACCCGGCAGCTTCGCCGATTTCCTCGTGTCGCCGTCGCCCGAGCCGAGCCATGCTCATGCTCGAGCAGGTTCCTGCTGCTGCTTGCCCTGCTTCTCCTTGCCGCGCGTCCTCTGCACACGCCACCCCTTTGCTGCACCTTCGTGGGCACACATCCACGCACACGCATCTGCATACGCGCACGGCTGCGCTCGATCGCGAGCCCGTGGCCCTGCTTCATCTTGCCGCATCCATGGCCATGGCGACCTCGAGTCTTCCCGCGCTCCTGAGCCTTTTGCATGATATCACCTCACAGCGCACCCTGGCACGTTTCCGCACCCCCTCCGGTCCTCTGCAACCACAGCAGCGGTTGCTGCTGGCTCCCGTCGCCGGCGAGTCCCCACACGCACGTTTCAGTTTTGGTCCTGGTCGCAATGGCTATATGCGTTATCTCCCGTCGATCTCCATTTGTATCATGGTCACATAGCTAGTCCAGTGGTTGCCGCGGCCACTATCCACGTGAGGGTCTGGGGTTCGAGTCCCAGCCGCCCCTATTTTTGCTCTGTTTTCCTGATATTTTGCACACTCTCACTGTCACTTGGGCCAAATCCTCCTGTGCCGCTTCCACTGTTTCAGATTGGGCCCGATGTTATATTTTTTCCAGTCTCTGATTTTTGTCATATCCAGCGCCTGCATATTTTCAGAAATGCCATTTATTTGCTTTGCCCATATCTAAATAACCGTAGCTCCGAATTTAATAAACTTTATATGTAAATGGGGTGGAAAAATGCCTAGTTTAACATGGTGCACTTTATTTTCCTGTTTAACAACATTAAAATTGTGTTTAGGGCAAAACAGTACCAAATCCATAATTTGCATATGGGGATTTTCCGGAATTATTTTTTGTTGTTCCGGCCTCATTTAAACTTGTCTAGATAGGTAGTTTTTCATATGCTTCATCCCTTGCCATGTTTAATAACATTTAATATTGCTAGGTACATAACCTGGTGTTTTGTCAATATGCAACTCGTTGCATATTGAGCTCCACTTAATTTGTAGTATTGGTTGTGCACTTTGCCATGCCATGCCTCATTAAACCGGTCATACATCATACTTGTTTGTGCATCATGCCATGTTTACGCTTGTGCATTTACCATGTTGTTTGTTTCTTTCCGGTGTTGCTTCTTAGTTCCGGTAATGTTGCGATTGTGAGGATTCGTTCGACTACGTCCGTTCGTCTTCTTCATGGACTCGTTCTTCTTCCTAGTGGGATTTCAGGCAAGATGACCGCTACCCTGGATCTCACTACTATCATTGCTATGCTAGTTGCTTCGTTCTATCGCTTTGCCGCGCTACCTATTACCTGTTTATCAAGCCATCCCATATTGCCATGAAGCTCTAACCTTTGACACCTTTCCTATGCAAACCGTTGTTTGGCTATGTTACCGTTTTTGCTCAGCCCCTCTTATAGCGTTGCTAGTTGCAGGTGAAGTTGAAGATTTCCCCATGGTGAACAGGATTTTGGTTGGATATCACAATATCTCTTATATTATTAATGCATCTATATACTTGGTAAAGGGTGGAAGACTCGGCCTTTTGCCTAGTGTTTTGTTCCCCTCTTGCTGCCCTAGTTTTTGTCATACTGGTGTTATGTTCCCGGATTTTGCGTTCCTTACGCGGTCGGGTGATTTATGGGACCCCCTTGACAGTTCGCTTTGAATAAAACTCCTCCAGCAAGGCCCAACCTTGGTTTTACCATTTGCCTCACCACCACCTACCCTTTCCCTTGGGTCGGCCAACCCGAGGGTCATCTT